>NW_027526407.1:128633789-128693628 GCF_048455015.1 Haemaphysalis longicornis
AACTTCCCAACTGAGCTACAAAGAGCTAAAGTGACTGTCATACACAAAAGGAAAACCGCAATGCACTATTGAATTATAGGCCAATTTCTATATCGCCAATTTTTTCTAAAGC
Source organism: Haemaphysalis longicornis (assembly GCF_048455015.1). NCBI lineage: Eukaryota > Metazoa > Arthropoda > Arachnida > Ixodida > Ixodidae > Haemaphysalis > Haemaphysalis longicornis. The sequence goes on from NW_027526407.1 coordinate 128,633,902, forward strand.
ACTTGAAAATCTCATTCACACGCATTTTACAGCCTTTACCGAGAAACGCAATTTATTAAAAGAATCTCAATATGGGTTCCGAAAAGGTAATTCCAGCGATATTGCTCTTTTAGACCAAGAAGAATTTATAATCAACAATATTGAACAGAAAGAACTTGTGCTGGGAATCTTCATCGACTTCTCAAAAGCGTTTGATTTACTTAACCGCACGTTGCTCTTACAGAAATTACAATGTTACCGAATCCTTGGGACAGCACTTGAAATCATGACGGAACATTGCGCTCACCGTAACCAATATGTAACAATCAATAACCGTGCATCATTAACTAAGCCGGTACTGTATGAAATCCTTCAGGGACGCATACTGGGGACTTATCTATTTAACATATATATCAACGATATAGTGCAAATCGATCAGTCAGTGAAATTTGGTATCTAAGTAGGCGACACCAGCTTATTTCTCACTGATAGTGATTGCAAAAAACTGTTTGAGCGAGGCCACAAAATTTTGGTAAAAGTAGCTGTGCGGTCCTCCGCAAATGGCCTACGTATAAATACAGAAAAAAAGCGGTAATTTTTAGGGTGAAAGTCAAGGGCATAACACCCGATGCACTCTTTATGAAAGGGAGTAGAATCGAGGGAGTAGACAGGATCAAAACGCTAGGTGTAACTTTATCTGAACATTTGCTTTGGGATTTCCAGATTGATCATGTAATGACAAAGCTAGCCCTTACCGTTGACATTTTCTATCGAAGTCGGGACTTGCTTCCTACAAAAAACAAGGTTCTATTATATATTTCACTGTTCTAGTCTTACATATGTGTTTTGTTCCTCGTGTGGGGCACCAGAACTTCTTCAAACATTGCCAAACTCGCACGCCTTCAAAATAAATCAGTTCGCATAATTTCAAATTCCCCTTTCGACAGTTCTTCCGGTCCTCTCCTTAAAAAAGTCAACCTAATTAGTGTAGACAATATTTATGATTACAGCCTGAGCACGGCTTTAAAAAGTGAGGCAAAGCGTAGCGAGAAATTTCTTCTAGTTTTGCGCAATTAATTCTCAATGTACCTGTGTACAACAGTAGACATACTGAACATTGGACAAGTCGCTGTTGCCGAACCAACTATGGCAATCAAATGTCACACACTCACCCCAAACTTCTAAATCAATTTATTCAACGTGGTGTTGACTGTCCCATTCCTGTTTATTTAGCGACGTTTGTTGTAACAACATCTTCTTATTAATATTTTACCGAATGTTACAGGAAAACACTGCCTTATTGAAATTGCACTGTAATAATTATACGCAAACCCTGCAGGATGTATACCGCCAGACTTCCCATACACCCGTACGGGGTGAGAGCTCGTGAAGCTGTCCACAGCAACGTCTTCTCTCGCCTCGTAATGTCTTATAAAGAACATAAAATAAACGTCTATTCTATTCTATTCAATTTTATTGAAGCCATGCGCATTATGATCACAAAGTGCGCTGAACCAACGTGCGCTAAGCGCCCAATAAATTTAATATTTCTTTGAGCTCTTTTAGATGCTAAGCATCTCATGCTCGGGGCTGTGTCCTTAATTTCAATAGTTCTTTGAGCTCTTTTAGATGCGAAGCATCTCATGCACGGGGCTGTGTCCCTCCCCCCCTTGTTGTCGTTGTTGTCCGCCGTCCGCACTCTATTGCGCATGCACATCTCTTCAGCTCCGTCATTGTTTGGCCTGACGCCAGCGCAGTCCACTATAAAAAGAAATAGTTAGGCGGTGCCCGGTTTCGGTCCCACAACTCTCTGGCCGCAACGGGAGGTACGTGGTGCTCTTCCCTCTGTGCTAGAAACTGAGACGGCAGCATGTGCTACGAACGCGCCTTATGTCCTTCACTCAAGAAAACTACGTCAAGAAGCTACTGATACAACGAAGGCACGCGAATCTGAACGTCAACGGAAACACGAACTGAAAACTTTAGAGGAGTATGTTGAACTTCCCGTGGGAAGCTGTGGCGGGAAGCGCCGCGCGCCTTGCAGCTCAACCAGAGAAGAGGACGAAGAGGACTGGCAGGCAGCGGGGTAGGAGCGTGAGCACGCAATAAAGAAAGACGAAAACCAGGAGGTGTTCGATCAGGTAACGCGGGTGTCGGTCTCTTCGCCGTTTGTACATTTCTCTACATTTCTCTACATTTCTCTGTCTCCACATGGGTGTTCACACTATGTTCCCATTCGTGCTCCGATAAATGAAACAACATAACGGAAACACAATGGAACCTAGACGGAGCCCCCATGATGCTTCGCATCCTCCTCATAGTCCCCCACGGGAAGATGGTGTAATTTTTTATGTGCGGATCATTCACATTCTGGGCTGTACAAATGAAAATACATAGAAATGTACCTGGAGTCTATTTGTATGACTGATTGGAAATTTTTGTCCGAACGTGGACAGCGTCAAGGTTGAAACTACGGAGCAATCTGAAAGGGACAGACTGCTTTTTCGCAACTGTTACACCACCAGAGGCCGATCCCAAATGATGCGTCTTTTATAAACATGTACAAAAAGAACTGCGGAATATTCCAGTTTAAATTTTGTGTTTAGGCCGATAACACTCGGTCGCCTTTGACGAAAGATATTTGACACATTATTCAAGAGCTCCTGTGTCTTGTAGTGTGCGTTGTTGAATTTTCAGAATTTTAGTTATTAAAAGGTTGGCTTTGTGCGGGTTGTTTTGTAACGTGAGCATCGCTCACGCTATAATTTGGTAAACCGCAAACAAAAGTGGCGTTTCCTTGCTATCTGTTGCTTGATAATATAAACATTATCCTAGATTGGAAGCCCATTGAAACCTGCAATTAAAATGCCTAAAGGCTGGGCGTGGGGAAACACCTGTAATCAAAACTTTTTGCTGCCTGTAAGAGGGAGTGTCTACAGCCTGAGGTACCTATTGTGCTTGCGATGGCCAGGCGGCAGCTCTAACATTGACTTTTTAGCGGTAATGCATTGAAATGGTACCCACAAATAAAAATTATACAGGGTCCCTGATAGAGTTTTTTGAACTTTTTTCTAAATAATAAATGCTTTCAGAATTGTCAACCAGCACATCCGATACTTAGGTTGCGGAGTCATTAGGTACGTCAGCCAAAACGTGAGACTCTATGGCCAAGAGACAACTTAGAATCTTGCGCAAGCGTTAATTCTCTGGGTCTTGGTCTTGGCTTTCATTTACGTGATTACCCTGGTGAAGCCGCCATTAACCGGCTTTTTTTTCAGTTGCAGCGATAAACCCATTCAATTTCCGCTTCAAAAAAAGCCCCAAAACCAAACCAGAAACGGAAGGCGTGTCTGCGTCGTCGAAGTTCCACTACGTACTTGTGATAACTATAGCATAAGTAATGCATCCACACGTGAGGGAAAGAGTGAAAGCATTAATTGGAAGTGGTGCATAGTCTTTTTATTCTTAAGGCCAGAGTAGGGTATTTTTATGCCGGAGTATTGGCCTAACATACCCACTGAAGTTCATTGGGCGGTAAAAATGACAGCCATTGTATGAAGGTTACCTTTCTGAATACGTTTCTCTTGATGATGGCTTGCTGTAGGCGGTCAATTAAGCGATGATGATATCATCAACGATGCCCTTGGTACCACGTACCAGGCGTGCAATGAAAGGGACCCGTGCGATGTCGTACTCAGGGCGCGTTGTAGAGTAGATGCTGCGGATGCTCGGGCTACTCTCAAAAAACGCCGTGATTATGCTTCAGGCAATATTCCTACTGTGCCCAAATTTTCCCACAATCTAAATATTGTGTATACCGCCGAGATGTCCGCCAAACGACAAACTGGCCACACCGACTTAGCAAAAAGGCCACTGCAACACCCTGCTTGGCAATTTTGGAGTGGTCGGGAGCAAAGCTAAGAAGTGGCTTCCCTGAACGTTGTGAAGACATCCCAATATATGATAGTTTTCAAATGTGAGTAGTACGTCAAGGCATTGCAAGCTGTTCCCAATGGGAACCTAAGAGGTGAAATTTAATCCATTCACTCGGGTGCAGAAAGCATCCAATACGTTTTCTCTAACCATTGTTAAGTTGGGGCGAGTTATCAACTCCAAATATACATCTCCGTACCTAAAAACTTTGATGTCGAAATTTCCGATCTCCCTAATGAGTTCCTTATCCACAGAGGCCAGGAATATTTGGTTTAAGCAGGTGCTACCCTGGATCCAATGCAAACCTACTTTTTTGTAAATACCTTTTCCGTCAAAGCCTAAAACAGTGCTAAGTAAAACTCACCAGTAGTAAAAATGACTCTGTTGACTACAGGAAGTGTTAGAAAAGGCCACTTCGTCATTTTTTTGTTGTGATACATGTTTGGACGCACTTCATCAACTAGGCATGGGGCATTGCATTGTAGAGTGCCTCTACGTCTGCGCTTAACCCCGAACATACTTTGGTGTTCACGACAGACAAGTAAGAAACCACTCCCTCCGAGCTGGTTATCAAGAAAGGGTCGTCTAAAAAAATGAATCCAACATGCATCGCCGGAAACCCTGCAACCATGAGCTGCCACATATGGCGCTCTAATACGATAGCTTGGGGATTATGCCCGGATTTTGTGTTTTCGCAGACGAGAACACATCGAGCGCCCTATCGTTTGGCTTCAGAACTTCACATGCCAAATCCCGCAAGTTATATTTCTTCAGCAGCTCTAACGCTCGTTTTTTTTTTGTTTTTTCAGGAGTGAGCTTCACCTAATTGAAGCATATGTCTAGTGCTTGCAACACTTCGCTTAGAACATATCATCAGGAAGCACTACGAAATGGCCTTCCTTGTCCGATTGCACGACACGGGGGCTGTTTTCGAACAAGTGGCATGCAACGTCTCCAACTTTAGGTTTTGACTGTAGGGCTCTGCTTTAAATTGCACACAAAATCCACACATTCAACAATACATCTCTCCACGTCTTTCTGTGGGGCACGCCTTGCGACGTCTCCGATGAGGGCCAGTTTCACCACAGCGCTAAGGGAAGGCTCGACACCGTAGTGGGGTCCTAATTTTAGGACATTTTGCTGTCGTTCCTACATTGCAGTTTAGTAAAGCATGTTGTTGGGCTAGTTGGTGCCGCATCATGAAAGTGGAAAAAAACTGCGCGTAAAAGACAGGATCGCGACAAGTAGACAGGACTGCGCTTGTCCTGTCTACTTGTCACGGTCCTGTCTTTTACGCGCAGTTTTGTCCACTTTCATGCTACATTCCAGTGTAACCTGGAATCAACAACTTTCCTTCTGCAGCCATTTTCTTCTTTTTGCGTAGTAAGAATGGAGGAACACTGTTTTACAGTGCTTCTGTAATATAGTCAGCTTGTGCTGTCCACACACGGAACAGTTTGTAGGACTTCTTTTCACCGCTGTTCCTCACACAAGCCACACGTAGACTGTCCTTGAAGTGCCCCTGTTGGTTCCAGTACTCCGGTTGAAGGGTATTTGATTTTTCTTCCGTGACCTTCGAAAGAAAGCAGCGAACCAGTCGCCATCTCTACTTCAACAGGAGTAACTTCAACCAGAGTCACTTCGACAGGAGTCTACACAGAGCGACGGCGGCGCACTCTTTTTCGAGCTCGCACCGCAATTTTCATGTTCAGCCGGTAAAAGGCTTGTCTATCACAGAACGTTCGTACTCTCAGCCCTATCCTGCCTCGCCGGAGTGGGATTTGAATAAAACTACTGCGGAATTCTGAAGTCTCAGCCGTTCGCTTTTGCCTCCGACATGTTTGGAACGAGTATGTTTCAGCAGTTTTCGGATGTAGCTGGTTGAAGTTGAAATCGCTGTTATAGACAAGCGTTTTACCGGCGGTACGTGACAATGACAGTGTATGACGATAATGCCTTTTGTTACGTATTTCGTCACCGATAAACTTGTGGCATGCTACGCGTAGCGTTGCCGAGAAAGTGACATATTGGAGTACAACTTGGGCATTTCAGTGATACTGTGTGAGTGGAAACAGTGGAGGTGGTCAGGATTTCCATTTCGTTACTACGTCTCTGACTCGCGTCAAGTAAATGGCAGTAAGGTGGTACGTGCATTTGTGAAGTACCAATAAAAGTTAATAAATGTTATGCCCAGCGCTTCCGTAATTTTGACTATCTGCTGTAAAGCTATCAAGGTCATAGTAGATCGTTTATTTGTCGTGTATGATGGCGACGGCGCGGATACGGCGGCTCACAGAAGGCGGTACCAGGGTGTGTTCAGATAAGGACAGCCAAAGTGGTGCCATGACCATTTTTTGTTTGAGATGAAACTTTAATATTGTGTAGAGCACTGCATTCCCACCGTGGAACTGGCATTAGTTTAGTGAGTAACGACATAGTTGATTTATTAAAAAAATTTTTTAAAACGCGATCGGGTCGGGCTACTTTCCACATTGCTCGATGTGGCATTTTGGGGACCCGTAAAACGAAGCGAAATTTTTTACAAATTTTCATAATTTTTTAAACAAATATTTGCAAACTTTTCTGCTGGATTCATGAACATTGAATTTGCAATATTTATATTTCTTGAGAAAATATTTCTCAAACTTAGTAGCGAGAGCAATGTCGTTCAAAAGTGGCACTTCTAAAAAAACATTTTTTTACACATCACCCTAAAGTCTAAGCTGTCTAGTTTTTTATACGTGTTTACGAGGGGCTGCTGAAAACCTCATACTCTTCTCAATGCTCTACAAAAAAATGTATGAAAATACCGCTTCGTGAAATGCGACAAAAAATGAAAATTTGGACAAAAGGTCCACCTTTCGACGTCATTTAAAAATCATGTATATCAATTTTTGCGATATTTACACAAAATGGCACTCAATTACTCAGTATTCTAGAAAGCTAAACATTTGTTGCATTATGTTTGTTCTAACTCGGAAAAATGAGGTCACATTCAACACATTTTTTTAATGTCCGATCAACGGTTGAGTAGCAGATCGCAGTGAAAAAAGACAAATAATTATGGCCGTTTTTTACATTTTAGAAAAATAAAGCGCCTGATACAAAGAAAACTGATCATGGTATTCATCATTACCCATTGTTCAACTTGTTAGTTGCGGTAGGTATGAAAATAATTGTGAGGAAGCCAGTTGTAGTGAAGAAGTGAAGGGTGGATATCACTTCGTCCACAACAATCAGCCCACGCTGCCGCCGGCGAAGTTGGCCTTGAAGCGGGTCGCACAGCCACTGCACCGTCTTCCTCGAGAGGCGGAATGCTTTTGCAGGCTTAGAACGGGTCAACATCAGTTCGTGCTTTCCTGCTCTGCTGGTAAGCTGGCAAGCGGGGGATGAGTGCTATATTCATAACAGAACTGCCAAAATCGTCTGCTTGAAATGGTCTGCTCTGAGAATCCACGGTACAGTACAGTAGCTCCGCTGTGCTTGCTTTGCAATCCTTCCGGTTATTCTCTTTTAGCCAAGTAGGGCTCCCTAAAAACGAACTCTTTCAAATGGCCACCAAATGCACCAAACTGTATGGTACAGCTCCAAGCAATAGCTTCGGCGAGTCAACGCACACAATTAATCGATTCGCTATTTGCTCGCAGTTACTTTTTACGCATCAAATTTGTTTGGAGTTGTACTATATATTATTTCGAATGGAAGCAATTAGAAGCGCTTTTTCTAACGATACGTAAGCTCTAACATATACGCATTTTTCTCGAAACTATCTGCAGTGCTGGCTTGCACCTCCCGGTAAATTGTTTCTTGTTCACATCGCAGAATCGGCAAACTTCTGTCGCTACCAGGCTACCTATAATGCGATGAACATAGGCGTTCCGACGTGTGCGCATTCTTCCGCGACAGTTTGAAATTTTGTTTTGCACGACCCGGTCTTTTACGACAGCAGGGCCAGCGCCTTGCGGCGGGTCGCCGCTTTTCCTGTTTTTCGCAAGTAATTATCTGACGACCGTATTCGGTTTCATTCAGTGCACTACAAATTATCGGACACTGAACAAATTGAAGAGGTATAAAGCGAAAACACGCAAAGAAAACGACTAACGAATGTGCCGTGTTAATTTGGCTGCTACGGAAGCTTGGCGAAACCTTTCTTTGTCGTGTCGACGTAACGTTAACGGATCGATAGGATAGTCAGCGGGGGAGAAATTTAAATTCAAATTCAAATTCATCTTTATTTTCAAGAAAAAGATTGTCTGGATGGTCGCCAGGGCTAACAGCTGAAAACGAACAGCTTGACTGGGCCCAGGAGACCGTTTCGAGGCCGCGGTATAACAGAAACAAAACATGATAATACTCAAAGTGAGTGCTGCATCAAAAATAGCAAAATTACAAAAAAATATCTGTATAACACCATTATACAGTAATACATAAAGCTACTTACTCACGCTTTACAATGCAACTTACAACAATTGCAGGGATCAAAACAACAGATACGAGAGATTACCCTACAACAACTTACAACAGATCTAAAGAGTTTCGTTTTTAGATTTAAACAAAGATGGCTGCGTAACAAAAGCAAACAAATACAATTGACCATAGGTATTAACACCAGTTTCCGTCATACACACCTGCAACGCAAATCGACACAAATGCTAGTATAAAGTAATACCAGGTAACCGCACAATAAGATTCCATTTACAGCGTGCAGATAAAAAACAGTGACCATATCATAAAATACGTTGGAGTCTAGATGATGCGTTTCTTTTCCAAAAAAAAAACAACAACAACGAAACAACCCATTAATAAGAGAATCTCAAAGGCGAACGAGTCGCAACACAATTTTACCTTTCATTTACATAGAACTACCCGTCACACAAGTCGCCTGTTTCATTTATCGCGTAGCGATATCGGCAGAAACCAGACATACAAACAGAGGTAGACTAATTTTAAAGCTGTATGAAATACGACTCCAATTCCTTGCGGTTTAGGCCTAAAAGCTGAGGGAATTTGTTGAGGTAGTAAGGAATGTTATACGCTAACGCTTGATATTTGTAAAACGTTCGAAACTGAGGGATGGCCCAAGTGTCATTACTTCTGGTATTGACAAGAATATTTCTATGTTGTAGTGAAGCCAAGCCTGTTATCCGGTTGATCACCAAATCAGAAGAAAAAAATAGGAGCTTTATTAGGCGATATTGATACATATTTTTAACATTAATAATTCGAAATAGTTGAAATAAACCTGATGTACTGGCCTGAGGTTCCATATTTCCTATATGTCGAATAATCCTTTTTTGCAAAACTAAAAGCTTATTGAGGTTTGTATGTGTAGTTGTCGACCAGACCAATGAACAGTAGTTTAAATGTGAGCTAAATAGGGCGTTATATATGTTAATTTCTTATTTCTGCGAAAAACAGAAACGACAGCGGGATAAAACACCCGTAATTGAGGATAGTTTCTTAGACAGGTAATTTATATGAGCGTCCCAACTTAAGTGTGAGGAAAAATATACACCAAGAATTTTGAATTCGGAAACAACCTCAACGTCGTTGCAATCTAGGCGGAGGGTTCTAGTTAACATGATATTTTTATTTCTAGCTGTAAAAATAACCGCTTTAGTTTTTGAAGGATTAATTTTGTTTGAAGGATTAATTTAGTTTTTGAAGAAAAGATGGAAGTAAATGTAAGTCGAGAACATAATTCTCGTTATAGCCTAGTCAGTTATCCCAGACGTAGGAAAGGAGAATCAGGCAAAAACAACAGAGCTCAAGAAAGGAGACATGTCGGAGCAGAGCGCAAACAGGTATTTCCAGCAATACGGCTGTAAACGTGCGGTCTCCGTGATCGTCACTGGAGTCTTTTGTGCCACGGCTGTTGCACTCAGCAATAGTTCCTGGAGAAGCGCTGTTGCCGCGGGCGCCAAAGCGTGGATCCAGGGTGCGCTGGTGCTTAGCGAAGGCACAGGTCGATCGCTGCGGGATTCCGCCAAAGGATTGGCTGGTGATGCGTCCACATGGAGGCAAGAGAGCTCAGGAGAAGCCTTGTTTTCCACCGCCACCTAGGGAGAAATGTTGAGGAAGTTACGCGATTTATTACAGTTATCAAAGAAGGCCGCCTCCACGTCCTAGCGAGGGTGCCGAAGGCCGTCCCACGGAGGCCCTACGGCACTGCGCGGCCCACTCGGTAGCCAAAGGTCGCCAGAAGGAGCGAAAGAGGAGCAGGTTGCGCCTGCTCGGAAAATACAAGCAAAACATTTGGCGCCGTTTGCACTAGTGATGCAAAGCTAGAGATTTTGCCAAGCTGACGGCCCCTGTTCTTTCGTTTAGAAATCCGGTGGTTTCACCTGACATGGATTCCCGAACTTGGCCCTGAAAGTTCTCAATAACTGGCAGGCCCCGATCGTTTTAGGCGCATACTTTGAGTTCTCACACAATGTGGAGCGCGATAGCACGACTTAGCAAGCGCTAGAACCGACGGCAACGCACTTTGCAACTTGGGCGTCTCTAGCGCGAACTTGTGTGTGCTACCGACATCAGGCGCCAACGCAGGTGACCTGCCGAAGAAAAGAGCCCGGGAGATCTGCCGCCACAAACGCTGGGCAGAGTGTTCTCGAAGGTAAAGTTGGACGATGCTGGGCAGTCATCACGAAGCGCACGCTCACTCGGGCTTGTTCTTTTTTTAAAGCTCGTCTTGCAAGCTCATACGCAAGCCTGAATGATTCTGGCTGCTCATCACGAGAGGCACGCTTGCGTGAGCTGGGTATTTTCTTCGCTCGTTTTTTTCTCGTTTTTGTCACGTGGTTTGTCACGTGGCGCAAGCACACGCGCAAGTTAGGACTACCCGGGCTGCTCGTTAGGAGACATACGCTTACGTGTACTCGGTATTTTTTTGGCATTTTTAAAGTCATATACCGAGCAACGAAGGGCTTAAAAAGCTCTCTCTCCGAATATGGCGTTTCCAGCTTGAGTAGAGGTGACGCCAAAGATTGTCTAAGCTTTTTCTCCGCCCTGTGCATTATGGAGGCTGCAATCGACGCGCCGTCAGGCCATCCCTGCCCAGGATTGAGTTGTGACTTTAATACCCCGGCAGCGCCAGTCTTGGCTTTGTTCCCCGGAACCTTCACGTGACTTGCTGGCGCACTGTCGAGTTCTGTCCAACTATCTTGAGCTATGAGGCTACATCATCTATTCAGCCCTATTGCGCCATTACTTCATTGGTAATTAGAGCTGCGTGTCTTGATTTGTTTGCGGGGATTGTGCAATTTGTTATGCTACTGGCGCCAGATTTAAATATTTTATCGTAGCCTTCATTTCATGCGCTTCTCTTCGTGCGACGTTTTCTTGGATATATTACTGGGGGATTGCCGCTGACTCATGATAGCGCCCCGGCCACATTGTGGTGGGATGACGGAGAAGACCAGAGATTTAGAGTATTATTCATGGCGCAAGTAGACAATAATAAGACGAAGAGGAAGAGCTGCTTAAGAGTGTCTGTTGTGGTGATTGACTTATGAGAGACAACAAAACCATGCCCTGCACTTGGTTGGAAAAGCTGCGTGCACTTCAGCTAGCCGTGAAGTGTATACAAGCTTTTTTTGCTGTGTCAACACAACATTACCGTAAGTTAGAAATAATGTGTCACTGCTTTGCGACATGTAATTATCACGGCAGTGCCAGCCAGGCAGTTCCTGTGCGATGGAAATATTTATTTGGACATGCGCATAGGCTCCGCTCGGCGCATAAACAAACCTTAAAGATACTAAACCAATCTTTTTTACGGGAAAACGTATAGAAAATTTTCAGTACATTACCCATGAAATAAAAAGAATAACGTTGAATTCCTGGAGGTCGATTCCAGCCCGTATGCGTTAGAACCAGTGACGGTCAACGTCAGGCCACCGTTGCAGAACCGCCTGGTTGATATAACGGATGATAAAGTTTGCAGTATTGCTCAAATTTAACCGCTAGCCAGCGGTACGTATAACTGGAAGTGGCGGGATCGCACTTGATTTGAAAGGAAATGTTGCCACCACTTTAAACTATTTTTAAAATCACAGTAGCTTTCCGAATTATGTAAACGATCCGGATGTATTGCGATACACCGGTACGCACGACATGCGCATGACGCTAGCTGAAGAAGGAGGGAGCCTTGTGACGGTAATTGAAAGACTTCTGGCTTGTTTAGTTCCACGGCTGCTCAGCCCCAACGAAATCACTCGTATGTCCTGTCACTTGCTTAGCTAAGGCGTTCTAGGCTGAAGCTTAGCATAGGGGTTCAAATCGAGCTGTGACGGTATTTTGATGAAATAAACTATCCTAAACATTTGACAACGTGAGGTTTCCAGCTAGTTGGTACTCAATAGTGCAAATTTAAAGAGCAACAAATTTAGACCGAAGACGAATGATACAATGACAAGCGCTTGTCCTCGTGTCGTTCGTCTTCTGTCTAAATTTGTTGCGCTTTAAATTTGCACTAAACATTTGGCTACGAGCTTCAGGTTCAGAGGTAGCATACAATATTTTGTGCTGCTAAATACATGCTTAGCTGATGCATCGCCACAGAAACAAGAAGGGGGTAGAGGAGAAAAGGCTTAGAAGGGAATATTGAATTCCGTGCTCTATTATTCGTCGGCTATTTGCGAGGCACGCGTGGTCATCCGTGAACGCTCGAAATGCAAAGCGGTTCGGGTCTTCCTTGAAGGAAGAAGTTATCGTTGCATTCCATTAAGGGTCCTCGCTAAATCCCGGGTATAAATGCTTGTATGTACTACATCTCGCGTGATACTATGAAGAGCTCTTATAGAACTAACGAACCGCTTTTTGTCATGCACATACACCCTCTCCCAAAGAAAGGGCAGCAGTTAAAACACATTGAAGCGAAAAAGTTTTATTCCAGGGGTCATTGACCAATTGAAAGGGGATTTTTTTTAATCTACCAGCCTTGCGGGTGCTGCAAAACAAATTCTGGCACCACGATAGTGACCCGTGCGTCAACATACTTTCAACTGTACGTGGGATAAAAGAGGTCTTCAGAAACTTGTCCCCAGCTAATAGAATAATAAAGTGCTCTCTTTTTTACTAATATGTTATACGGTTTGAGAATCGCAAACAAACCAAAACAGAGCCTAAACTGACGAACAGTAGTGTTACGTTTAAAGACTACATGACGGAACCTTTGAGATTTCAAGAAGTTCAGTTCGAAATTAATTTTTTTTCCGCCATTTCCCATAAAATGTCTTATGGTGACACCACAATCTAAAACGCTGGCAGATATATTAGCGGGACAACAACCTGTCGATAATGAGCTTTTGCCTGTATGCATAAAAAACTGAATCGTTTGTTTTCTTGCTATTTTGCCGTCAGTTGTTTATTAGGCACGTGTAGTTATTCGGAAGCATTTGACCTAAAAAGCACATCCGTTTTCTTTTTGAGCATATAATATTGTTCTATTACAACAGAAATCATTGTTCAACGCCCTGAGAGTGGTCGTGCGTGCATATATTCAGTCATGGTAGATTTATCTCCCGTTTAGAGCTTCGGCGTAAGGAAACGTTTCCTATGGAAATGAGCGTTTTGGCTTTTCTGCTACAGGCGAAAAGCCAAAACGCTCGTGTGTTCGAGATTTCAGCGCGCGTAAAGAACCTCAGATATTCAAAATAAATTCGGAGCCCTCAACTACTGCGTGCGACATCACCTGTGTAGCGTTGGCACGTGAAGCCTCACAATAAATCAAAGAAACGTTCTGAAGGCGTCTTTTTTTCGGAAAACACGCCCTGTCAAATCTATTGTTTTGTTTTATAGAGCTTCCGGTTTGAAAAACGGCTGCATGGACTGTGTCCTCTAGTACAGAAGGTATATATCGAACGAAAAAAAGCAGTTACAATGCCTATCCGCACAAACAACCTTGCTCTGAACAGCGCGTGTTCTACGTGGGAAGCGGCAACACATGCGAAAGGAGATGAAAAGCTAAATCAGCTACATTTCAAAAACAGCAAACCTACTGCCAACCTTCATTCCCTCGGCCCCAAGCACAACGGAGGCGGAGGCCCCAAACTAAGGTGTAGATTTCAGAGTGCATCTTCTTGCGACTGTTCGCCTTCGATACCAAACGACTCACCGAACTATTATTACCGCGAGGGAATAACATTCATTAGACAGTTGGTAAGCTTGCAAATGTATTTTTTTCCAACAATTACACCATAGTTGTAGTAACCTAATAGTCCTCATTCGTGTGTTCTTGTCTCTCTCTACGCTGGGTTTTCTTATTAAAGAAGTTGGTCTCAGGGTCCATAGTTAGGAATTGTGAGTACCAATGCTAGTTTTTTCTGCAGCAACTTGTTTAGCTGCGATTACTTTACGTAGAGGGCACGCTGTTAATAACCACCAATTATTGCGTTTCTCCAATTACGTTTCTTCATTATATAAGCGTCTTCGCTGCATGTTCTACAGAGACGGCTGGGACAGCAAGGTGTACCCTATGTCATTCCGGCTATGGTGCTCTCAAATCGCTGTGGGATGTTCGCGGACTATTATTACAGTTTGAAAGATTATCTTGCGCTAGCTATATGCAGCCCATGATTATTTTGGGAATATCTCCCGGATTGTAAGAAATTATTCATCCCGTTTCACTGCTTTGAAAGGGTTAAAAATGACCCATATCTTGAAGTTCAGCCGTTGTGTATAGAAAATGCTTGTTCGATGCCATTTCATGCCCGCAAATGTTCGCTTCTAACAGAAAATTACAGGTATGTTTTGTACAGAAGCAAACAATCTCTGACACCTCCAATATCATACACTAAAACTAGGGCCCCACAACTAGACCTCTATTAGGGCATGCGGCTGATTTCTGTTCATGGAAAGGCAGATTTTGGTAGTAAGAGCAACCTAATGGGGTTAATGGTTTCTCACAAGGAAACGACATATACCTTTGTGTCGGTTTCTGTACCCTTCATTAAGAAACGTGGCGTAAACATGGAGCTCATACTATTTGATTGTGTGGATATTAGGGTAAAGCTAGTGGAATGAAAAGATAAACAAGAGAATAAAATACAATGTTCCAGTATATTTATACTAAAACTGCCTTTCTGACAAACGAAACTTTCAATGAAATACTCAGGAACATGGAAAGGACGGATAAATTTGTAATGCGACGAGGAAAGCTCCTGACATAATTTATCTTTTAGCATTCCATGTTACAAAAAATACCTTCCTAATGTCTGCTGACACGACCACTTTTTAGGCGTTGTTTATTGTCTTCAGAGCTGTTGCCAAAATACATCGGATAAAAGCGTTAAGGGGTGCTGATCAAAAAAATATTTTACCCGTGAAGGTAGCGTTAGGACGTTTGCAGGTTTAAAGCTCTTACTTTAGGTTTACAAAAGCCATTTTTATATCACCCAGATGTAGGTACGAAATAAAAAAAAAAACTTCTCAAAATATTTCTTTCCGGAATATTAATACGCATACAAATGTAGGAAAGAATATGAGCAAAATGTGGCACCAGACATTTCAGAAAGCACACCCGAGCTATCTAAAGAACTGAACATGTCTGGTATTAGATTATCCCGTTGTTTTACTGAAAATTTCTGTCAACAGTTTTGCAGCTGTTCAAGTCCGCTGAGACGACCCCGAGAAGAATGACGAGTAGCAGTACGGTGAACAATCCGAGATACAACTCGCGCCTATACGCGGAGAGCAACAGTTGGCAGCGAGCGCTGAATCTCAAGGCCATAGATCTTCTACAAATGGCTTTCAGCCCAAAGGCGACCAAACGGCTACAGTTCTTAGATTTGGGCTGCGGCACAGGCGACTTCACGCGAGATTTCCTTCTGCCGCGTTGTCTCCCTTGCCGCAGAATAGTCGCCGTTGACTCTTCAGAGGATATGTTGTCATATGCACGGCAGAACAGCGCACACACTAACATTGAATTCGACTTTCTGAACATCAGTGAAGACGTAGGGAACTTCGTACAGAAGTACGGCGCCTTCGACCGTGTCTACTCTTTCTTCTGTCTAAACTGGGTCAGTGATCAAAGGGAGGCAATGAAGAACGTCTCCAGACTACTTGCTCCTTCAGGCGAGTGTCTTCTGCTGTTCCCGGCATGGTCACCAACGAAGATGTTTTGGAGAAAATTGGCCCAAATGGACCGCTGGAACAAGTTCTATGAAGTAAGTTTTAAAATCGGTAACGCTTTGTGGTGTACATAAACCCGAAAATCTTTGGTTGCTCGGACGGCTTTTCGGTGTGTACCTTCAAGAATCCACGGTGGGAAAAGTTAACAAAGTGTTTGTACCAAAAGATCGTGTAGAAAAAAATCATTGGATGCCCCTAAATCTGGAAAAATGTTAGCAGAGTTTTGGATTGGGCTATTTGACAGCGTTATTCCCTGACTTCGCGCATTGCAAAAAAACAGGCAAGGACACTGGGAGGAAGTGAGTGTTTGTGCTTCTCGTCTCCCTGTGGCCTTGGCTGTTTTTTGCGCTACACGAAGTCTGGAAACATGGCACATACGTGTCCACATTACTGATCCACAAATTACCGTATTTAGTTCATTTTAGGCGCCTCATTTTTTTTAAATACCTAAGCTGAAGTTGCTTGCTTTCGAAAAATATAAAATGACCCATCCACACACGCACACATGCACATAAATTTTGCGGTGATATCTACACGAGTCAGGCACAAGGGGATGATTTATACAGGCTACATTGAATTGTAGGTACGGAAAGTGAATTCACTGCTTTCTTCTGATAATCAGTCACTCTCACTCCCACTCTTGTGTGTTGCAGGGCTAATGGCAGAGCACAGCGCCGCGGTCAGCTGCCTAGGGAACGCGCTTTTCCTCACAGAAAAGGGTGTGCTTCGATTCGCATGAAAACTGTTCTTTCAATTTGTTGCTGAAATTACGGGAGGGTGCTTAGAATAAACGGAAGGGGAGCTCAGAATCTTTAAAACTGGGAATTAGCATTTGTCAGGGAAAAAGTTTTTACATTACTGGTAGTGGAAGGGTTGCTTTAACATAAAACTTGTATGGGCTTTATTTTGGTGATGTCCCCTAAAAAGCGCCGAAATCAATCTTTTGACACAAAAACAAAAAAAGGCACGTTCCTAAGCCTGAACCTCATGGCCGCTTTCTAAGTACAGTGGAAGGTATCAATGGATCGTGCTTGCGCACTGGAACAGAGAAAAATTGAATGGCTTTACCAAACCGCCTCCGTATTTGACGAGTAGACAGCGTGAGAGGTGCGCTGGGAGGGGGGATGGAAGATGGCGGAGAAGGGACGCGTTTACGTGACAGGTGCGGCAGCAGGATACCGCCTGTCGATGACATGTGCAGTGAAGCGAGTAAATACGTGGTTCATTTTTAACTATTTTGACTAGTTTAACAAGTTTAAATAGTTTAACTAGTTTTAACTGGTTCGCCCCGAGGATTTACCCAGCGACGTAAACTGTACAAATGCGACGACGAGACAGCTGGCGGGTTTTGGTAGGTATGCAGCGAAAACAAAACTTCGCTCTTGATTCTGTTGATATGCTTGTATTATAAAGCAAAAGTGAGCATATATTGGCCTTACAGGCCAAATAAACTTTGATAGCAACGCTAACTGTCGAACAGCTTCCCTTATCTTCAAGCCGGTTCACGTAAGAACTTTTAAATGGAGTGCCTAGTTGCTGTAAAGTTTATAGCAGGACGTCCGGATCCGGCTCTTTGCAAAAAAAAAAAACAAGGAGGTTCACATCAAAAACCAATTCTCCGCATTGTTTGCACCATTGCACCTGCAAAAGAAGCTAGGAAAAATATCTAGGACAACTAGTATCTCAGGGTTTACAGTCTGTGCCTGCATAAAAGTTCCTTGAACGGTGACATATCTGGTTGTGAGCTGCTTTTTGCCCCTTTTTTGTATTTTAGCTTTCGAAGGATATACACCCACAAGCCAGGATCTGGACAACGATAAAGAAAGGTTGTCGTACCTGGGAGACCTTGTAAATGGTGCTGGATTGGTTGCCAGGACTTGCGAAATGCTTTACGTGCAGCATGACTACGATGATTTAGATGAATTTATTGGTGAGTGCAACGCGTATTAAGGTGCATAAGCGTCGAGTTAAACAGTTCAGAGGTCATCACATGAAATAAGTTTATTAGTGTAAATTGTTTTATTCGTATTTATGCACATACCGTTCGTTTTGTAGGAAATTGTGGGTACCCTTTAATTTACGGTTGGTTTTGATATGCATATACACATTTTTGAAGGATATTGAAAACTGGTGTACTCTTTATTGGTTGCCCATTGCAGGTCCAGGTTGGTTGAAGCATAGGGATCGGTTTAACCACTACCACGACGAATAAGGAAGTCTTTCGAAGTAAACTTATTGGGCCATGTCTGGGATACAAATGCATCCCGATGAAGCAGCAGATTTTGTTATCTTAATTAGGGTTTTATTCAAATTAACAAGACAAGATTAAAACAGCTGCGGACGTGAACGTATTTGCATCGAGTTCATCTTTTCTTGTAGATTATACAGAGATTGTTTTAAACACTGAGTTGTTTCAGATAGCTGGTTTTGGAAAGAAATTTTACAGCACAAGTTACAGAACTAATGCTTTACAGCATTAATACTCTACAGCCCTACCTATTTTTACAGCACTTGTTGGAAGAAACTATTCCAATTACTTTTTTAATGATAATTAAGTTGTGCAGAAAGCGTGAAAATGTAATTTATGTTGGATGTTCCACTAAAATATGTTTTGTGGTAGCTGTCTCGGTGGGTTCTGAAAAACTGACTCAGGGTATCCAATGAACAACTCATGGTCGTGGATGTGTACTTACTGTCGATGCTCTGGGTAAACGTTTTCAAGTAATAGGCTGAAATATCGTAGGAAATAGTTGTTGTTGCACTGAAACTGCTCGTTTATCGCAGAAGTAAACAAAAATTCTGTCTGGAATAATACTGCCAGGTACGCACAGCGCTCGAAGCGTAGTTGCTTTGAAGGGATGATATTTTTTATGCATAACCATCTGGCGAAATTGAGCATCACACGCCCACTTTTAACCTCCAACTTTGAAACTCAACCGTGAGGCCGCCAGAGATCAAAATAAATAAATACTACAAATTTTTACTGTTTAATAGTTCAAAAGTAAGTGAAATGTCACGTGGGTATTATTTCTCTGCGTCCATAATTTAAATAAATGGGGTTAAGTCCTCCAAATAAATATAGAGGGTGAAGGTGTAACTCATTAAACAACTCATATTTTCACCACCCAGATATAAGGTCCAGATGTAAGGGCATTGCCCAAACAAAATTTAAATCCTTCAATCACGCCAATTATACTTATGGCTTCTGCTTTGGGTCAACGAAACTGAAGTGGTGTAAAATTAATAAAAAAATAATTTACAGCCAATGGTCGAACTACCTTTAATAAAGGGACAGACAACCAATTTTTGTCGAGTATATATTCTTTATCCCAAATAAAAGGGCATTACATAAAGCACCTTGGCGAGAAAGGGTCTTGCTGATAATGCCCTATAACTTTGTAAATCGAAATTTTTAAATCTACGAGCCGTACGTGTCCCTCCCAAAATAATACTGGCAACCATGACATAGAGTAGCTAGGCAAACTACTTTTGTCTGTATGCGAAATGAAAAACAATATTTAAAAACTTGTCCCCAGCTAAAAAAGTTTGAATCACACGTTTTCCTGTTCCTTTATGTGTTTGTTTAGTGCAACGGTATTTTTGGCACGAATGCGCAATCTGTTGGGATAGACGATAGATAGAATCTTCCTTCACGTTGTGGAGGTGGGAAGTTCGATTCTCCCCGGGCGCGACGTTTTTTATAAGCTGCCGTTGGCGTATTTGGAAGCTGAAATCAAATATTTTGGGAGAAAAAACGCCCCGGACTCCGGCAGAATCGTCAAAGTTCCTTCACTGGGTCTGTTTACTGAACGCTGCCGTTCATTCTGGGCATGGAGGCTCAGTTAGCCACACTGAGAGCCACCCAGCGACGGCGGGCGGTATGTCTTTAAAATTTCACGATAATGTTTTGAAATACATATGCGATTTAACCTTGTAAAATACTTGTGTTAAAAGGTTTTCAAGACGTCGAATAATCGTTTCAGCAGTTACAGTAGGTGCTAGGTTTGCAGGTCACGTGACAGGAACACATACTGTAGTGTCAAGTTTTGACACCACGAACCACCAGCCTTTCGATTTCAGGAAGTTTGCTGCCAAATAAAAATTATTTCCGCCAATTTGTTTCAAAATTGCTTGTGGTTACCGGGCTATGCAAAACGCTGGCTTTCATAGGAGCTACAGAATATATACGCGACAAAAATCGGTTGTCTGTCCCTTTAACCTTTAGTTATGGAAGAGCTTGAGCAAGGTCTGCTTATTTGCCTACTTGACACACGGCTTTGTTCTTCTCATAAGAAGCTTCCTGCAGCTATGGGAAAATACCTGTAAATTTCTGATCTTTTTTCCCAAAGACGGGCCGTAAAATTCCTGTTCTTAAGCACCATTTTCTTGTATTCTGCCTCAATTATATAGGTTGGGCGCATCTTTGTTGGCATCAATCGAAAGTTTGTGAGTGAGACTGGACACAGTGCGCTGTACGTCCTCGCTTTAACAATACTACACAAATGTGCTGAACTTAATAGTCGCACACCTGACGTCGTCCTGAGAGATACTTTGACAAATGTGTTTTCTAAAAGCTTTCCGGCTCCAATCTCAATATTCTCAGAATTTTCAGGATAGTACTGTTAACCAAAAAATACGAGCAAAATATCTATCAGTCCGGACACGACAAGGGTTAGTCAGTATACAATAACCAAAATAAATATGAAAGTGCCAAGGCGGTCTTTATTTCTAGGATTTCTGGTTTTTTGGAAATGAAAATTGTTCATCGTGCATCCACACAACTATTCCGACACAGTGTTTTCAAGACAGTCTTGTGGATTAAATCTTAACTTCTCAGTGACTTCAAATCAACAGTGCAGCTCATTGGTCTGTTATCAAATAAAACATTTTGGTAGGGCTTATATCACTGGCGTTTGAGCACTACTATTGTCCACATGCCATCTTTACATTTCTTGAGACCTTTACTCTCAAAAGTCTTGAATGTAAGCGTCCGGGTTTAGCAACTACGAAATTTGTTGCACTTTTCAGACATGCAGGTAAGCTTGAACCCTGCAGCATCGTTGCTAGAGCCAGCTGACCAGAAATGTCTCAGAAGTGACATCGCCAGGGAAGTTGTATCGTTTCTCTGCAGAGCAAACCATCTGACAGAACCGTCATATATCTTGTACATGCCAAAAAGCAAGAAAAATAAAACGAAATGGATTTTTTCAGTACCCAAATTTTCTTGTTTCCAAGAAGGTTCTACCAGGATGGCAGGTCAGGGACGTGTGTTTAAGTTTTACTCTGATGCTTAAGAAGGTAGTTTATACGTTGACGAGGGAAATGAACATCACTCGGGTTAATTAGGAGCTACGAACTCACCCGGCGACTGAGCGTTTCACTAATGTGTAGAAGTTGTGATTTTTGTTTTAGCGTTGGTGTTCTGTACAAGTCTTTCCAATTCCTATATGAATGGAGAAAATCGGTTGTGGCTTTATCTAGGTATATCAGGATGATAAGAAAGGGGGAACTAAGAAAGACGGCAAAAAAAGAGTATACGGTCGCCTAATCCATGCGATATACGCCGTTCTTTGTTGCTCCGTGTGATTTGATTCTTTCTTGTTGAATAAACAAGCTCATGTTTATAGTAGGAAACTTATTCAAGCCATGCGGGTGGTTTTATATCGAAAGTTTCCTGTGCCCACTCTAATCGCCTACTGATTGTAGTATTTCGATGAGCCCGCCTTACCAAATACTGCAAATTTTTTGGCTGTACAAGCTAAACTACTGTTATTTTAATGACGAAGTAGAAAATCGCTCCCGAAGATGTTCAGTTTCAATGTCGGGATTAGGGAACAAAGTACAACTGGACAGAATGCTGTAACAACAGCTACACCACCAAAGGTGTGATAAAAGATTACTTTGTTCATTGCAAAGTGAAATATGGACCCTGGAAGCTTCGTTTTAGTTGAAATGTTATCTAGGCATGAAGTATTTGGTTATATTATTGCGCGTGATTCAGCTTTATTACACATACTAATCTATCGTTATGTATTAGATTACGATTAATATATATCGTAATATGTCGTAATATATTTAGGTTTCTCGATATGCCCCTGCAGCTCGATTGTGCAATCATATGTGCGACAATAAATGTTTAGGTGGTTTCAATGTGAACTTTACGCAGGCGTCTTTAAAAAGTAAACATCACTCACGCAATGATTTAGTAAACTGGCAAAAAAGCGGTGTGCATGGATCCCCATATTTTAAATGTCACCGATATTTGCATTGCCTGGATGCCGCCATAAATCTTCCGTCAAATTTTTAAAATTCTTGCTTTGGGCAGAAATATGGTTGTAAATGTTTCGCTGGCTGTGAACGTATGTTCACATGATCGTTTACAGAAACCAAAGTGGGGAGTCTGCGTTTTTCGGAGGACTGCATGCTTGCATTCCCACCAAAATTGATTGCTACTTTTGTAACTGAAATAATCGCCCGAGAGCGCTTGATGGATCCATAAGCAGTGTCGGTCGCCGTAGCTATCCATAATCAGCCGCGCTCATGGAGCGTCCGCTGAAAGGTGTTATAACCGCCTACCAAAAGCCATAAGGGGTGCAGTGGTAACAGGAGTCATATTCGCAAATCAAATCAGTTCATTCCAAAAAAATTTACACCATCTTCCCGCGAGGGCAACCATGGGGTAAATGCAAAGCACCGGGGGTTTCCGTTGCGTTTCCGTTGCGTTTCCGTTATGTTATCAATTTCAGCGAGTGCATTGCTGTTGTTGTGTATTCTACTTACGCAGCATGTTCCCCCCCCCCCCCCCGATGCGGCGCATCTACCCCATGGTTTCCCTCGCTGGAAGACGGTGTAAATTTTTAACCGAGCGCAAGCTGCGCGGTAACGCACAGCTGGCACGGCGACGGGAGCGAGCGCAGCCGAGCGCAAGCTGCGCGCTGGCCGCGCTGACGCAGCGCGGCGGAGAGCAGCGGAACGCGCAGCTGCCGCGGCGAGGAGAATAGGGGAGGGATGCGGACTACACCGTGACAATGACGCGGGACAAGGCGAGTTAAAGAGATCCGTTGCATCTAAAAAGTGCTGAGGACCGATGCAAAACGCCTCAGAATGAGATGGGCAGGTTACATGGCTGCTATAGATATGAGATGCAACGGAAGCAGACCTTCAACGTACAAAATAAAAGCTATAAAACAGATGGTTGATTTTCAGTCTTATATAGTTGTTGTTAGACGTCTGGGTCCTCCGGCTGCGGCGCGATGATCAGGAACGGGAGCGACATGTGTGAAGGGGACGAGGCTTTGATGGAACCCAGAAAAAAGCGGCGCGAGCCGACGAAGCCACATGAGCATGCGGCAGCTCGTGACGAGCGTAATGAAACAATTATCATTAGCGTCGTCTGACACAAAGGATGACAAAGAGGATGTCACAAGTCTCCCCCGCCGACAGATGACGCTAAGTGACATACAAAGGGTTGAGTAGCAGTGCTGGACGCTTAACTGTAGTGCCGC
This sequence comes from Haemaphysalis longicornis, assembly GCF_048455015.1. NCBI lineage: Eukaryota > Metazoa > Arthropoda > Arachnida > Ixodida > Ixodidae > Haemaphysalis > Haemaphysalis longicornis. The sequence goes on from NW_027526407.1 coordinate 128,657,451, forward strand.
AGGAAAAACGTAGACTGCCGGACCGTACCAAGACATTGTGTCCGCCGATGAATTCTTTTCTTTCCGAAAGTACACAGTTGTCCTGGACGCTCGATTCTGCCGAGTGGTCTACTGAGTTTCTTCAATAAGTCTGCGTTTTTTTTGGTTCCAGGTGAAATTTTCAAGCATCTCGGTTCTAGCATCCACAGAGCGCTTTCTCCGCCATCGGTGTTTAGACCGTCGAACTTGTTGCACCTTAGAATGAGGCGCCTGCGTTTTTCAAGCCAGGCTCACCTCGTGGAGTTCGGAGCGACAAGGGTTTCTGGACCAAGGAAGTTCGCTGTAAACGGAAAGTTTTGTTTCCAGGTGTCGAATCGTTAGTAAATGCGGCGTTTTACTTTCTGCTTTTTGGGTTTTGCTTCATGAAGTTTTTTGCGTTTCAACTGCTGTTCTCGTAACCAGGTAGCGAATTCGGCGAGTTGGATTGCATTCGTGGTGGTCAGCGCGAACGGAAACAACACACAATGAAGAGAATAGACGACACAGGCGCTGTTTGTTTTCACTCCCCAGCCTGTTGCCTGCCCGAAAGACGACATTTACGTCGCACTGCCAAGCAATCTTTTTGAGGCGGTGTGAAACAGCGTGTCGACCGGGAATTACGGCGAACCGTTTTCTCCTATCTGAAAGTGGTGCTACCACCTCCTGGCCAGTGTTATGTTCTCGCTTCAAGCGATGAAACAGTGTTTGTGACACAGAAGCAAGAGGCAGGCCAGCGCCTGTGTTGTCTATTCTCTTCTTTGTGTGTTGTTTCCATTCGCGCTGACCGCCATGAATTCTGTTCTCGTGTTCCACTTCCGCAGGCCGAACATTTTCTCTTGACACTTCACTCCGGGATTGCTATGATGTCTGCTGGCTTGCGCTCTCTTCGTTTTGCGTTTGCGTCTTTTCGGTTCAATTGGTTTTATACACGTTCACTCACCAAGATTTCCAGTTTTCTTTGACTCATTTAGGGAGTGCCGGAGCTTCTGGGGCTTGGACGAAAAGGTATCCAAGCGCGTGTTGCCACGAGCTCCCAGCACTGATAGGGTTCCGGGAGGCGAACAGAAGATTTTTTCAAGCCAAATCATTCCTTGTCCCTAGGTGGCAACTACAACCGGGTCATTGCAGGCCTGTTTACAAAAGTTCGTGCAAGCTTCTTGGGCAATGTTTTTTTCTTTATTCTTCTGTATTGTTTCTCCATTAGTGTAGGCTCCTATGACCGGATCGTTCATAGACATCGGATATTGCTGCAATCGGTCTGCCCATGGGTAGCGGGTTTCCCCGGATTGAAAGTGGTGCTTCAAAGTCGCAGTTATGAGAACATGACTCGACGTAGCTCGAAAAGGTATCCAATTATTTTCGATAATGGTTGGTGGGCTTGTGCCGATGTCTGGTTGACTTTAATCGGGGCGCTGCGCTCTCACTTCGGCAGCACCGAATCGCTGTCCATCAGTCATCTCACTCACCTCACACACATCAGTCACAAGTTTCGAGACCCCTTGATCTTCAACGGACGATCGCAGCACGACAGCACTGGCACACTGAATCACGTCGGCTGCTACAGGCAATGAGCCTTGCAATGTCCATCCCAATCTCCTCTCCATGGCTTTCCGCTTTCCGTGCACAGGTTTTACGGTACCAGTTACCAGATCCCAGTAATAATCTGACCCAATGAGGACCACAATCTGGTTATCCTCCCCTACTTGTACTGAAAGGGGCTGCATATCTAGGTGTATCTTGTTCGTTGCCGCTTATCCCTCACTCCTTGTACGGAAAGAGGCTGCGTGTATCCAGGTGTATCTTGGTGATTGCCGCTAAAACTCTCTCCCCTGGTACCGGAATATTTTCACTGCAGATCGTGTCCACTTCCAGCGTTTCGATAGAAATTTGGCTTTTCCTGTTTGCAGCGAGAAAGAGTGCTCACATTTTCTCATTGTTTTCCGCGTATTTTGATCTCCGAACATGGCTACGGTCAACGTTTCCCCGCCCAGCGGTTCGCAACCAAGTTTTTCTGAAGCACTGGCAGTAATGAAGCCCCGCTGGCTTCCTCCATCGAACAGAACTCGGTAGTGCCCTGACGTTTTTACGCCTCCTATTTTGGCAGTGAGAGTCTGCAGCAGCAAGACTGAGCACTCTTGTTTGTAGACCAACTTGACCGGCGCCGAGGTAACGTTGCCCTTGTCGTTCTCAGAACTGTCTGAGGCGCACACGGATATTGCATGCCTGCTCGAGCACTTGCCACATTTACGGTGGCTCCTGCACTGTTTAGCCATGTGGCCCTTCTTGAGGCTGCAAAAGCATCGGCCTTTTTTGGTGAGTATCTCCTTTTTGCGCGAAAGCCGTAGTTGTGTCGAATCGCAGGCCTCGGTAAAATGCTTTCCCGATTTGCAAAAAAGCACTGTTCTGCCTGCTCACGTAGCTTTGTAGAGTAGCTGCCGTGGGAACATCACACGGGTGGTCTGGGTTTCGCGCTTCTTTCTCTGGGGTGTGATGAAGTTTCGTTTCCGCACGTTCAGCAACAGCCTCTCGACACATAAGCTGGTGGTCGAAGAATTGCAGAAGTGTTTGAAGCTCCTGGTCGGGAGAGGGCGTCTTACCGGATGAGTCGCCGTGTGGGTTCGATGAAGCGCAATCTGTGGAAAATAGCGTCTTGCGCCCATCATGGAACCGCAGGACCATGTCTGTTGGTAGTACCTATGATAGGATTTCACGCAGTATAGTGCAGTAGGTCGTGGATCTCGTCCCAAGCGCCTTGAGGCTTCGCATATGAACGTGGACCTGATCGTACAGGTGCCTCAGTTATCGGATGGCGGGTGACAACGACACCGGCTTCAAGTCCACGAGACCTCGCAGGTGATCTTGCCCGATGATGCGGTCATCTCCGAAGCGCTTCTTCATATATCTCCATGGCGTCCTTGTAGCAGTCATCGGTAGCATGCAGTTCGGCTATGGCTGATGCAGCTGCTCCAGTCACGAGGCTGCTCAAATAGTTGAACTTGTCAGCTGTGCTGAGCCCGTCGTTGTTGTGGACGCCTGCGAAAAACTGCGTCCAGAATCGCTGCCATGATCTGCGGTTCTCGTCAGATTTCAGGAGCTCTAGCTGGGGAAGCTTGCATTTGCCTTTTGGTGATGGGTGGACGGTCGTCGGACGTGGCGTTGAAAACCGGTATTCTTGCAACTTGAGATGAAGATTCGCGGTAGTGCTGACAACCTTGTCGCGGTATTTTTCCCGCGTCTGTCGTCTTGCTGTACACTAGGTCATCCGGTGTCTCTTCAAAGATCGCCTCGTCCAACTTCTCTATCTGGCCGTAAAATGCGTTGATTAATTCGAGCAGTACACTCAACACTCCAGCCGTCGCTTCTCTATTTCCACTTATGAGGCCTTCCGCTTACGCTAGAAGGCCACCCAGTTGCGCCCGTAGGATGCGGCATCGTCGAAGCTGTCGTTCCATTCGGTCGCACGCAACTGAGAACTCGCGAAGATCGCAGGCGCGGCGTCTTTTCCTCAGCTTTCGCGGCTTCGTGAGTCGATGGGCTTGGCGTCGTCCAGAAGTCCGGGATCTCGGCATCATGTGTCGGCCTTCTGGGTCCTCCAGCTGCGGCGCGATGCTCTGGAAGGGGAGAGACACGTCTGAAGAGGATGAGGCTTTAATGGAAACTAGAAAAAGCAGCTCGAGCCGACGCAGCCCCATGAGAATGCGGCAGATCGTGACGAGAGTAATAAAATGATGATGATTAGAGTCGTCTGCTACAAAGTATGATAGAGAGGAAGTCACAACAGGTGGCACAACTTTAGCTTCACATACATACAATAGGTGGTAAATTAGCAGTCTTGTATAGACAGTATATTGTTCAAATAAAGTGTCCGTTGACGGCGTAGCATTTTTTTACCGTAATTAGTCCAATCTCTCGGTATTTCCCAGCGTTCACATCGGAGGATGTTGCATGCGGAATTTTTGAACATCAGTTTAAATTGTTGCATTGTACGTTTTTATTTCTGTCTATTTTCAATATTTAGGTTTTGAGCCGCAAGGTTTTTAAAAATGGGACATTGGTAATAAATTCATATCTTCAAAAAAACGCCGTGTGATTTCATTAGGCTGCATTCACAACTTAGCGAACCGCCTTTTTTATGCTTTGTAGAGTTTTACTACGTTTTAAGTGTTGTGGCGCCCCACACCAAGGCACAATAATATAACTGTGGGAAATGCATGGTTCTATATATTACGAGCTTCACACCCTTCGGTAGCCAAACTCCAGTTTAGAAAGAATACCACTTATAGTACGACGTTTTCATAAAACTGATGTACCATGAGCACGAGCATTCCACTAAATGTGTTGCATAGTACGACTCGAAGACATTTGCCTACGTACGATTTCAATATTATTATTGTATAGCAATAATGTGTGCTTTCGTACATTTGTACAGTTTTTGTACCGAACAAAATAGCTTTAGGTTTGCTTACATAAATTGTGAGCGAATTTATTTTTCTCCAGCGTAACAGATTACAAGGCAATTCGTCGGGGATATCAAAGAGTTGTTTTATTATTTGCGTTAAGAAACAAGGTCGTGTCATCCGCGTACATTATAATATATGCAAATAATTTTACACCTGAAAAAATTAGGTTTTTCAGGTGATTCTCTGTGATACTCCGGCGAAAAGAAAACATAAAACTGCAAGCATCATTGTTAATTAGCAGCTGCTGCTTGCATTGCTACATGGGTTTGGGCGTAGCTGCAGAAAGGTACCAAGAAAAGCGTAGTGTTTCCGCTTTCATAACAAAGCGATGTAATCAATGCAGCCGATGTAATCAATGCGTAACAGATGAATATTCCTAGTGTGTAAAAATGTTTCTAATAGGGCCGTGTATGTTAAAAGGGCCTTAATGAACCAAAATGAGCTCTGGGTAAATATTTATGCCTATGAAGGAGTGCTTCATTAGGGGCTTTTGAAAATATATGAAGGATGGCAATCCTTCCCTGATGTGTAAAAACGTTTTTATGTCCTCCTTCGCGCAAAGCGATTACGTCATCCGTCTGCAATGTACCGGAAAATGTGCCGGAAGTAAAAGAAGAATAAAACATAATTCAGGACCGGTCAGGTCCGGTCTAGAACACTCTTTTAATCGGCCATATTTTAAAGCCTTTTAGGCCAGTGCAAGATCTAGTTGTAAGAGAAAAAAAAATTACACCATCTTCCCGTGGGGAACCCTGATGATGATGCGAAGCATCGTGGCGGTTCCGTGTGGTTCCATTGTGTTGCCGTTATGTTGAGTGATCTGATTCTTACTAGCGCCAGAGGGAATTCTGCGTCCGGGTCCACACCGGTGGCAAAGGCACGCAAGTGCTGTTGTGTTACGGTGAGTAGGAGGTGGTTTTCGAGGCGCCGAAACTCGTCCATCATGTTCTTGTCGATGTTGTTTCTGTGGTAGAATCGGTAGTCTCCGTCAGCTTTGGTGAGGTAAAGGTTGTTGACATTGGTGCACCGGCTGAGAGCAATGTACGCGCCCTCCTCTTCGCAGCTTTGTCTTCTCGTTCTTCTTCTTCTTCGGCGGTTCCCCTACGGGAAGATGACGACGGTGGTTGAACGCGAACCTATCTCGTGATGGATTCTTGTTTGACCAATCCCTAGGGGCATCCTGCCACAATCAGCATCAGAGGCGCTGCGGACGAGGCTGGTTGAGCTGCAAGGCGCTTGGCGCTTCCCGCCACAGCTTTCCCACGAAAAATTCAGCATCCCCCTCTAAAGTTTTCAGTTCGTCGTTTCCGTTGACGTTCAGCTTCGCGTGCCGTCGTTGTATCAGTATCTTCTTGACGTAGTTTGAATGAGTCAAGGACATAAGGCGCGTTCGTAGCACTTGCTCCTGTCCCGGATTTGTAGCGTAGTGGGAAGAGCACCGCGTACCTCCCGTTACGGCCAGAGAGTCGTGGAACAGAAACCGGGCGCCGCTAACTATTTCTTTTTTTTATAGTGTAGTATCGCGGAGCTGTGGGTGTAAGGAGGAGAGTTGCGCATGCGCAGTGAGCGTGTGGACGGCGCCGCCATCAACGACGCAGGACCAGGCGAGCCTAAGAAATGCTCCGCATTTAAAAAACGCTGGAACCTTTATTAGGCGAAAGGAGTGAAAGGTTTATTCACTCGTACTTTTGTGTTTAAACTGTGCTTGTAAAGACCGGCACACTGTTTGCGATATATTTAAATTCATTTGTTTATCTTTGCATTTCCTGAAGAATCATTTTTGTGAATAACCTTCTGTGCCATGTCATGGGTATTAGAATTACGATTCAATACCGAGTAAACAGTTTTCCAAGCGATTTCTGGTGTACTCATAACGTCAGTAGCAAATACGTTGGGCATGTAGGGTCATTTCTCGTATTGCCAGAAGGTGATCGGACGAGAACCGGCGTATTCCGCATGGTATGGCCGAAACTCCAAGAAGCAGTGCGCAGTAACAACAAGGAAGTTCAACTTTGGGCCGTCCAGCAGGCCCGGGGTGCGCTCGAAAAACACAGACCAGGCGACCCGGCAACGGGGTGCATTGGCCCTGTGCTGAGTAACAGCAAACCCTAGGTCGACGCCAGGCCCGCGTCGCGGCAAGTAGAAACTGTCGTTCTGCAGGCAACAATAATGTTATAACTAACCTAACCTTGCCAGACAGTATTATGGCTATTATGTTTAACGCAACAAAGTGACCCCTGGGCTGAAAAGCGCTCCGTGGGCGGGGGGTTCCGGTTTAATATAGACGCACTGGGAATTATTAAGGTGGCCCCAAATGTCGAGGCACGACATAGTTCGCTATCGCATCCATCTGGAAAGTAACCACTGCGGCCGGTACCGAAGCCACAGAACCTGCCACGCAGCCATCGTGGCGGCCGGTGACAGGAACCTGGTTATGAGAACAATAATATTTTGCAAGCAACCTGCAGAAGCCTATAGCGAGGGGGATAGCCAGCTCTACTTTGAATGTGCCTTCGCAGCGTCATCCCTACAGGAAAATTAACTTCGCCTGGACTGGCTGCCATTCCTTACTGAGGCCAATAACTGCCAAGTATCAGCCCTCAGCATTGTCAATTCCAGGCTACTAAACAGACCCCATCAATCATCTCTCTTGTTACTTTAAATAGATTACTTTATATTACCGGTTCGAACGAAAACCATTCCCTCTCCTACACGTTAGGCTCTCAAAACTAGCACCACCAATTCTTCACTGACTACAAATTCTTTCCTCACCCTGTTCACTTCCACTGTATGTTCCTACTCATTCCTCCGACGGATGTAAGTTCTGCTTACAAGCCGGGACTCATTCTCGTGTCATAATACAGCGCAAGGACAATCCTATCCTCCCCCGTAATTTATCACTCTTCTCACCTCTGAGGTGTTGGACGACCTGGTGACCAGGAGCAATTTTGTCGTCCATTATATTTGGCCTGCCGAGCGAAGGCTGCCTGCTCACAGAGATTTCTGGAATAGAGAGCCACTCCAAATTAACTGGCTCAATAAATATGTTTTAGTACTTGTAGTATTATAGCAGTAGGACTACTATAAGGACTACTATTTCTAGGGAGCAAGTTAAGAACGGCAATAACTTGCGTACGGTATCACTCCGACTAAGCGGCGGACCGGTATGCCAACGGGCGTGCGCATTTGTAAAGGAGACTTCTATGAATGCGTGATACCGTGTGCATTTTCTCACGTAGGTTGTTCGTCGTCGCGGCAGTTCTTCAGCAGCATATGAAGTTCAAAAATCACGGAAACAACAGGTGCCATCTTCAAACTATTCCAAAGAACACACTACTTGTGCCACGCGGAGTAACATCCGGCTGCGGCGATGAGGCACAGCGGCATCTGCCGTTGCCGTTCTTAACTTGCAGCCGAGTATACTGCCATAACTACGGCAGCAGCGGAAGAAAAGAAAGGTGATTTCAGCAAGTACCTCGTATTGGAGGGAAGTGTTCGTACATGCGTGGTGGTAGGTCGTCGCACCGTGCTCGGCAGATGCGCTCACCAGCCGTCAACGCAACGTACGTCATGAGGCCAAGGCACTGATTTCACCAGAAGTGATGCCGGTGCGCTCATTCTTTCACCTAAAATATGCGGCTACATTTGCGCAGGCTTTCACAAACCAATACAAGGCCTAGAATATATTTAGGGGGTGCTAGCACAGAAACCATTGGAGATGTACACAATCTATTTACAAGTACCTATATTGAACCCAGAAAGCCAGCCGTATTTACTTACACTTCGGGTGATTCTGCCGCTCACCGTAGACAGTGGACGCGAGCGGAAGTGTCACGCTCTTACATGACACAATAAGACCGAATAATCTTCGTCACTCACATCACGCCTCATTGAAGGTGCGGTCGCTGGTCTTCGTCGGACTGTTTACCTTCCAGCGCGGCGTTGGTAGGCCACGCGTGGTTTGCTCCGCAGATGAGCAGGCAGACATTGCAGGAAGTAAACGTTCGCAACAATCGCAAAATAATGATTTAGAAAAACGTATACCAAACATTTCAGTTCGGGTAATGCTCTGAGAAATGAAGGGATTTTGCTTTTGGTGAATCGAGGGGTTTGAGATTCATTTCGAACATAGAGTTTTACGTTTCGCAGAAGTGTTTCGTTTTCGTTTTGCGGTCAATAGTGTCGATTTTGATTGTTTTCGTATTCACTGAGATTATGCTTCCCACGCACCCCTGTTTCAGTCGGGTAAAGGTTCGTTACCTATCTGCTTTTCGCAACGTCTCCTCTAGTTCAGAGGCTTCAATTCCAGTGGAGGTCTCAACAATTCTTATCATGTGATGACGATGAGATATAGATAAACAGTGAAGTCCTTGCCGCTGGTGATGGTTATGGTAGGCTTTGTGACCGCTCGTCTCGGGAAAGCTTCGTCTGCAAGGCCACAAGGAACCGATGAGGCTGCTTTGAACACGAAGACAAGAAGGCTGCAAAACGGAGGCGTTGGTTGGTATCGGCTGCACATTAACCACGGTGGACGTGCTGGGCACGCAGGGTGAAAATGTCACCAAGTTCTGTTCTGCAGCTCTGATAGGGTTTTCCGACATGGCTCACCTACCCCTAACCATTTCGTCCCCTTTAATGCCATGCGAAGCTGGGGACAGAGATGGGGAGGATAACTGCATAGCCAAACTGAACATGTTACACAAGGCCGGCACAAGAACTTTCAAAGATGTGAAGGATGCATTTACAAGTCCAGTAAAAACTCCTTATGTCGAACTGCAAGGGACGGCACCTTAGTTCGAATATACTGAAAGTTAAAAAAAACATGACGTTCACAAGGCATGTTGCATTTTGTTGCGCTGGGCATGTAGGAATATTCGCGATCAAGAAGAGGACGTTACACAAGACAGCCTCGACCGGAAAGAAAAGAAGAAAATGAAAAAGAGAAACTTTGGGACCGGTGCGTTTATTGATGGCGGACCGGACTTCGTTGTTTCGGATGTTATGGTGCCTGGAAATCTGCGAAGGTAGAAGTTCGCGCCACCAAGTTGGCGGAACGGGTCTAACCAAAGTGAAGATATATGAAGAAGTTGGTGTACGTGATGTGAATGAGATCTCGGTAAAATTCGAAGCAAGGGGTCATCAGTCTCTTGAAGGACACCGTGCATGCGGATGGCAGACGGCTGCAATCGGCACAGCCATGGTGGTGGAGCCCAATGGTGACCGACGGGAGAGACAGATGAGAGCTCTAATATACATCATAACCTCTCGCCATTTCTCTCGGTGGGTCCGGGCAGAGATTTTGCGCACGGTGAAAAGGGTGTCGCAGCTTACCACACAACGAAAGATGCAGTACCTTGAGAGCACGAAAGAAGTTTCACTTGCCCTAGAATGCTTCTAGAAAAAGTGAGCGAGGAAAGGAAAAGCGAAAAGATAATCGTTCCAGCACTGTGCTGCGACGCAAGGACAACATTAAGCTTGACCGTAAAGACTACTGGTGAGCGTGCTGCTATGTTGAAGAGTTTTCTCCATGGCTTACAAAAAACTGTGGTTGTGTTCAGACGGTTAAATAACGAAATTGAAAAGTTCATTGAAACCGACTGCATAAATTAGAAATTTACAATCACCGTTAAATATGAAGGCGAGATCATTAACTTTATAAGCCGATTTTGCCATTGACTGAAATATGACAAGGCTGAAACCATGGAACAGTCCAAGACCGTGAACGCATTGCATGGATCAGAAAACTTCAAAGCGTTTTTGTACTACGGAGTGCTACAAATACACTGACTTTGAAGACGCCTCTGAAGGAGTTCACTCGCAAGAAACTTCGTTGCCGTCACATTTTCTAGAGCAAGAAAATGGGAGGCAATGTAGTGTCCGCTTTTTACACTTGATATTCAAACTGAAGATGGCTGTCTTCAAAGGTCTCTTTAAGAGCCTACGGAGATGACGGCGAGCAACATAGTCCACTCATGAGGGAAAGGAAGATCTTTAGAAGCCCCTTACATCGATTCTTCCAAGCATGAGAATACGAGTGCCTTACCTGCGGAATTAGAATAACAAGCATTGACACATATATTTGTTGTGAGTGGGCAGAGTTTGACCAAATATCAAATTCAGTTGCTGTGTCTTAGGTTATGTTTCTACCAAATTCAGGGTGGTCTTCGTGTTGGGTTACAAATCATTAAATAATTAAGTGGTGATGTTTGGCCGGGAAAACGCCTGTAGCAGTAATACTAAGACTGTCAGAGCAGCTCAGAGGCAGAGGAATTTTGCTGCGTAACACCGATTTTATCCCAGTCCCGCCCGTTTTTCTGGTGAAGGCGAAGAACAAAAACGACCATTTGTCGAAACTGTAGCCCTTAAATAATATTGAGGCGGTGTGAATTTACCTGTGCTCATCTAGTGTGCATGATACAACGTATCACCGGTAAACCACCAAAAATTTGAAATTTTATTGGTACTGAAAAAAATGCTTGAAAAATTACAATGTTTTAGTTTTTACAAATAATTTTTTTAGTTTTTATGAATGCAAGGTTAACAGATGCGCGGAAGCTACAGAATTACATACACATTAGCCTGGTCCCTTACCTGATATTAGGCAACATAAATTGTATAAAAATATTGTTGGAGCGCTTGTTTTATGTGCTTTGGACAAAATGTTGTTTCATGCTTTTTTAAACTGTGGAACGTATATGCTTCCAAACGTTTCTCTTAAATAACTTAACCTTTTGCACGTCCTATGCGAGCTGTGATTTTAAATTCAAAATAGGAACTAGCTAAGTTCAACCTGTGACATGTTTGGCACGGTACGTCCTGTATAGTTGTGTACAAACGTAACACAAGTGTCACCACTGTCGGAAAGTAATGGTTATCGTGTCTGAATACCGCGTCGGTAAGCTTACAGTGGTTGGTGCTAGAGGTAGGTGGTGCGGAGAGCGCTTTTAATCCTACTCCTGTGGCTGATTCTCGCGTGGAAACTGTGCTGGTTATGGGACCATTTCTATGTTTTTCTCGCAAGTGCGGTCACGCCTGCGCCAGCAACGCGTGATGTTTTGTTTTGTAGAAAATTGAAATTCCGCACCATCCTGCTCAGCTTGCGCACAGTGAGCGTTTCATTCATAGGGCGCCGCTCTAACGAAAGGTATATTACCAATGTGTGGGTTTTGGAGTGAACTATTATTATGCTGTAGGGTGGTGCTCTAGTGTTTGTAAGGCCTCATGCGTGAGCAAAAGGCGGAGAATCGCCTCCTTAACGAGCCTACGTTGTACGTGGAAATCAGGCACAAGCTAAGCCGGCAAGGAACGTTATGTGTCAGCCATGTCTAGCTATACCTAAGTGTACTCAGCGTTAGCTTTCACTAGACATAAGCTCAGCAGGCAAGGAAATTTGTGTGCCAGCCATGTCTAGATATACCTAAGTATACTCAGCGTTAGCTTTTACTACATGACAATTGCTTTGTTGTAGTATAGTGCTACACCGCGTTCGAGTCAATTTATGATTGCCAGCTTCACGGAGAAATGCAAATTCGGCTGCTTCGCGCTAGAGAGAGCAGTCAAAAAACGTTTCTAGCACTTGCCACCACTGCTACACTTGGGGAAAGAAGCCTACAAAGCACGCACGGTACAAACAGAAAGAACAAAAAAAAAAAACCTGGCAGACGGGCCACGATCATTTTTTGCATGGTGGTGCGACAACTCACCCTTGACGGCTCTGGGGCGTTATGATAGGGCGGGAGAGAGAGAAGGACGGAAGGAGCCGCCAACTGCGCATGAGCGGCTGAAATCACTTTAAGAGGTGTGCGGCGGGAATTTCGCCTTTTTTTGAGGAAAAGCCAACTTGGGAGGGGGGGGGGGGGGCGTGGGGGCACTCCTGCTTTATTGGCCGTTCGAAATATCGGGTTTTGCAGGTATCTTTATTCAATATAGGCGTACGTTTTGCCATATATTCTCCCTGGAACTATACTTTTACCAAAATAGTTCGACATAGAGCATAATTTGATGTAAATGGTTTCTATCAATTGGGTTCGGTTGTACAACTTTAGTTTTCGTAGTTCTCTTTACAGATGCAAAACGTGTCAGCGCTCCTGTTTTGCTACCCTATTTGGTTAAGATAAGAGGGTATGGCATCTTCACGACATCGGTGAGAACAGTGAGCTTCATTTCTGAATTAGATGGCAACATTGGTAAAAGGCAGTTGGCTTGGCTTGTCTTTTGTGTTAGCAATATTTGGGTGCATCCAATCCTAAACTAAAAGAAATGATCTACATGTAAGAGAGCATGTAGGAAAAAAAATCTTTGCACTCTAGAAAGGCTGGATGACGTGTTTAGGTTTAACTTTTATAGTTACTTTGACCACAGGTAGCGGAATAACCTGACACTACTTTTCTGCTTTCGTAAAGGTCATTGCACTCAAAATTTCGGTTTCTTGAAAAACCTAATTTTGTAACTCCGCATAAACAGAAGCCTTAAGGGGAGCTCCAGGCCCTGGGAAGTAACCAGTGCCTTAAGATATTTGCCAGCAAAGTCAAGCTTTGGAAAGATCCACAGTGCGGACGTTGCTAGTGGTTCTTTAACACCTTGAAGTAGCACAGACTAGATACAGACACGAGAAGTAGAAAATGGACAGACGACAGTGCTGTTGTAAATGGTCCGGCGTAACATGGTATTAACTCCAAAAAGATCAGCTTTCTTACCAGTGAACCATGTGATAAAGCTGAGCACAGCGATTGTGCGACAAGAATGCAAATGCTGTGGATGAAGCAGGACATTTCCTGCAGCAGGATATTTGCTGAAGGGAACTGCACGGCTGTTATTGCTGAACAAAGAAGCCACGAATGTAGATGAAAAGGTGCGCGGCAGTATTTATTTAAAAATACTTTACAGGCCCTTGTTGCAGGGCATTGTGTAAGGGGGGTAACAAAGGGTGAGTGTCGCGACAGAACTGTAAGGGAACATCAAACTTTGAATGAACTTTGAAAGAACGGAACAGCAAATAACAGGATATATGTCACTAAAGAGAAAAAGAAGAGAATGTGCAAAAAAAGTCACTTGAAGTGACACATACATGAGAACATTGCAGGTGGGAAGGAATGCAAATATGCGCAATACAACTTAGTAAAAAACACCTACTACACACGTAGTTAAAAATATTCTATAACAAAGCGCAGAAAGCAACTTGTTCTTGTTTCGAAAACACAGGATAATAAAGGCCGATAACAGAGTTTTACTTGTGTGTATAAGGACATTATAAACTACAAAAATGCGGTGGTCACAAAGTGTGAAGCGGTAAGAAAAAAGAAAGAAAAAGAAGAGCGCGATGCTGTTTTACCGAAAACAAGACCTTAATCTGTAAGCGGGCGGAGCCGGAGTAAAAACGAATGGATATAATTACACTGGAGCGATACAGGAGATGGCACAAATACTCGTAAAAAGAACCAGTCGAAGTTTCTATCACTGAAAGAAAGAGTGGAGAAGTTGTCTGAATTTTTCGGGGTCTGATTGATATGCGATGTCATTCGAGAGATCATTCCACAAGCGAATGGCGTGAGGAAGAGCCGATGAGTTAAAGGCGTCGGTTGACCCATATAATCGCGTTAAACTTAAGTTATTATGCAACCTGCGAGATGTAACGGAAGGTATATCGAGTTGAAATGGGAATGGTTTATTACTGTAAACATACTTATGGAAGAGGCATAGAAGAGAAATATCCCGCCGAGTACTCAGCAATTGAAGAGAAAGGCAGAGCTTAATTTCCGTTATGCTGCTATGGTAGTCGTAATTTCTTGAGATAAAACGGGCTGCTCTATTTTGAATCGCTTCAAGCATGTTGATTAGGTAATTTTGGTAAGGGGACCAGATGGATGCGACAAATTCAAGTTGTGGGCGAACGAAGGTCTGATAAGCTAGTTGACGAACATGGGATGGGCAGCTATGCAAGTTTCGGCGTAAGTATGCCAATGATTTTGAAGCTTTTGCACAAATGGTGGTGATATGGTGTGACCAAGAAAGATTTGGTGTGAAATGAATACCTAGGTACTTGTAGGAGGATGCGTGCGACAGAGGGTAATCATCAATGATGTACGAACAACTGGAAATATTTTGCTTGCGTGTGAAAGACATAATTTTGCACTTCTGCTTGTTTAGCGACATCAGCCATTTTTTGCACCAGTCAATAATCTTGTTGAGGTCATTTTGCAGTGTTAGGTGGTCGTCAAACACAGGTTATTGAGCGATATATAATGCAATCATCGGCGAAAATTCGCATGCGAGATGAAATGCTGATTGGCAAATCGTTAATATAAATTAAGAATAGCAGGGGGCCGAGGACGCACCCCTGCGGTACACCTGAGGTTACGTGGGAAAGAGGGGATTGGATATTATTTATTACCGTGAACTGCTGGCGGAGCGAAAGAAAGTTTCGAAGCCAAGATAAAGTGGGCGAGTCTAATCGAAGTGAAGATAATTTAGAAATCAGACGACAGTGGGGTACACAATCAAATGCTTTTGAAAAATCGAGAAAAATACAGTCAGTCTGAAGGTTATTGTTCATGTTGCAATGTAGTTCTGACGTAAATTCCAGCAGCTGTGTTTCGCACGAAAAACCTTTTCTAAATCCATGTTGGTTGACAAAAAAGAAGTGGTTAGATTCTAAGTGCCGGAAAACATGAGAAGCGAGTATATGTTCCAGAAGTTTGCAGCAGATGCACGTTAGAGAGATGGGGCGATAAATTTCGGGTGAATGTTTATCGGCGGTTTTAAACACGGGCACTATTTTACCAATCTTCCAGTCAATGGGAAGCTGGCCTGTTGCTAATGATTGTCTGAAAATGTGATACAGGATATTAACAGAAACAGAAAGGGTGTTTTTCAGAACTTTGGAATTTACATCGTCAATGCCAGCTGAAGTAGATAGCTTAAGATTAGTAACAAGAAGTGCGATACCCTCAGGCGTTATTTTAATAGGTTGCATGTAATCTATGTTGAGATCGGGAACGTTCGGAACATCGGTGTGGCCTTCCCGGGTGAAAACAGATGAAAAGAAGGTGTTAAATGCTGAGGTGAAATGACTGTCTGAGAGGGGAGCATGGTGATCATCTAGCAAGGAAATCTGTGGAGCATCGTGTTCCGGAGATATTTGTTTCCAGAATTTTCTAGGATTTGATTTCAGAAGGGAAGGCAAATCGTTAGAGAAATACTTTTGTTTAGCAGATTTAATTGTGGAACAGTATATTTCCAAACCATTTTTGTATGCCTCCCATGCCGAGGACGTACCAAGTCGTTTTACCGCGCGGTATAGACGTTTCTTTTTATTTCTGAGCTGTCGGATGGATTTTGTAAACCAGGGGTTAGTTTCATCATTTTTGACGGAAACAAGTAGAATATACCGATCTGCTAGCGCGCATAATTTGTTTCTGTAGAGCACCCAGTTATCATTGACGTCACGATTGGAAAAGGATGGCAGGAATATGTCATTGTAAAAGGTTTCTAGTTCAGCGTTGATTTTGCTGTAGTTAGCTTTATTGTAATCACGGATTTTTTTCTGTTCAATGCCAGAGAAAGGTATTCGAATGTGAAGCGTTACTTGAAGAAGACTGTGATCGCTGAATCCATCTATGTTCAGTATGGTATTTACTGTTTCAGGAGCGGTGGTGAGAAGTAGGTCGAGGATGTTAGAACCGCGAGTGGGCTGATTCACGATTTGCGATAAGTTAAAGTCTAAGGTTAGGTTGCTAAATTCTGTAGACATGCGGCAAGGGGAAGACAACTGGTTCCAGTCAATCGCGGGAAACTTGAAATCGCCAAGGATGAATATGGAATCGGTATGGCAGAGATGGACGGCCTCAGTGATGCTGCTGCGCAGTTCTTCCAGAAATGAATGGTTACAGTCAGGAGGTCGGTAACAATTTCCGATGAGCAGTGTGGCGGACTTGGTTAAGCATGCTACCCAGAAAATTTCTATGTTAGAGTGTACTTTGATGGCATACGATTGTAAAGTTTTTGTTACTGCGAGAAGAACTCCTCCGCCCCGCCTATTAGTACGGTCGTTTCGGTAAATGTTGAAATTGCTACGATCAGGGAGAACTTCGTTATCGGTTATGTCAGGGTAAAGCCAGGTTTCGGTGAGGGCAAGAATATCGCAGTCACAATCGTCAAGGAAGGAACATAACAAATGCCGTTTTGGCATTAGGCTGCGGATGTTAGTAGACGATAGCGATAATGTGGTGATGGCTTGAATGGGCGAAGTTATATTCCGATCTTGCCCGCACGTGTTATTTAGCTATCTGCTAGCTAGTACAACACTATCACTGGTGACGTCATAGATGTAAGTCTGCTTGTTAATGTGCAGGCGGTCAACTGAAATTTCGAAAGCCTTGTTCTGAGACTTAGCGAAGCTCACCAACTTGCGTCTTGCCTGTCGTGTTGCCGGGGAAAAGTCTTCACCAATAGAATAGGTAGTTCCTTTTAATTTGCATGCACTGGACAACATCTGCTCTTTGTCCTTATAACATGTTAGTTTTGCTATGATAGGCCTATTTTTTCCTTCAGTGAATTTGCCAAGCCTGTGTACACGCTCGAATTGTGAACTAGTTGTGGTTAATTCAAGTTTTTCAGATCAAAATGCTATTACTTTCTCCTCCGCCGCGGCCCATTCTTCCTCCTCGTTGTCTTCTATCCCAAAAAAGAGAAGGTTTGATCGCCGCTGCCTATTTTCGGCATCGTCGCATCGGGACGAAATGGCTGCCAACTGATCTGAAACTTTCAGGAGGGTGCTGTCAGAGGGACTATCTGCGTTACGCTGCAATGCAATGGTTGCCTCAAGGGCAGCGACTTTAGCATCAAGTAGCTTGATCTGATTTTTAGCAGTTTCTTGCTCCCCACTTACTCGTTTCAGATCAGCTAACATTGTGGCGTGTTCAGCCTCTAGCTTTTTAATTGTTACCAAAGCTGAAGCGAAGGCGTCAGCTTCCGCTTTACTCATCGGCCCCGGATTCGTTTCCACATCGCCCGCGAGCATGAGCAGTAAGTTTCCAACGGAAGAACAAAGATTGTACGAAATGCCCAACAAACGCTTGAATACATCGTAAAACTCTGGTGGGCACGACACCGCAATGAATCAGGAATGACTGCACTTGATACAGGAAGCACCCTTCATGTAACTGACCTGTAACACCAGTGGCCGTAAGTCTCCCATCCCAAATGCGGCGCCGTACCCAAAGCAGGCGGATGAAGACTGAAGCTTATATGCGCCTCTGCTGACGTCATTAGGCGATATTGAAGTTCCAGGTTGCCAGATGGTTGCGCCGATTTCGTCCAAGATTCGTCCTCAGAAGGTCCTCAGAAGGGTTCCATCTGGCCGGGGGAGAGGCAGGCGATCAGGGCTGATCAGCTCGCAGGATCCGGGGAGCCAGGAGCACACAGCCCAGGTGACCGCAGCCTGTAACACCAGTGGCCGTAAGTCACCCATCCCAAATGCGGCGCCGTACCCCTTGTTTAGCGTTTTCTTCGGCCTCTTCAGTTATTTTTATCTTATCATCAAGCTTGAGTATTTCTTGTAGCATTTGTTTGTTGTGGTCAGCGAGAAAAAATAAAAATGGACTCTTTGCGCTGTGTGCACCCTTCACCGCTTGTGAACTAACGAAAAAACAGGCACAAGTGGGTGCAGTCGCAATTCCTTAAAATAATGCAGTGACCGGACTGGGGTAGGAAAGAAACGGGTATAAAAAGAGTGGTGCTACAAATAGACAAGCGGGGCGATAAAAAATAAAAAATGAACATTGTGCGCTCTGTGCACCATTCACTTATTGTGAGCTAATAGAAAAATAGGCACCAACAGCTCCAGTCGCGATTCCTTGAGATAATGCCGGGAGAAGACTGGGGTAGGAAAGAAACGAGTGTAAAAAAGTGGTGCCACAAATAAACAAGCGGGGAGATAGTGCAGTGTTAAAGTAAATGCTGCAAGAAAAGCCGCTTAAAAGGCAGGATATATGAAGGTTTTTTCAAGAAGGGGATTTTATGTTGCGAGTCGGGAATCACAAAACGCTTGCTGTGTGTACTTCTGCGTTATAGAACCTTCATGCGTAGGTTGTAAGGGCAGGTTGCTGCGGCCACAATTAAAATAATAGGAGGCCGGTGCTTGCATAACCGTGGGATGCACTATAACTGAGCTTTCCGTGTAACTTATTGTAGCAAATATTTTCTTTCTCACTCCATGCACCATAGTATAGACAATCATAGTGATAATTTACACATTTTTTTTCCTGTGCACATAAAGTACTTTTTTACAGCAACTCAAGTTCAGCATTATTTGTCTTTTTTATGAAACCCTGATAGGGCATATTCGTACCCGATGCTGGTCTAAACGGGTAGCAGCCAACTTGGAGTTGACTGAATGAAAGTGGTGCGCTAGCATGTCTCCATCGATATTTTCGACTTTACATGGGGATTTGCTCTTCTATTTGCAATGCACTAGGCGTACAACCTCCGATACGTAAAGTCTGCAAAGCAGACTTGACGTATTGGACTCCCCTGTATTGAACCCTTAGCCTGGCCGTTTCGAAGACCTGATGGGACTGCGAAACAGCTCGTGCACAAACATCTTAGTGACAGGGGCAAAGATAATCACTACCTTGAGAGCTTATGCACGGGCAGCCAGCGGGTAACTACTTTTTACATTGCCAGCACACCAAGTGGTGGGTGTTGCGAGAATGAAAACTGACAATGCAGCATTTGTGTATATTTCTGTAAAGTTTTAGAACGAACAAAAAAGTTTTCTTAGGAAACATTTTATTAAATTACCAAGATTGCGAATCTTCGAGAACTATTTTTATATATATATCATTTTAATTTGGCATGAGTATGGTCAAAGTGACCATTTCATTCAGGAAAAAAGAGTTGTATGCATCAATTATGAATGTGTTCAAGTTGACCATTTTATTGAGCAATAATTCTCTGAAGAACTCTTCTTTCTGTAATTTATTGTTCTATTTTCGATTTCTGCGTTGTTTTAAAGTTTGTTCATGTCACATGTCTAAAGTTTTTAAATATTTGTTTAAATATGGTTGTAAGAAAATTTGTGTTTTCATATTCACTTATCCTTTCGTTAAGTAGTTGTAGGTTTGTGTTTTGTAAATGTGAGCTCAAGTGTTATATGCTTGTCTTTTTGAATGTTAGGAGTTTTCGTTATTTGAGACACAAATGTTGTCTAAGGTGATAATTTTCAATCTTGTATTTCACATGTTTCTTCTAGTATATATGTTGTCTAAGACAAACACTCGGGATTTTTATTTCTTATAACATTTTTTTCTTGTCACTGAGCCAATACTTCATAACTGTTGTGGGCTTTACTTAAATAAAGGAGTGGTTTGGGCACTTTGCATTTATGTTTCTTGCTTGTATGCAGGGCTTACCTTATAGGGTCATAGTAGTATACGTATTGTATATTTTATCGTTTCGACTCTGAAGATATTCTCTTTGCTGGAGTCGCAAAATAGTCGACTGGACTTTTTCTTTCCAGATTTTGAGTCTCGGTCACTGTGCAGCGGAGTCCTGCATGCTCTATCTCAGGGGTCACGCGACTCCCTTTCAGAAAGTGACGGTGACTGTTGACTGGGATCATATAGTATTCAAAGCAGCCAGGCGGACTCTCTTTGTTCGCAGATTCGGAGTCAATATGACTACAATATACAGATTCCTGCATACCCTTTTTCGACTGTTAACTAAGTGAGTCAGGAGCAGGAGGCACGTTAAAAAAAAGTCGTTGTGACTACTTTTGCTATTCGCGAAGAAGTCATTAGGACTCTTTTTGTTTGAAAATTAGCAGTCATGGTGACTACGTCTTACGGAGTCCTGCATACTCCTTTTTGACTCTTGATATAACACGGCCACAATACTCCTTTCCAAAAAGAGTTAGGACGACTCTTATTACTGGGGTCATAACGCAGTCAAGCCGAGTGTTTTTGTTTACTATTTTGGAGTGACCTTCACTACTTCTTCAGGAGTCCTGCATACTCACTTTTGACTATTCGTCACGACTCCCTCCCTAAGAGTCCCAGGACTCTGTTTGAAATTGAGTCTGGTGACCCTCTCCATAACAGTCCAAGGGTAGTCAATTCTGTTTCGAGTCAATGTGTCTAAATGGAATCCCTGTGGACTCCCTTTTTTCTCAGAGTGAGCCGCCTAGTCAAAAATACCCCCAGCCAACACCTCCTTCATCAGCTACAGCTCAATGCACTTATCATTACTGATCCCCAAACTTTCCATACATATTGACATTCCACACCCGCCTCAAAGGGCGTCTCCTACCCCAGAATATGTGCCTTCAAATTCACCAGGGCCCCAGAGAGCAACGTGCCGAAGCCCAAGCAGAATCTTACCCAAATATCCAGCCACGGTACATGCAGGTGCTAGCGTGCACCATCGCAAAAACTCTCTCTCAATGGAGATTATTATTTCGCCCAACACACCTTAATCAACACACCCACGATCCGTACCTTGGAATTTGCAACGGCGGAACAAGCGGCAATCACGCTATCCCGGTGGCACCGGCCGTCCCGTGAATTCATGTTATCTCATTCGAAACGGGCAACTAGAAATTTTACTGCGGGCACCATACCACTTCAGCGCCGCAAACGTCTTATGCAAAAAATACCACCACCCTAAAAGGACTGACCTTGATTCGTGCCCAGACAGTGCTTGAGGCCAATCAGGCGGCTCGTGCAAAAGCCCGAGCACTCACCTCGCGCGCTAACCCCAACCCCATTGCTTCCCCTGCAGCCGGGTCAGATATCTACAGCCTCTTGGGCTGTTAGGATATCACCACGTATTAGGCGTGTCTCGCTTCCGATACCCCCCCCCCCAACCCTGCCCCCAGCTAGATGGAAGAACGGCTTTAGAGCCTCCTCCAGACATAGTATTTACCTAACAGAGCCTCCCTTCACCGTATTCACCCCTCTTTATTCTCCTCTTCCATTTGCACACCATGCGGTACGATGGCTACCGTACAGCACCACATGTGAGCTTGCCCTCTGACGACCCCTTACCCCAATCGCCCCCCCCCCCGGAGAAATGGGAGGCGGCGCTGATAGCTGATCTCGCCTGACGACGCCACAAGCCCTGACAGACAAAGAGCCAATGTCGCTGAGCAGCTGGGACTGCTGGCCACCCGCCCGCCTATCAGGGCCCCATATGAATAAAGTGTTTCTCTCTCTCTCTTTGTTTCTCTCTCCATCGTCAGGACTCAAGGATCATTTTCTTTGGAATGATCGCCATCATAGTATCAGAAAAAAAATTGGCCGAGAGAGAGAGAGAGGATAAACATCTTTAATTTGGAGCTTAATGGTGCATGATGGTGAGAGCATCACCGGTGGGGGGCGTCCGCTAGTCCGGGCTGCCCTGATCCTTGCTGGCTGCTCGTGCCCTCTCTATCAGCATGCGCTGGGTCGAGAGGTCCGAGCTGGACAGCCGGTCCACCCACTGCTCGTACGTGGGACGGGGATTGGGTGTGAGGGATGGGGATTGTTGGCACTCCCAGACCAGATGGTACAGGGTGCCTGGTTGGGGGCAAAATTTCCAGGTACTATAATACTGGGGGGGGGTAGATATGGTGAAGGAGGGTACAGTGCGGGTAGGAGTTGGTCTGTAGCCGGTGTAGTGTGGTCGCTTCGGCTCTGGAAAGGTGGGAGTTGGGTGGAGAGAACTGCTGGCGCTCGTGTCTGAAGTGAGCGAGAATGTCCGCGTAGCCATTCAGTGTGTGGGGGGCCTTCTCCGTGTCTTGGCTCTCTTCGGAAATGGCGCGGTGGGTGCGTACGCGGGCAGCGGCGTGTGCCGCCTCATTTTCGTCCAGAGACTCGTGTCCAGGGGCCCAAACGATATGAATGTCGGGTAGCTGCGGGATGGCATTCAGGATCTTGAGGGCGAAGGCTGATATGCGGTTGAGCTGGTAGTTGCGGCATGCTACTTGCGAGTCCGTAATGACTGTAACGTATTCGCTATGTGTTGTGGCTGCTAGGGCGATGGCGATTTCCTCAGCGGCGTTTGCAGAGGTGGTAGATATTGTGGCGGCTGTGACCTCGGTTCCCTGGTGGTCTATAACCGTGACTGCGTAAGCGGGTTTGCGGGTGTAGCGTGCAGCGTCCGTGTAGCGTGTAGTAGGGTTCCCGGCGTGCTTCTTCGTAACTGCATCGACCCGTGCTTTGCGGCGTGCTTTGTTGTAAAGGGGGTGCATATTTCGCGGCAAGGGAGCTACACGAATGTGTTGACGGATGTGGAGGGGGACACGTTGGGGCTGGTCTTCTTTGGGCGGTACCGTGTATCCAAGGCGTGTAAGGGTGTCTCTTCCGGTAGGTGTCAGCTTGAGACGGGTTATTTGGGAACAGCGATAAGCCTCGTGCAATTCTTCCAAAGTGTTGTGTACCCCTAGTTGGAGCAAGTTGCGCGTGCATGTTGAGGGGGGTAGGCCAAGGGCGACTTTGTAGGCTTGGCGGATAAAAGTGTTGAGTTTTTCTTTTTCGACGGATTTGAGAGCTAGGTGTGTTGTGCCGTAATTCAGACGACTGATCAATATTGCTTGAGTTATTCTCAGAGTGTCCTTCTCCTGAAGGCCGTAGCGGCGGTGGGCGATGCGTCGTAGAAGGTGCGTTAGTTGTGTGAGGGTGCGTTTTAATGCAGGTAAGGTTTGAGAGCCGCTTCCATTTTTCGGTATGTTGAGACCGACTATGCGAAGGTGGGGAACTGTAGGTACTGCGAGGTTGTTGATCGTTAATTCCGGATCGGGGATTGGGTCCGTTTGTTTTTTGTAAGTGCGGGCACAGAGCGTGAGGAGGGCGGACTTCTCTGGGGCGCATTCCAGTCCACGAGCTCGGAGGTATGTTTGAGTGACGTGTATTGCTTCCTGAAGTGCGTCTTGTTGGGCGCCGGTGCAGCCGGTGGGAACCCACAAGGTGAGATCGTCAGCGTAAATTGGGGATTGCTGCGAGGAGCGGCGGCAAATCTTTCATAGCTAAGTTGAATCGCAATGGTGAAACGACGGATCCTTGTGGGGTTCCCTTGGGCGCCATTGCAAATGGGTCGGAACGGAGATGCCCAATGCTTATCGTTGCCGTGCGGTTGGTCAGAAAGCAAGCGATGTAGGAAAATGTACGTTCGCCGCAGTTGGTAGAGGCAAGACCTTGCAAGATAGCATGATGCGTTGCGTTATCAAATGCCCCTTTGATATCTAGGGCTAGGATGGATTTTTTGCTCTGTTTGTTCAGGGTGTCTAGAACGTCGTCTTTAATTTGAAGTAGGATGTCCTGGGCCGATAAGTGGGGGCGGAAGCCGTACATTGTATGTGGGAAGTACCCGTTCTCTTCGATGTGGGGTGATAGTCTGTTGTGCACCATGTGCTCAAACAGTTTTCCGACACATGACGTGAGAGAGATGGGACGGAGGTTCTTTGTAATGAGTTGTTTGTTGGGCTTGGGTATGAGGGTGATTTCGGCGTGCTTCCACTGTGGGGGGAGGGTTCCAGCCTGCCAATGGGAGTTGATAAAGTCGAAAAGCTTTTCAAGGGCAATGTAATCAAGGTTGCGGATGAGCTTGCTAGGAATCCGGTCTTTTCCTGGGGCTGTGTTGCGGGTTAGATGGTGAACGGCTGCTTCGATTTCCGCCATAGTAAAAGGTGCGTCCATATCTGGATTGGGTTTTCCCGTGTATGACGGAAGTGTCAGAGTAGTAGCGGTAATGGATGCTTGAAGCGGTTGCTGAAGCGTTCGCAATGTATCTGCTCGTTCTGTTGCAAGTGCCGACAAAAGACTACAGTATTTGCCGACATTTGCCAAGTAAATGCCTCCCTTCGCTTTCCCGTACACCTCTAATGCTGTTCCCCTTCCGGGAGCGCTCGGCTCAAGGTAAACTCGCTAGAGTGTTGCTGAAGTCGATTTAAATTTACTGCGTTCCAGTCCTCCAGGCAGGGTACCTCAAGCCAACACGGAGGCCAACATGAAATACGACGGAGGCGCGCGTGAATTGATGCGCCCTACTTCAATGCAGATAGTGCCGCGTTTCCCTAGTCCACGTGCGTTGCAAGCAGAACGTGGAGACTATCAGGTGGAACATTTTGTAACTTTCGCCGCTTGATGTTTTCAAATGCCGCCAGAAGCTATATTGGCGCACGCGAGAGCAGGAGACGGTAGAGTGAATTTTTTTTCTGCAGTAGATGTAGTATTTTATTGCGCAAAAATCAAGCATCTGTGATTTTTTTATAAAGGAACACTGCAAATATAACTTGTGCATCATTTGGTGTCTTATGTTTGCGTTCTTGTTCAACAATGTTGACAAGTATGATCAGTACACCGGACTTAGACGGGCAGATTTAGCTATGAATATATAAGACTATTGCAGGCCTTTTTTCTACTTTGGCCGGGTGGCTGAATCGAGTCACAGACAGACAGACAGACAAACAGTCATACAGACAGACAGACCAAAATTTCTTGGTTTAAGTAGCACAAGAAAGATTATCGTCTTTAATAAAATGCGGTCATGGCTTTCACCTCCACTCGGCGTCACACCCCATGCTGGCTCAGTGGCTATGGCGTTTCGCTGCTTAGCCAAGATACGCTGGTTCGACCCCAGCGGCAGTGGCTGCTTTCAGATGCAGGCTTAAACTTAAAACGTCCTTGGGTCGAGGTGTCAACAAAATATCGAAAAGCAGACAAAAGGCATCGACGTGCGGACAAATATCCGGAGCCGTCAACTACGGCGTGCCCCTTACCGCAGGTGTTGCTTCGGTGGGCTAAATTCAACAGTTTTATACAAGTTATTCTGCGTAGCCTCTATGCCTTCTGCTCGAAACCTCGTTGGTGATCTACTTTCAGGGAATGGAATGGATAATGGTTCTGCTTGAGCGGTTTTGTGCAGTCTAAAACAGCAACGTTAGTGTCGCCTCACTCAGTGTAAAGAAGGCGGCACATGACTATTTGTAAACTCTGTGCAAACAACTATAAGTGCTGAACACGTATATAAGGACTGTCAGGCAACTCACCTGCTTTGGAACCTGTCATGCGGATAAATATATTTTAGTGACAATATAATTATGTGCAAAAAAGTTAAAGGTGTTGTTTACAGATTTACTGTAGAAGAACGTTGAACAAGCAAGAGCGTTGAACACTCAAATGTACTTGAAATGACAGCACTGCGGGCTGTGTTGCTTATCAGTGGAGTGGCAGGGTCGCATAGGATGCGCCTAAAACCGATAATTTTAAAAGACCTCGTGCAATCAGGATTCAATGAATTGATAGGGCATATTGGAATTATTTGCGAGAGGGATGAAAGCAGATAAATAAGGCAAAGCCAAGACATAATTCTATCACTTCCCGTTCTTACAAAACGTTTTAAAAGTACTGCCGCCGAACAATCTCGGAATAAATGTCGAAAATGAAATCTCAAAATAATATGCGTGCAGAATTGTCGAAACAACTAGCCTTGGTGAAGGTGTCTCTATAGTTAAAAGGCATGTAGCAACCAGAAAACATTTCGTTCTTTTTCTTTCTTTCTTTCTTTCTTTCTTTCTTTCTTTCTTTCTTACGTTCAGTCTTTCTTTCGTTGTGTCTTTGTTTGTTTCTCCCGTATTTGTTTCTTCACCTGGGGCTAACTGAAGCTAAACATCAATAGATAGACCTTAATAGTAATGTTCTTTCATTTCAAATAAAATGCATATCAGTTATAAGCACAATTAGGTCCCTTGCAGAGAAGGTTTGTAGCCCACGACAGAGAGGTGATGCCACAGTTACGCCAAACGTAAGAGCAAATTTTGTTTTTATTTATTTTTGACGCGGTCGTTCGTAAGGAAATGATTTTCACTCATACACAATATACACGTGTAGGCGCAGCCATACAAGTCTCCTTGTTGAACGCGGCTGCTCTAAGTACGTCGGGCAAACGCTCGCTTGCACGACGCGAGGGCGCGCAGTGAACACGTACACATCTGCACGGCATGACAAAACACAGGCTTTTGCTTTGGGCCGCCGCAGCGCTAAGACAAACCCGCAGTTAAATTTGATGCGACTAGCGCCTTTTTGTGTTCGTTTCTTACGGCATGATGGTTACTCTGAGCCATCGGTGGAGCCTGCTGTTTGGTCGGGGGTAGAATCTTGATCGGTGGCAATTCAGTCAGCGCTGCAGGATCGTAGAGGAATTTGTTGACTTTGCTGGGATTGAATTGAAGTAGGACACTACCAGATGTTCTCTGGATATGTACCAGGAGCAATGGACCTAAAAGTAAAATTGCTGTATGAAAAGGAGAAAATTTCTGGAACAAAGGCGAACTAAATGCGCTAAACACAAAAAGAGCTGTCGCGGTCCGTAGGAAGGAGCAGTGCTGCAGACTAGGCTTACTCGACTCCCCCGCAAGAAATGCTCGACCGCTCCACAAGGCGCTGCACAGCTGAATGAGCAGTTAAGGGTTCCCACAACACGGATCTGACGTATAAGAATTTACAGCTCAAAAGCTGCAGCAGTGATAACATTAGGGAGCACATTGCATGGTTCCCGCTCCTTGTATTCATGCTCAATGCGACCCAAGTTTAGTGCGAAGCTTGTTTGGCTTCTCAAGCCTGCCTATCCGGCCATATGGTATCAGGCCATAAATGCGGCGAATACGTCATACCCACTTCTAGTAAACTAAAAAACACCACTGGTGTCCGCTGTGATGGTGAATGGACGTTCGTCACGATTTCGTGTGCTGTCGGACGAGAAAGCAGGCGACAGAGACGTAGTGAAGAGAGAAAATTAAAACCAGATGTTTATCTCTTCCACAAGTCCTGAGTTACGGGAGCCGGAAAACAAAGTACATCGTCATTTCGCGTCAGTATCACTTGACAAGTGACGCCAAAATACAGTTCGGCAATTCTCGAGCTATTATCTGTTCTGTCCCACACCAACGTCCCTCGCGAGTAGGGTTCGGGATAATTAAAGGCGTCGTTTCACAGACAGGTCCCGACGCCTTCTCGTAGTCAGTTGATGTGGCCGTCGAAGCGAGCGAGGGCAGGGGTGGCACGACTGCTGCGGCTGGATCGTCGCCGGCACAAGGTGGCTCTACCATGTGCAGCGCTTGCCACGGGACAGCGCGCCGATGTCTGATCCCAGCTCAGCTCGCGATGACCACTTCCCGCGAAAGATCCCGGAGATGAGCACTCCGGTAGCGTCGGCCAAGGCCCGCACTCAGCAACTGCACCCTGGCAGGAGCCGCTCGACGGGCCGCTCCTTGGTCCTGGAACAAGCCACCAGGACCGAAAGAGGTAGGCACGCCCTAAGTGAAGGCCCGCAGCAGGAACGATGGCAGGAGCTCTTCCTCTGGAACGTCGCCCAGCCCGTGGTTCCGTAGAACAAGCCTCTTCGCACGTCCCACTCGTAGCCCTTCTGGCTTCTTTCTCCTCTTCCCTCAATTTTTGCCCAGCTGCCGTGCCACCTGCCCACCGCCCGTCGTCTTCTCTTCCGGTTTGCACTTCTAGCTAGAGTCCACTCACGGCCCATGTCACAGTGTATTAATTTAAAAGAAAAACACAACACACAGGGAAAAGCAAACGAAACTTGGGTCTTTTCCTCACAATATCCCCCTGCTCAAGAAAGTTGTTTGGAAAAAACAACTTGTCCACAAGCGCACGGAGTACGAATGCACACACACATTCCGAAGTAGATAAAAAAATTGGTCACAGAAGTCCGTTCAGTACAGGACAAATGTGACCCATCCAGGAAACCAAAATTGTGCACACCAGTTCGTTTTGAAACGGTGGTATGAGGCGATGAAAGGGTAGGTGGAAGACAAATGCGGCTGAGGTAGTCGGCCCCTATGTTGTCGGATCCCTGAATGTATTCCACCACGAAGTC
The DNA here is from genome assembly GCF_048455015.1 of Haemaphysalis longicornis. Taxonomy (NCBI): domain Eukaryota; kingdom Metazoa; phylum Arthropoda; class Arachnida; order Ixodida; family Ixodidae; genus Haemaphysalis; species Haemaphysalis longicornis. The sequence continues at coordinate 128,685,794 of NW_027526407.1, forward strand.
ATACTCAGTGAGTAACAGATTCCAGCGGAGACCCAGCTATTTGTTTGTTTCGGAGAGTTTGTGGAAGCGAGAGGCTGATGGTCAGTTCGCGGCAGGAATCTCTTTCCAAACAGATAAACATGAAACTTTGAATGGCCCACACAAGTGCCAGTGCTTCTTTTTCGAACGTGAAGTCGCGAGCTTCTCGCTCGAGGAGCTTTCGACTTGCGTAGGCTACTGGATGTAAGACCCCTTCGTGGCGCTGCAATAAAACAGCTCCAACAGTAGACGATGATGCATCCGTGCGTAGGATGAAAGGCTCCTGCAGGTGCGCTGACCGTAATACTGGGCTCGATGATAGGAGTCGTTGTAGTGCAACAAACGCTTGCTCGTGACATTCTTCCCAGGTGACCTTGTTAGGACCTCGTTTTCTGGTGAGTTCCGTAAGAGGGGCGACCACAGTGGAGTAATTGGGTACGAAGTCCTGGTAATATCCAGTTAAGCCAAGAAATGAGCGAACTTCTTTCTTCGTCTGTGTTCTTTTTTCCTCCTGGATTTTCTCTAACGTCTCAATCTGGGGCCTCAGAAGATTGTTCCCCACAATGTGCCCCAAAAACGTTAGTTCAGCGAAAGCCACCTCACTTTTGGAAGGCTTTATCGTCAAATGAGCAACCCTAACACGTTCCAGAAACAGGGTGAGCGGGGTAAAGTGCTCTTCCCAGGTTTTGGTAGCTATTAGCACATCGTCAAAATAGTGATAGATGTTTGGTATTCCATCTACAACTCGTCTCATCAGTCGGGTAAAGACCGCAGGTGCAGTCTTGATGCCGAACGGCATGAATCTGAACTGATAGAGACCAGAAGAAGCTTGAAACGCGGTTAAGGGTTTCGATGCGTCTTGCATGGGCACCTGCCAGTACCCTTTCGTGAAATCAAACTTCGAGAAGTAGCGGCTTTGGCCCAGTATGGCAAACGTCATGTCCACTCGAGGTATCGGTTCCTTGTCCGTCACTACGACTCGGTTTAGCTGCCTGAAGTCAATACAGAGCCGAATGCTCCCGTCTTTCTTCTTCACCACGACGATTGGTGCTTGATAAGGTGAATCCGATGGTTCAAGTATTCCTTGCACTAACATGTCCTGAACTTCCTGCTCTACAGCTTCTTGGATAGCAAATGGTATGGGGTACGGACGTACCTTTACCGGCGTTTCAGTGGTTAGGCGCAACTTGCACTCGACAACGTTTGTTTTTCCCGGTACATTCGAAAACACGCCGGAAAACTCTTCCAGCAGTTTATTAATCTGGTTTTTCTGCTCATCGCTCAAGGTCGTTGCTACTTCTAGATTTCGGTATGTTTCTAGTTGATGTAGCGCAGCAAAGGGCATGTCCTGGTCATCAGTAGTATCTGTCTGAACAGTAACGGCGGCGTGTTGCAGTACTGCAGTCTCGGACTCTCTTTCCACGTACTTCTTTGGAAGGTTAATGTGAAATAGGCTCCTCCGGGCTCCAAGGTCTACCAGGTAGTCATATTCACTGTCTTTGGAGACGATCGTGAAGGGTCCCTTCCATGTTAATATCAGCTTGTTCTTATCTGCAGGTAGAAGCAGCAGTACCTTGTCCTATGGTGCTAGTTGTCGAACTTTTGCTCTTCTGTCGTAATACTTCTTTTGTGTCATTTTCGCCTTCTGGATTTCTTCATGTGCCACCTTGCAGGTGTTCTGCAGTCGCTCCTTAAGCTGTACGACATATCCGTATGTTGTCTTCGTATCGCAATCATTGTTGACCCCTGTCCACAGTTCCTTAAGAATTGACATCGGGCCCCGTACGAAGCGACCATAGAGGAGATCGAATGGGGAGAATCCCAGATTTCTTTGTGAAACTTCACGGTATGCGAAGAGCAATGGAGCTCGGTATGTATCCCATTGTTTCGGCTTTTCCTGACATATACGGTGGATCATTTGTTTTAGAGTTCCATTAAACCTTTCCACCAGCCCGTTGGCCATGGGTGATAGGGAGTTTTGGGTAGTTGCCGAAATGAGTGCAGTCACCCGAGTTCCGGTATAAGCTTCGAGATGAACGACTTGCCACGGTCGCTCACTATTTCTCGCAGGACTCCGACACGGGAAAACATTTCTACAAGCGCTTCCGCTACCCGCTTGGTCTCAATACTTGGTAGTGCTACCGCATCCGGGTAACACGTAGCCAAGTCTACCATCGATAATATGCATCGGTTTCCCTTAGATGAAGTTGGGGACAGAGGGCCGATAATGTCAATTGCGACCCTCTCAAATGGCGTGTCAATGATGGGCATACTTCCCGAAGGAAGTCTACCGACGAGGTGTTTGGTACCGTCCTTTGGGAGATGTCGCACGACTTTACAAAACGTATAACATTGGCCTGTACACGCGGCCAAAAAAATTCTTCAAGGACCCGGTCTGCAGTCCTTCGTTGCCCCTGGTGACCAGCCAGAAGACCTCATGAGCCATCTTCATCACGCTGTTCCGGAGATTCTTGGGGACTACAACTTGCTCCAAGGCTCCCCGTTCTGCCATGTGGTGGCGTCGGAAAAGAACGTCTCGTATCAGCACAACCTCAATGACTGCCGAATTTTTGGATGTGATTTTCCTTCCCACAGCCGTGAAACACGTTTCCAGCATGGGGTCTGCGCGCTGCAATTTCAGTAATTCTTCAGGGCTGATATCTAAGGGGTTGATCAGTGGCACAAGCAGTCCACTTGGCTTTTTCCCTTCTTTCCCTGCAGCCGCTGACACGTCCCCTTGTCGTTCTCTATTCAAAGCGGTTGTGTCTTCAGGTTCTTCTTTACGGCCAACATGCTCATGGTCAATCTGAGAACGACTCGGTCGATGTTCCGACTTTGCGATATGCTGTGGGTCCGAACGTACTCCCGAAACGTTTCCCAGCACTACTTCGTACAACGGGTTCTCCATGCAAAAAGCCAGCACCTCTCCCTTAAAGAGCGGCGAATCAACGTACACCCTAGCCTCTGGTAAGCTTTTTGCAGACGGTCTAGTAAGTGGATGGTACGTGTGCTACCGGTCAGTTTGCAGTCTGAAACCAGTGAACGTTTCAATACTATTGTAATACATCCAGTATCCCATAATACAGTAACAGGTCTTCCTTCCAGATAGCCCTGAACTGTCGGTAATGGCTTCGAACCTCCATCGCAAGTTGTACTGTGTTGGGTACCATCGCACATGTCATGACTATGATTGACCTGTTGCTCCTCATCCCCAGGTTCCATCGTTTCGTCATGCAGCGCTTTGTGGGGTCGTAGGACAGCGCATGATGCTTCCCCACGTTTTCCAGAATTTGCAAGGCAATTCTCTGGTCGGTGTCCTGTCCTCTTACACTTCCAGCACGGTGGTGACTTCTGTGCTCGTGATGTTGACCAACACTCCGAAGCTCGGTGACCCGGCTTGTTGCACAGAAAGCAAAGCGACTTTGCTTTCGTTCGCGGTGCCAGCTTTGGCAGCAACCATCGGTTTCCCCTTTTCTTCCTTTCCTCGAGCGAGATTCACGATTCCTTGGGTTTCCAAGTACTGATCTGCTGTTATAGCCAACATGCCCAAGTTATTACTTCCCCGCTCCTTCAGAAAGATCGCCAACCTCTCATCGCACCGCCTGAGAAATTGCTCGGAGATAATCTTGTCTCCTGGTGCGTCGTAAGTCTTCGGAGTCTTTGCCAGCTCTTGCCAATGGTCGAAGTACCCAGAGAGACGTCCTGCGAACTGTCGACCCGTCTCAGCATTCTCAGGTCGCGCATCCCTAAACGTCAAGCGGTATCCCTCTTCCGTGTATCGGAACCGTTGGAGCAGCGTTTGCTTGAGCTTTGTGTAGTCCGTGCTGTCTTCAGCAGAAATCCACCCGATTACGGTCAAGGCTTCTCCCGACAGGCATAAGCTCAAGGACAAAGCCGACTTGTCGGTTGGCCACCCTTGGCTTGTGGGAACCCTTTGAAATCTCTGGATGTATGCGTCCAGTTCATCCGTACCCTCGTTATAGGAAGGAATCAGCTTGTGCGGGCTTTGAAAACTCTGAAAGGAGCCTACACTCTCATCCACCGAACTCGCGCTCGGACGCTGCGTCTCCGAAACTTGGCGTCGTTTCTCAAGGAGGAGTCGCTCAGCCTCCATGCGAGCCATTTCTCGCTCGTGCTCAGCCTGTGCTGCTATGCGTGCCTCTTCCCTTTTTTTTGCTCGTTGCGCATTCATATCTTTTTGTTTATCGGTCACCCATGCCCGCAACGCCTCTCCACTCAGACCCATCTCCTTTCCGAGCTCCACTAACATTCTCTTCTTTTCCATTCTCGTCCTTACACATGAACACCGTAAAGCTCTCAGATGTAGCCAGAGAGATTAGCCCTGTCGCGGATGCCAGAAATTGTGATGGTGAATGGACGTTCGCCATGCTTTCGTGTGCTGTCGGACGAGAAAGGAGGTGACGGAGACGTTGTGAAGAGGGAGAAAGAAAATCAGATGTTTATCTCTTCCACAAGTCCTGAGTTAAGGGAGCAGGAAAACAAAGTACATCGTCATTTCGCGTCAGTCTCACATGAGAAGTGACCTCAAAATACAGTTCGGCAATTCTCCCGCTATCTGGTCTGCCCCAAACCAACGTCCCTCGCGAGTAGGGTTCGGGATAATTAAAGGCATCGTCTCACAGACAGGTCCCGACGCCTTCTCGTCGTCAGTTGATGTAGCCGTCGAAGCGAGCGAGAGCAGGGGTGGGACGACTGCTGCGGCTGGATCGTCGTTGGCACAAGGTGGCTCTACAGTGTGCAGCGCTTGCCACGGGACAGCGCGCCGATGTCTGATCCCAGCTAAGCTCGCGATGACCCCTTCCCGCGAACGACCCCAGAGATGAGCACTCCGGTAGCGTCGGCCAAGGTCCGCACTTCGCAACTGCACCCTTGCAGGAGCCGCTCGACGGGCCGCCCCTTGGTCCTGGAACAAGTCACCAGGACCGGATGAGGTAGGCCCGCCCTGAGTAAAGGCCCGCCGCAGGAACGACGGCAGGAGCTCTTCCTCTGGAACGTCGCCCAGCCCGTGGTTCCGTGGCATGAGCCTCTTCGCACGTCCCACTCGTAGCCCTTGTGACTTCGTTCTCCTCTTCCCTCAATTTTTGCCCAGCTGCCGTGCCACCTGCCCACCGCCCGTCGTCTTCTCTTCCGGTTTTCACTTGTAGCTAGAGTCCACTCAGGGCCCATGTCACAGTGTATTAATTTATATAAAACACAACACACAGGGAAAAGAAAATGAAACTTGGGTCTTTTACTCACATCCGCATTTTCAATATAGGTAACCATGCGTTGAATGCTTTGTAACAGCTTCAAATTGGCGTACACGACGCGATACCAACACGCAGTGACGCACAAGTGGACGCACTCAACTTGTTTTGGAAGCGACGTGAGCACACATACAGCACGTTACAATCGTTTCCTACGCAACAACGTAAAACTTGATTACATTCTCGCATAGCAACTCAGTACTTAGACTAGAGCTACACCACATCATTGACGTTCCTGCTTATTTTGAAGAGCCTTAAAATTATGATAGTGACAATAGTTTGTGTTTTTTCGTGGAGGGCCAGTTAGAGCAAACATTGAGTTTTACCTCCAAAGGAGCAGCTTCACGATTTACGCTTCAAACGCTTACACTAAAAGAATGTTGAAATTACGCTGAGACGACAGCAGTTCACTTTTAAAGTAGGACTGGTCGGCGGAGTGATCGAAGCGATGATCCAATGAAACGATGATTGCTGGCTTGTTGGCCGAAGTCACAGCCGACGGCGCCCCACTCCAAGTAAACTGAAAATGTAGAATATGTAAACTTTATTTACACTACGTATTTACAACTCATAGCTCGTGGTCGCAAACGAGAGGTAGGGCAAGCACCGTGGCAAGCGGGGCTCACCACTCTCCAGCTCTCATCTCTGTTCTCCCTCAAAACATCAAACTCCTCGGTTTCACCAATAAAAACGGCCCACAAAAGGAGCGTCACAACTTGAGAGGGAGGATGACTCATTGATTAAACTACACTAGGCCATTGATTGGCCACCGTGGCAAACAAAGGTAGCTGGGTTCAAAATACTCGCGTGACCCACCTCTCTCACTCTCATACAGAAACCCAAAGGTATTCTGCAAAACACAATTATAACAGGAATGAAAACCAACCAACTAAAAGTAGACCTAACGACGGGACTCGGCTCTCGGGCCGCACGTCTTAAAGTGGTGTCAACCGTGCACGCCTATGTTTGTGCTCTGCGCCGCCAGAATTCCTAAACACGTGGGGAGCCTAGCAAAGCCTGGTCGCCTACCTCTTGACGCGTCCCAGCCGCCGAGTCGCCAGGCTCAGACGTGGGACGAACGGCAACTTCGCCCAGTATCTTTGAGCAGTGCAACTTTCGCAGACAGAACGTCTGGTGGCCTCTTCCTATGTTTGAACCAAGGTTTGACCGTGTGACCGACCTTCAGCTCCTCTCGGTTTCGGGGATTCTCGTTGCGGTAATCGCGGTAGTTAAAACGTCAACGGTCCCCCTCGGAGGCTCCTCAAACGAACGCAAGAAAATACTCCTTCTTCGAAAGCTTACATCGCTTTCAGCTATTATGGAGTGACCTACGCGTTTGTATGCGTCATCTCTAGGCCCGCTCTTCGGGTGGAGGCAAAAGCAAAGAGGATGACAAAGAAGCCCCGCTGTTTCTCCTCACGCCCCTCACGCTCAAGTCAGCTCGGCTGGCGGGAAACAAAGACAATAAAGGTAAACAAGCTAACCCCAGCGGAAGATATCTAGTTTTCCGGGCGGTTTTAACTATTGAGTGAGGGGGCACAACTTAACACCTCCCCACCAAGAATGTTGTCCATACACTAGCTGTTCGTAGAACATAAACTCTGGCTGTGGGTTCTAAAAATTCAATATAGGAGTATCAGAACAGTGACTTAAAAAACTCGCTGCCTAATACACAGCATGCAACAATCCCAGACTCACTGTAGCTTAAACGCTAGGCACGAATAAAATGTGAAGTGTTAATTGTCCAAAAAGACACTTTTAACAAAGAAAGGCAAATACAACAAAAAACTCGTCATTATCCTCCCGTAAGCAGGTGTGCCTTCCGGAAACTCCAACACTAAAAGACAGCGCTCTACCACACAGAATGTAAACTTCGAACTGTGCCAGAGGACAATAATTACGAAGAAAAAAAACATCAGCGAACTCTCCACTAGCCTCCCAAAAAAGGAGACAGCTTTAAACAACTTGAAACACGAAAGCGTCTTCGCTTTATAATCGGAACACGTGGGCAGCACTGCCCTTGGCACCCAAAGGCTACCAGTCGCACGAAGGCTGTAAACACTGAAAAATACAACTCAGGTAATATTACAAAACGCAATACATTTAGCTACAAACGCATGCATGATCATTCTTTCACACTAACAAGAGAAAAAGGCACTCAAACACTCCAAAAAGCAATTAATAGAGCTACTGCTGTAGCAATGAGAACATGTTAAAGAAAGTTCACATCGTATCATTCCGCACTCGCTGATCAATGTTCTTTACGAATGCGAGACAAAGATAGTTCATACCTGCTGCAGTTCACTTTCTGTGTGCTTGCGGTGAGTTCACTTCGTTCCCCGCGCAAAGCATTCAAGGTACTGTCTCCCGCACAAACACCGCACATGCTCCCCTCTCTCCTGCACCTCGATGCGAACCCAGCTGTCCCAATCGAACCCCGATGCGAACCCAGCGTAAGAAATCCCAAATGGGGCGTCTATCCGAACGGTGACGTTTTAAGCCAGGGCAAGGAAAAGGAGATGCCGACGTCTGAACGATGCTGCGCTCTAT
>NW_027526407.1:128693651-128991697 GCF_048455015.1 Haemaphysalis longicornis
CCCTTGGCAAAGTTCCTGACATCTTCCTTTGAGTCACCGAGGACTGTCTCGGTGTTCGGGTCTACGATTGCCAAGGCTTATGACCACCTCTTTGGCAATCTGCACCTCACATGTTTTAACGCTCGTTGCAGAGACTCTCTCCATTTACGGCGTCGGTCACCACTGTAAGTGAAGGCTTCCCGGTTAAGATACTCTGCTGCGTCGATGTATCGCGTGCCAGGTGCATTGACGTGTTGCTCGATCATGGCTATGACTCTCACCTTTCTACTCTCCTCATTGTGGATACGGTCCATGTTCCTGGCAATGGGTTGTCCCCGTGCCCTCCTCCTAATGTTAGCCAGTATGACCTCTTGTCTGTTCAGTGGTCTACCGCTCGTTCCGGGCTCGAGTCCCAGCTTGGCTAACATAGCCCGACCGGTCTTGAATCCCTTGAGCCTCTCCATCTGGGCGGCTCGCTGGGCTTCGCTGATATCCTCGAGCGTGCTGTGCCCACCGTGGTCCGTCAGCTTCTCGGTGCTTCTGCTGTCGGGAAGACCGAGTGCTGCTCTGTATGTTTTGCGTATAGCTGCATTCAGACGATTCCTTTCCGCCGTTTTCCAGTTCAGGTAGGAAGTGACTTATGTTATGTGGCTAACGAAAACCGATTCGGTCAGCCGTATCAGATTGTCCTCCCGCATGCCGGCTTTCCTGTTTGCCACGCGTTTGATCAGGCGAGTGGCCGCTGTGACTCTGGATAGGAGTCGGTGCCCCGTCTCCCCCATGGTGCGTATCTTTCCCCATTGAAAGCTCAGCACTCGGATATTCCTGACCAGAGGAATCTCTTGTGCAGTGTCTGTCCGTACCTCAATTATGTTGTTGACCGTGTTGTCCTCGCTCGTCTTTAATTTTCATCTTCGTGGAACCACCAAAAGCTTTGATTTGCTTGGCGAGCAGATGAGACCCGGTCCTTTCAGCTGGTCTTCGATGGTATCGACTGCTTGCTGTAGTGTTGACTGAATTTCTTCGTCGCGGCTGCCCGGAACCCATAGCGTTATATCTCCGGCGTCAATGGTGTGCCGTACGCCCGGTAGCGAGTAAAGGTGGCGACGAACCCCAATTATGACGAGGTTTATGAGCAACGGTGATATCACCAATCCCTGTGGGGTCCCGAGTCTACCGAGCTTCTTCTCCTCGAGAGTTTCGTCGCCTCACTGAATATTTGTTGTGCGCCGTGTCAGGAAGTTTCTAACATAGTAATAAGTACGGGCTCCCATGTTCAGAGCGCATACTTTGGCTAGAGTTACCTACTGCTTCATTTTATCGAAGGCACTTTGCAAGTCCAGCCCCTATATTTCCTGGTTGTCCTTCGTCCTGGTCTCGTCATCCAGGATCTCGGTCTTGAGTTGGAGCATCGCGTCCTGCGTCCTCAGCTGGCTCCGGAATCCGATCATGGAGTCGGGATACAGGCCGTTGTCCTCGAGTTTTTCCTGCCATCGTTGCATGAGAACGCGCTCCAGCACTTTGCCGACGCACGAGGTCAGAGACATCGGACGGGGGTTCTCGATACCCGGCGGCTTCCGTGGCTTTGGTATTAGGATAGTCTTGGCTGTCTTCGAGCTCTGGGGCAGCTTGCCCTCCCTCCAACACTTGTTCGAGAGAGCCTTCAAGATTGCATTCGCGGCCTCGTTGAGGTGCTTGAGTGCCTTGCTCGTAACCTTGTCTGGACCGGCTGCGGATCGGCGGTTAAGCTCGGGTACCGCATGTAAGTAACTCCCATGTCTCGATGTCTCTGTCCAACGTCCCGTTCACCGTGCCCCAGTAGTCTGGATGTGTTTCCTCTGGGTACATCTGATCCTTTCGCACTTCCCGTAACGCACTGGTGAGGGTCTTGTTCAGACTGTTTCTCTGGTGGGACTTCGTGTTTGTTTCGTCCAGTAGGTAACGGAGCATGGCCTATGTCTTTCCTACATGTAATTGGCCGTCAGCTGCACTGCAGATCTCGTTCCAGTGCTGTAGGCAGATCGATCGGCAGTGTTTCTCAATGCCGTGATTTAGGTCGGCCAGCTTCTTTCGTAGTCTGCGGTTGGTGCGTTGTTTCTACCATCTCTTGTGGATGGAACTCCTTTTCTCCAGCATGTGCGCTAGGTGGCGGTCGATATTTACGATTTCCACAATCATTTAAATTTCCTTGGTTGCTGCTGTGATGTTTTCTATGATCATGTTACACCCCTCATCCACGTCCTGTATATATTCCTCTTCTCCCTGTAATGGGGTTCTGTGGAGGTCCCTATCCCTGAGCTTGTTATAGCGCTTCTTGTTTTATTTTCGTTTACTTGGTGTGGCCACCTCGAATATTAACTGGTCACTGCGTAGGTTGTGACCGGAGTTAACCCAAGATGCGGTTCGACCACCTTGTGATATTCTAACGAAAGTAAGTTTTGACGTGATTTCTCTGCAAGTTGAATTGCCCGTCCCTGTCGAATATGTTGTGCCTGTTGTCAGTGTAAGTCCCTCTTCTTTAGCATTGGTTAGAAGACTGTTTCTCTCGGCGTTGTTTGTGATGTAGCCCCATGCTTGGTTGTGTGCGTTGAGGGCCCCGCATATAATAAGGTTGTCCTTCCTGCTGGTAGTTCTGCAACCTTTATGAAGAAGTGCCTTGAATTTCTGCATGCGGTTGTTTGGACTGCTGTACGTGTTCATGATGGAGCTGCTCTGTTTCCGCTGCTCTCCGCTGATAACTTCGATCATCGTGTGTTCAATCAGTGATTTCTTTAGTCCTTCCCTTTACTCGTACTTCGGTATCTTCCTCACCAGGGTGCACATGCCGTTGCCCACTCGGATAGGAAGGCTGGCGTAGGTCTTGTACCCTGGGAGGTGGGTCTCCTCTAGGTGTCTCCTCAATCATAATGACGTCTGGCTTCCTGGTTGAGTATCGAATGTGCTGTTGTAGGACTGCCTTCTTACTTGTGAAACCATGGCAGTACTATTGCCAGACTACGAGGCAGTTTGCCGTTACTGTGCAGGTTGTGCTGCGGTCCATGTTGGGTTGCTCATGTTTAGCTCATCTCTGAGGTTTTATAATGCTGCCGCCATGCTCTGTTGCAATGCCGCTGCTACACACTCTTTAACTGCGGCCGCTATGATCTATGGCACTGCTGGCGCCACGCTCTGCTGTACAGCGGCTGCGATGTTCTCTTGCGTCGATTCCGTTCGCCTTTTTAGCGCCTGTTCCAGTCTTGCGAACCGTACTGCTTGTTAAGCCTCGTTCTGTGTCTTGCGTGTGGTTATCTTCTGTATATTGTGTTCTGTTCTGTCCATTCTGTTGGTGATCGTGCACTCCTCTAGGAGCTCGAGAGCTCTCCTGTTTGGTGCTGGCTCTGAGGTTGCTGATGGTATTCCCGTTGCCTTGCTTTTTGTGTGCGCACGCTTGAGTCGCTTTTAGTATCTCTGGCACTTGCTGTTGTTGACTAATGTTGCTCTTCAATAGTTCTATGGTCTCTGTTAGCTTCCGTTTCGAATTTTAATGGTTGTACGTTGTGACGCGTTCTCCCTGCTTAGCCTCTTTACTGTTTCCTGTAATTCCCGGCATGCTTCACTTTCCACGCCTTGTCTGGTCTTTCCTCTGGTCGGGGTGATCAATCCTCTCGACGTGCTTAGCTGTGGCTCTTCTTTCCTCTTCACGTTGTCTTGGGCTATCTGGCTCCAGCTGACTGGTCTTTTGACTTGGATCGTCCCCTCCTCACAACCCGGCTAATGCTGCCGCTTCCTAACATCTCCGATTTACGGCTTAGAGAGCGGGACGCTGGCTCCTGGCCTTTAGCTCTTCCGTTGTTCCCCAGCGCTGGGAAGCTACGCGGTGCGACATTTTCCTCTTCTTGCCCACGTCTTTTCTCCTGAGTCTCCTTTCTTGCCCATCTCCTTTTGGTGGCCACAGACGGCGTCTTCTACTTGTTCTTGTATGAATTGCTTCCGGTGGGGTGCATGGCGTTGCATAGCTTGCACCTCGGTTTACAAACCTCAGCATGTTCTTCTTTCGGATTCTTCATTCCGCAGTCGAAACACACTCGTACATATGTTGTTGGGCGTACGTCTCTTCTGTGGCATACTTCTCCACAGATTTTGCAAAAATGGAAGTGTTTCCGATACAAACTGCATTTCTATACACCCGATCTTTAGAAGACCGGGTTCAGTACCTTGTCGTCTTCAAAGGTAATGATCACCGTGGTTGTAGTTCCACTTCGTCTACCACCCGCTACTGTTGGATTCGTTTCCGTTATAATCATTTTCATAATGTCTGCTTGCGTGTGTTGTATTGTTACTCCTCGGATTAATCCTTTCGTCATGCAATCGGGGGCCGTTGCGTAGGCCCCTACCTCGTGTTTCTGTCCTCTGTGATGCAGTTTGTTTTTGTGAATGAGGAGGTTAATTTTATTTGGCGGAGAATTTAGTGAGGCAGGTTTAGCAACGCACAAAACAAGTGGTATACTGACAGGACAACATGGCACGACAAAATTCTCAAAAATATATTAAACTAATCTGGAAGCTACGTTCCTGCATGAACAGTACTGCGCAGAAAATATTTAGGGCTCACGTGGGAGTACAGTGTCTTCAGTGCTGCGGCTCGGAGCGATGGTCGTTGGTGCTGTCGTAGCTGATAGATGTAGTGTCGTGAAAGGCGCCGTGCGATGACGCGTCGCTGCTGCCTCCACGCTCGCTGGTCACGGACGTCGACTGCTGTGAGGGCACCGCAAAGACGGCGTTGCCAGTTCACAAGGCCAGGACGGAAATGTAGCCAGGCTCTGTGTCTCCTGGGTGTTCGTGTCCAGCAGAGAACTCGGCGAGAGCCGCGTTCCTTCTGCTTACAACTTGACACTGCCATTCCGACTCTTCTTCCTCTTTTCTTTTTCTCACCCGCTCTTTTTCAGCGTCAGCACGCACCTCATCTCCTTTGCTTCTTTCAGCCGTAAAAAGCGCCTCCTGACAAACTTCGATCAGGATCTCTTTATTTCTAGAATACTTGCAATCGCTAGAAGAGTCAGGGGTACTCACAATTACGATATTTTGCTCGTTATTGAGTAGAAAGGTGTCTTTCGCCACTTCTGCTTTGGTGATGCCGGCCGTTGCGGCGATCGCCTCCTCGATGATCGCGATGGATGTCTTCGCAATGCACAGTCCGCCTAGCGGGCTGACGATGACTTTGTAGTCCTCCTTCGGAAACACGTTGCACGTCCTTTCTGCCATCGTTACCGCTGCTGCTGCTTTCCTTGATAATGTCTTCGTGTCCGACCGCGTCTGGGGCGCAGTGCCCGGCACTCGTTCCTCCTTGGGCTTTTTATTGCAGGTGACTACCTTCCAGTCAAATTGACATTTGGGCTGATGGTGTTGGTGCATCGTAAGTAGCGCTTGAAACGGGCGAGAGAAGAAAAGACACACACGATGGTGCTATCCTGTGTGTCTTCTCTTCTGTCGTCTCGTTTCAAGCGCTACTTACTATGCGACTACCTTCCAGCCTACCTTTTCCACGTAACCATCGGTCGTCAATTCCTCTCCGGTAACCTCAATGCACATGTTTCTTTCTTTATTTATTTATTTCCGGCCCGATTCATCTATAATTGTAATTGTTGACTCCCCGGGCGACGTGGCCGTTTCCATTGCATCAGCCATCCTTGCGTTCGTTCGTTGCAATTGGACACTGGGGAGCCCGCACGTGCACATGGCGTTCGGCCACAACCGGCTCCGGTGCACGCGCAAGTAGCTGCTATACTCGCTCGTGGGTTCTATCGTGAGTTTTATACGTTCATGGGAGGCCTCTCTTCAGAAATTCAAATTGTTGAAAGATTACTTGCAGAACCCTCACCAACTTGAGAATAGGTTTTATCGAAGCCGCTCGCAGAGAGGATTCAAGAGGGGACAAGTAATGCACTGTATGGTAAATTTGGCTGAAGATTGGACGAAATTTAACGGGAGTCCACGCACCGCATGTCAAGACGACTCGGCCACCGGGTGGCGCCTCCAACCGTAGCAACAACCCTTATTCGCGTTGGTGTACCAATGAGTTTCCATTGCGTTTGTAAGGTTGTTTGCGCAAAAAATGCTTATAAGAGAGTAAATAGGCCAATGGTGTTTTAAATGCATCTTCAAAATACCTTGTTCAAGCCTTTGTATGCGTGAAAACTGCCACGGTTCCCGAAGCGCCTGCTAACGACTCTGCACGAACAAAGGAGGTACATAGCAGTGTGATAAGTAGTAGTTTCTCGCGCTCGTCGTTAATGAGCTATCACTGCATAGTAGCGTAGTTTTGCGAATTCTGTGCGCAGCACACGGCGGTGCCCAGCGCCACAATTTTTGAATTACACGCTTTGTCTTGCAAACTTTTGACATTACCTTTCCCTTTAAAGAAAACTGCTGAAACGGTACAAGTAGTACAACGAATGCACAGGCTATAAGCGCAGCTCGAGCACAGCCTTAACAGACTAGGGATGCTAAAAACTGAGACATAAATTTCAGTGATGTCGAAGCACAACGATGGAATATAACGTAAATTTGCCATTAAGACAAAACGTGGAGGGAGCAACTGTATTTTTTCGATACTGGTACCTTTATTACTGTAACGCCGTTTTTCTTGTTTTTTTGCTCACATTCTCAGAATATACATGACGCACTGACCGATAAGAAATAAAAGTAAAAGAAAGAGTCTGAGTCAGAACGCGTACATGAGACAGAATAGTAGTTTCTTCCAGGCTCCACGCGTTTTGTCTGCTGTGACTGCTTCCAAGGTGGCACTAACAAAAAAAGCTCCGCCAGTGCGCAATGTTTTTCACGAATTCCGGAAAATATCCAGCAGATAACACTCTCGTGACTACAGAAACTGAATCAAATCGTTTGTAAGGTGTGTTTGGCGTGATAAAATCATTCATAGTGTAATTTTTGCCGTGTGGACATTACAAATACTAGACAGTTGTTCCGCATTACGGTGCGTCCGCAACAAAAACTCAAAAATACAATATTGCTAGTCACATAACTCCTAAGAAAACAATAGAAATATTGGAGGAATTGTCGTTGTTTCGAACACAAATTGTTGAGGTTTGTAGAGAAAGAGAATTGAAAAGAGAATTGTTGAAGAGAAATGCATCAAATGCACGTCCTGCAATTTGGCGATCTGCGCCAAAAACAAAGCTGGAGAGGGGCCAATTTAGGACAAGTCGCATTGCCAATGACCATTACGTTATCTTTATGCTGCATTTGTTGTTGAAGTGGTCACTTGTCTTTAGATATTCATGATGGGCGTATTTATTAAACTTTTGTCTTAGGTAAAAATGAAGACAGTATAACAAAAACAGTATAACAAAAAAGAGAATGGCCTCATACCAGCTGCAAACGTGTGTTTATGAAGAAAGTTTGCTACAGTATTGCTAGTGGCTGACATACTTTAGTTTTCTTCTGCTAACACACATTTGAGCTATGAATAGTACCAGACCTCTCCAAAATATTATTTGCGTGTTCAAGGCACTGCCCTATAGTTTTATTCATTCCAAGCTTTCACTGTAGCAGGTTTGAGATTTTTGAATAGGATAAGCTCATTCACCGAGAAAAGCTGGTGAATGAGCTTTTCGCATTTTTTTGTCCTTGTGCCGTAGAATATTTTCATTTTAAAGTAGCAAAGCCACTCTGCATTCTTGTTTATTTTGAGAGAAAACGTTTTGCTTGCCTTAAGTTTCAAACTGGTACAGCACTTTAGCTGTGTACCTTTAATTATCGTGTATTTTTGCCGGCGTCTGCTCGGCGCTTTGAGGACGCCTTTTTAAGCCATGGGTGTGAGCAAAGCTGCCATGGAGGTGTCGCTGATCAACTTGTATATGTGTGAATAGGGAATTCCGCGCTTGCACACGGTCGATTAGGACATTGTGCATTAAGGAAGGTAACCCCCTTTTGTATATAGTGATGTTTCAATTGGAATTTTCACTGCAGACTTATGATGTGTTCACAGTGAAATTACCGCTTGTGCTGGGTGCATCAGGTTTTGGAAGGTTATGGTATGCAATTTGTGTGCCCTAAATGAGAGACAAGCTGTGCAATTTGTGTTTGCTTGCCCTCGTGTTACCGCTTTGCTTAGCTGTCCTTGTGTATAGTTTTCTTGTGCTCAGGTTTCACCAAGGGATATCGATAACTACGTTATTGGTTTGTCCTCGGTTGTTATATGTACTCGAGAGTGGCTTAAGGTGCCGTCAGAATAATGTTACGGCAGGAGATAACAAAGGCTTCAATTTCAGCTTCGTACATGGGAGATGAAGTGGTTGCTGTTTAGCCAGGGTCAGTGCAATTCGACGAGCTTGCAAACCACAGAGCTTTGTCACTTGTCGCTTAGCAATGTTAACTACACCGGTATACCTTATTTCCTAAGGTAAATGTGTGGCTTCTCCTTCTGAACTGCTATTTGCACCTATTGGTCCAGTAATCATAAAATCGCCCAGGTGGTGGCCTGTGGATGGACAGGTGGTGGCCTCTGTGTATGAGAGGGGCCTGTTTGGTACCCTGCTCTGGTGGCCGAGGGCCAACTGGAAATTTTGGGAAAGCGCAGCAAACAACGGACGCCACACAGTGGGCAGCTCAGCTGGCCAGAGCCATCGTCCGAGATGACTTCAAGGGTAACACCCTGGCCTATTCAGGTGGCTCTGTGCGACAGCGGCAGGGCCCGGCCTCAAAAGGCACCATGCTAGGGAAGTCACTCGGTAGGTGCTGATGTAGCACACCGTGTCCTGAGCCACACCCGAACTGGTCGGTGTAGGCCGGGGCCTGGTGCTAGAACTGGAGCCTACCCCAGCGCTGTGCCGGCTGTGCAACGCCCGGGTAGCCCCGCTGCGCATCCGGGAGGGCGACTTGTGCTCACTCCTGGCGCGGGGAGTGCTTTCTCGGGGCGCCTGGCTGCACCAGCAGTGGGTGCGCAGACACAGGGAGCTCAAGGGCGACAAACCAGTGTTGTGATAATTGCGCCTAACTGGGCAGAAAGGTAAATCCTGCTACATCCTTCATAATCGCAAGCAATCTGCACCAATCTTGTGCTGAAGCTTCGTTTCGCCGGGTTTACTGGATGTGGCGCGCTCTGGTTGAGGAGTCCTCTTTACGCGGCTTGCGTTGAAGTGTAAGGTATCTTTTACATAAAATGAAGTGGAAGGAAGTTTTAAATAAAAGCCACTCATGTGTGCCTTCTGTTTGACTGCCGTTCAACAACGTCATTTTGCAGAGCCTGCACTTTTTAAGCCCACTATTCAGGAAAGAAAAGGCATCTAGTGTTTATTTTTAGGATGCTAGCAACCAGGGTGCTGCAAGTGATCCAACCCTTCGATGTCTTTGCTTTGATGGGTGAACACTTGCTCTTCCAGCTTCAACATGTTGCATCAGATCCGTCTAAACGGATGGGAGAGTATTGGCAGCAGAGTTTTGAGCAGAAGGAGGTTGACAAAAAAAATCAAATTTCCTCTCTTGGCTAGGCTAGTGAAGGTATTGCTGTGCATTCCACATAGAAATGCGGCTGTGAAAATGGGCTTCAATAAGAGCTGCCGGCACCCTAATAAAGTGCTCAGTGCGGGATACAATGGTAACGTTAATATTAATGGCATCTGGCACACTGTTTCGTTCTCCAAGCAATGAGAAGCTAGCCAAAAAGGGGTTCTCGTGGAAGTCGCGATCCCCAAATCCCTCCCTCCTGATTCTTTGCGTACGCCGGCAAGGGCTGACTACAGGGCTAGAGGCGATGGAAAGTTGGTTCGTGGAATAAATTATTAGTCGCTGCATCGTTTTGCCTACGCCGGCTTCCGCTCATCCAATGCCCCGCTGGTAGTGTAAAAGCACGCCCGGTCATCATCCGCTGATGTCTGCAGGGAGGTAGATCCGGGAGGAATATCACTAGACAGCCCAAGCAAGCGTTACTCGGGTCTGGGTACATCCGTGTTGGCCCGTGACCGCAAAGTGGCCAGAGACTGCAGACTTGCTCGGCCGGGCTGGTGGCGGCATGCTGCACCTCACCGATTCAGCAGGCTCGTCAGCTGCAGACGGCCCGTCGTCCAGAACAGTAGTCAGCAGCATAAACACGCACCGCCATGTGGTCCAAGCTTGCGCCGCTCAGCGGCACAAAGAAACTCCCCGCACCTTCAGCGTAGAGCGGAGCAATAGCTATATGATCGCAACGCCTTTGTAGCAAGATCCTTATGAAAATCGCCAAGTTGTCAGCATTGCCTTCGCTCTGTTAATGTCAAGAAAGCCCAATAAATTGTCCAAACCCTACAATGTATAAGGCAGAAAAAACCGGCTGCAGGAGCCCTTTGATCCCATTGATCACGTTGCTCGATGTCGAATATCACAATTGCCATGGCCTGGGCATCACTGCAAGCTTGTTAACGTCACCAAAGCACGCTATATTGTCCTAACCCTACAGCGTGTTGGGTAGGAAGAATACAAATTCGATTGCATCAATAGCGTGACACAATCCGATTGTTCAGCTGCTAGGGTTTTAACAAATGCAACCGCTCTGGAAACGTCAACAAACCTAGACCTTGTTATCACCCTGTAGCATTCAGGGCCCCGGTAAGTCAAAATCGCGTCGACCGCCCGGCGCGATTATAAACCACAACAAATGCCAAAGCGGTATTTGCTCACATTAGTAACACTGCAATCATAAGCATGAACGCGGAAACAGTATTTACTCCCAACGGCCGCTTTATGTTCCCACATTAACATCGCTTGCGTAAAAGGCTGAAATCCGTTTCAACACACTGGCTGTTACTTCACGTGAACAGAACTTGTTCACTCGAGCCGAACAAGAGGGCTCCTGCGACGTTACACTTACCAGGCACTAAGTTTGTCCCGCGTAATCCTTCCCTTTAGTGAAAAACAGGGAGGCATTAGGCACCCCTTCAGTCTCGTCGCCGTTCTCGGCGCGACATGAAAAACAGCTATGCTGCGGAAAGGAGTTTTGCAAGCCGTGAGGGTTCAAATCAACAGTCTTTCCTGGGGCGGGAGAGATTCCCTTCTCAAGCGCTAGGCTACAAACAAAAGAGAGGAAGTGCACCGTGCTGCCCTCGCATTGTTCCCATGGTCGTGCCTTCGTCCACGAGAACCGGTTGTGACAGCCTTTGGGTCACTCACTTCGGCAAACGACTCGCATCCAAAAACACAAAATAAATCAGACAAAAGGAAAAGGAACCCTGAAAATGCCATTACGTGCAGCCGTGAGGAAACATCTGCTTTGTTCAGGGTCCTACACGCTCGCTGCAACACAAGCAGCTTATGATCGAATGGCGCCTGCTGCAATTAGCGGTATCGAAGCACCCGGGCCAGGCGGCAATACCGGCTAGCCTTATGCGGCACACGTGGCCCAGCCACACGGCTCCCAGAGCCACGACTCCCGTGGTCGACGAAACACAAAAGAAAAGTCGGACCCAAATTGCAGCTTCCGTACATACTCATTTCAGGCTGAGACAACGGCGCGGGCTCCCTGGCCTCACATAGACTCAAATTCGGCAACCCTCGTTTTCATAAACAACAAAGTCCCTACGAAAATTCGGAGACAACGTGTTAACTGGCAGCAATTTCCTGCCCGATACATGATTGCTCCAAACTCGACGCTTAACAAATAAAAACACGCCAGCTCTAAATATTTCGCCTGACTCTCAGAAAAGTTCGCCACTGCTAATAACTCGCTCTAATCAGTTAGTCCTGAAATCTGTTTATATAAGCTCGGATCGTACGATGCCAGAACCAAGGATGTTGCCGTGCCTCCTGCTTGTCTTTGCAAACAAGGCCCCATGTTGGGCGCCAGATGTTCAATTTCACATTTCACACACAACTAATCCCCACCCCGCAGCCCTCCGCGCTCATCAAACATGCTTTGCGAGCGCCGCCAGCGGACGCGTCTGTTGTTTGCAGAGGCAGACAGAGGCAGGAAGCGACAAGGGCAAAACACCACTGGCAGCACTCATTGCATTGTGCTAATCAAATATTTTGCATACAGACTAATCGCAGGCTATAACGGTAACATTGGGAGCAGGGTAATAAACAATGCTAGAGTTCGAGATGGTTCCACTCACTGATGGCACACCGGAGCAGTCTCCCAGCTCACCCGGAAACCTCCCTTTGTGGTGCATTCCCCAGGTCCGGAGCAGCCCCCCGAAATATCCGCGCGCTACCGCATCCCCAAGGCAGGAGACTGTACGCTCGTAATGCTACATTCCACCTAACCTCAACGAATGGTGGCGCTAGTTTCGAGGAAGAACTGGTTCTCGGTTAAGGCAGAGGGGAAAAGGGTCAACGCCACCACCCTAGCGACGACGAACCCTCCGGCACTGGGGCTCTCCCGTATGGCTGCCGTCGCAAAAGCGAAGCGCGTTGTGCAAGGCTAGCCGTGATGGGAAGATAGTCAAAAACGGGTTCGCGTGTAAGTCGGCATCCCCGAAAAGTAAAAAGTACAAAAGTAGTCAAAAGTACAAGGAAAATACTGTTGACCAGTAAAGTCCAGTTGCGGTGTAGTCTGAATCGTTGGTCCAAAGGCCCAACCCCAAGACATCGTAATGGCCGCCGTCACTGCCCCTCATAGCGCATCAGCCTCAGTTCCGTCGATCGCATCGCATTCGATGGCCCCGTCTGCTTCAAACTGTGCTCCACAATTCTTCGAAAGACAATGCCCCAAGCTGCCAAAACCCACTCACATATAGTCTGCAGTTGCAGTCTTTTTATCCTCCCAGAAGAAAGTTCATGCTCTCCGCTGGCCGTCCACTCGACATACATCTTCCACTCATAGACTTTGAACATTTCTTGACCGTCACTTCAAAAGGCTGCAGGACAGGTGTTAGGCAACCCGGAATAACGGCCTGGTTGGTCCGCATATCCCGCAACTTCTCCTTTCGACTCCCTACGAGATGCCTTTAGAGCTGGCGCGCCCCGACAGCAATAACAGTAGCAGCAAAACCCCCCGGTCTCAAGCCCCAGACAGTGTCAATACAGTCCCGCATTAGCTCCTCGTTCACCCACCCTTTTTCCTGTGCATGGACGTGAAATCGACCTCCCAGCTTCATTTTGGGCACGTCTTTCTCTCGAAAATGTCGAACGGCGTGTGTTTGCGGCCATCCGCTGTCAAGGAAAGCATCACCGTGCAGCGTTATTTTTTTTGAGTCGGTGATCATGAAGGGCGCAGATAGACATCTTTCTCGCTCGCTTTGGGGTTGAGCAGCTAGTGAAACATCGGTGATGTTTTGTCGGGGCTCCCTA
Source organism: Haemaphysalis longicornis (assembly GCF_048455015.1). Taxonomy (NCBI): domain Eukaryota; kingdom Metazoa; phylum Arthropoda; class Arachnida; order Ixodida; family Ixodidae; genus Haemaphysalis; species Haemaphysalis longicornis. The sequence continues at coordinate 128,706,891 of NW_027526407.1, forward strand.
TTGTCAACATGATGAGGCTCCCCGTTCAGTGTAATCCAACCACAAAGTGGTGAAACAAAATTTTCTCCTCGTAGTCCGGTAGTACCCGGTGGCAAAGGGTCCTTCTCCGTCTGAGAGACAGCTGGTGGCGTCCCATGAAGCACATCATTCAGTCTCTGTTCGCCTTGAATACCGCAGCAGATACACCTTCCTCGTGTGCGATCTTCGTTGCCTGACACAGCAGAATCTCGCACGACGCTGTGGGACAGGACGCCTTCAGCTCTTGAACATACTTCAACAGCTCTTTTTCCACGACAGGAAACTTCTTGCTTCGGTCTCGAAAACACCCTCCTTCCAGGTTTCACACGTTGGAGTGAACTCTTTTACCTTCCTAAATACCGCAGGTGGCTTTCGTTCACGTTGAACTGGTTTGCGGTGGCGCGGATAACTTTTTGCTCGGCAAACACAGTGACAAGGAGTTAGAATTTCGCCTAAGGTTATTGTTGCCCATCCGACAGTAACAAAATGTGACTGAATGGCGCCAAAACAAGAACACGTAGTGTGGATTCCCTCACAGCTCATATACAGGAAAGAGAGGCAGAAGATTCAGTCGCAGCGCAAGCGCACAAAAGTGGAGCGGGCATTTGGCAAGGCTGGGGCAACACCACGGCGGGGCTGATATGCCCTCACCTCCAATGCCGAAATTATTCTTTCCGACTCCGCGGAGGCGTTTGTGATTATTTTGTGCGAATTCTCATGGTGGAGGTGAGGAGAGGGAGGAGGAAGGCTCACGCTTGAGGAGTTCTGACTCCCGCGGAAAGGGCGATTGAAGTTATGTGATTGTTTTGATGGATTGTAGGTTTTAATGCGCCAGTGCAACGCAGACTATGAGGTTTGCCATAGTGGAGGGCTCCAGAATAATTTTGACCACATGGTAATCTATCACGTGCTCCTAAATCTTAAACACGGGCGTTTTTACTTTCTGCCATCATCAAAAAATCTGCCGCTGCGGCCGGTAATAGAACTCGCTTCCTTGTGCACAGCAGCACAACGCCTTACCTTCTGAGCCACCGCGGCGGGTAGAAGTGGTGTGCGCGTGTTGGGCAGGACGGAGAGGGAGAATGTAGCCGGGTAGGGCACCTGAATGTTCCTTCTCGCCTACGCTTCATCACAGAAGGGCGACGGGGAGGAATATCAAGCATCATGTATCATGCCTGTATCACTGCGCTCCAATGCGCCATGCCGCCAATCTAAAGCGTGCTTGTTTGGTGGGCACGCTGATGGGTGGTCTTGGGCGAGAGAGGGAGTGCAAAATATGTAGGTAAATTTTGTTTCTGTAAACCTGGCAAAACGTAGGGGTGTGCAAATTATGCGAGTAAATTTGGTATTTTACAGTACTGAAAGAAAATGGTTTTGATTCTAATCTTGAACATTATGAAATCACGTAGTACTTTGTATGAACGTCACTCCGTTAGTTGCTGTCGCTGCCACAGACCGTGCATGATAGTTTTTCTTATAAAATGAATACCACCTTATCGAAAGGATAAATGATGAAAAGTGTGTTTATTTGAGCCATTGTAAGCAGTTAGAAAAACAATAGCTTGACAGATTCACTTCGGTGTCCTTTTAATACGCCACAATTTGTCGCTGTGGCTCAGCGGCTAAGGCGTTGTACAGCTGAGCTCAACGTCACAGGCTCGCTTCTCGGTTCTGGCGACCGCTTTTCTGATTGAGGTCGAAAGCGAAAATGCCCATGTGCTCGAGATCCCATGCAGGCGGTGAAAATATTAATCTGGGGCAATTCACTGTGGCGCACCTCATCGCCGGTGTAGCGAAGCCGCGTAAAACCCCCCAATGACTACCGCTTCTTGTCTTTGTCTCTCCTATCTGCTTGGCATGCCCTTCCCCCACTCCCTACACGAGTGGACACCCTGGTGTCCACCCCTAGGTGTGACAATTTACAGCAGCTTCTGCACACTCCTTTCTATCATGCTGAAAATGTATTAATTTTGTTAAAGGTTAAAAAATTACTGCAGCCTTAATTCTTAAACTTGCTTTATGACATCTATACTCATGGAAATACAGTCGAACCCCACTACAACGAACTCCACTTCAGTGAAATTTCAGTTTCGACCAAATATGTCCGATTCCCCACCAGTTAGCCAGAGAAGTCACTGCAACAATGTCCTCGCCCCCAACAAACCATTTGTCTGGCTTGCTCTTGCTTCAACAAAAATTTTCTATCATTGAGGCGGGGTTTGCACATTTGTTTTCACTATAAAGGAAGCATAACGCCACCTATATGTAACTTTGTATACATTGAGGAAGCTGTTTCAACGACAACGTGTGACGCACTGTCACCAAAAATAACAATAAACCTATAGGTGGATGCCACTGTTTGCTGGTGATAATGATGTTGCTGGCTGTCTTTGCATCAGGCGCCGGCCCGGTCCGCCAAGCCGGAGCTACAGCAATCCGTATCCAATTAAAATCGCGTGATTGTGCTCTGCTGATATTGCGGCACCATCATTTATGCGTTGTGAGCAGCTGTCCTGGCAGTTTTCCTTCTAGAAGTCCTCAAAGTAAAAACCAAAAATAATGTTTGCGTGTTAAGTCTTGAACCCGCGTCATCCTTTCTTAGTCGCGAGCGCACGGTCACAATAAATGCAAGCGTGCGCAGCTTGCCTGCCAAGGTCAGTTGATGCTGTGCCCAGTCAGACGTCACCGATAACTGTCACCGCTCCTGCCACAAGCGAGAGGGTGCTTAAGACGGCCTAGCAGCTATCTGCAAGTAATCTGCTCGGTCAATATGCCTTGTACAGCAATACATGCACCTGCACTCCTTGACCTCTCCACTCCGCCACCCCCCCCTGTAACGCGCTATTTATGCGATGGAAACAACGGATAAACATTGGTATGTTTGCTATCCGAATAAACATAACGTTATTGCACTTTACTCATTTTTCTAACCATTATATGCTGCTAAGGATGCGGAAAATGACTGACGTAATTTTCTTACGCTTCTGTGGTGTGTTGGGGCAGATTTCGCCGAACTTTTTTGCACGTCCTGTCAATTTTGTTGTAGCGCAGTTCGACTGTAGGTATATATTAAAGCTGGTGCATGTAGCGTATCTACCTGTGTCCTTAATGAGCAGCTGTCTGTCTGATACCTTTCACTAATCACTACTGGTGCACATTGTAAGTGACACGGTGCATTGTGTTCTACCCAGGCATCCCACTGGCATGGGGCAACATGGCTGGAGGGAAGAAGCAAGCACACCCAGATTCTTGGGAACAAACCATACTGCTGATAACTGCGACATGAAGCTACCATCCCTGCTCATGAGTATATAGTGGGCTGGCGTGTATTATTTTTTGTGAGATCTTTCTCCTTTAATTCTTACTGCTTTAACAAATATACCTAATGTTGCAGTACAAATAAAGCTTGGTTTTCACAACATCACAGCTTGATTTTATCTTTTTGTTGTACACAAGACACAAAACATGTAAACTCAGACCTAGGTCTCATAGAGCAACTCTATTCTTGTGAGTTTATGAGAAATTCTTCCTATTTATGTTGTGCTAACATTACTTTCAGTTGTGCTCCCGCTTGGTGCTTTCTGTGCTCCCACAGGCTAGTTGTGGATGTTCCTGCCAGCTGTCAACAACAATGAACATGCCCAGTGGTTGCTTCCAGAATACTCACCAATGACGAGCCCTTCTCCGATTAAGTATTCTTTAGACTTCGAGCCAATTTAAGCTAAGATATTTATTCGGAGAACAGCGGGTAGTCGAGTCAGTGTTCCAAAAGCAGCTTCGTGGTGTGTCAATTGTGGGGACAGCTCGTAGCTATATTTCAGGCTAGCCTGTGTGTACTGAGAAAGCATGTGGCGGGTGCCAAGAAGAAGCCCCTGAGTAAACGTGGATAAAGGATTCCTGAAACCTCTGGAAACATTCTCAAAACTGCCTGAAAAAAAGTTTTATAGACGTCAACAAGAAGGTGATGATACATCCTGCAAGAAGTTTTGTATACCTCTTGCAAGCACCTAAATAAACGGCTTTAAGCTTCGCGTTTGCACACCTACAAGACGTCTTGACCGCAGCTTCTATAAATAACTTCTTATCTGAGACGTCTATAAGTAGTTCCAATCGTCTTTTGTCGATGACTTTTATATTTACAATAGCCCTCGTTGCGTTTTATGGGTTAATGTTACGTCTATCATCTTCCGTTGCATTTCTTCTTGCGACGTCCTTTTAGTGAGCCGATTTAAAACGAGTTGGTGTGAAAATGCATTGTAAATGTAGAAATAAAAGGGTTGTTAGTCGTAGACATAATTTTTGGCGATACAGCAGGTTCAAGTATATCCTGCGGTGATGTACATAGCATTTATACCCAATCTGAGCGTAGAGGCTCTGGCCTATTCTGGAGGAGAAGATTGCCAACCTGTTACACGCCGCCGGAAAAATGAATTTTTCATTTCCTATACAGATAACTATTTGATTTTCTTGCTAGATTGCATCCCATGATTATAAAAACGCCAGGGTGAGGGCCGTGGCCGTTATGGTAAGTGAAGTCTTTAGGTGAAAGACTTCTGTATAATGCAAAGATTGGACATACTGCACATTTGTTAACCCCGCACGGGGCACCTTGAGCAATCTTGGTGACGGTACTGGTGATACCGCGCACCCCGAGTCCCCAAACATAAGCTGGATCCAACCGTGGCGATGTGTTTATAGGTGGAGGGTTAGAAACCACGAACGGTGGCCGTCGGAGCCCAGGTCAAGCTCCGGCGGATGGGCTCCCTGTCTGTTTACCAGGCAGGGAGCTCCGGGACCTCTCTCGGCATCAGGGTAAACCGAGTGAAGAAAGTACCCCCGTCCCCTGCTTTTTCCTATGCTATATGGATAGTTCAAACCCACCCCAAAAACGTGATCGACCCCCGAAAAGGGGCTGCACCGAAGTCTCCTTTCCTCCCTTGAGAGAGTTGACATTTCCAAAACCTGACAATTTCTCCCGCTTTCTAATAATAGAATCTCTTGACAAGTCAAAGCCCGTCACTGCACAGTCTGTTTTTCTCATCTCCAAGTTCCTTGAGGGCATTGTAGGGAAATCCTACAAAGCCAAGAAACTTAGAACAGGGGAAATCCTTATCGAAATTAACAACAGGCAGCAATCTATCAACCTCCTCAAGCAAACCCGCATGGTAGACACAGACATAAAGATCACACCCCACCGCACGCTTAACAGTTCCCAGGGCGTCATCTCCGATCCTGACCTGATGAACGAAACAGAGACAGATCTGCTCGATGGCCTTCGAGATCAGGGTGTGACGGCAGTGTGAAGGATAATCCTGCGTCGAAATGACACCGAAATCCGTACAAAACACTTGATCTTGACATCTGACTGCTCAACGCTCCCCGAGTCGGTCAATGCAAGCTTCATACGATGTCCAGTCCGACCGTACGTACCAAACCCGTGCCGCTGCTTCAAATGCCAGCGGTTCGGGCACGGTACCAACTCTTGCCGCGGCAAAACGACCTGTGCCAAATGCGCCGCACAGGACCACCCGACAGATAACTGGAACTCCACCTCCTTCACTTGTGTTAACTGCGGGGGATCGCACGCAGCGTACTCCCGCAAATGTGAGAAATGCCAGCAAGAAAAGAAAATCATCAATGTCAAAGTAACAGAGAACATCACCTTCCCAGAGGCGCGGAAGAGGTTCGTCTCTTTCCCCCTGGGGAGGCACGCCGACGCAGCTCGACGGGGGGCGGAGCTGCGTCTGGTCTCGGCGGGGAGCCAGTACCGCGAGTCGGACTTAGTCCCGCCGCCGTCCCCCCCCCCCCCTGGGGTGCCTCAGGCATCCCAATCCAGTGCCACGCTGCTTGCTGAGGCAGCAGCGGTTGTGGTGACAACCTCTTCGGTGGGGACCGGTGCCGCTCCCGGTTCTGCCTCCCCGTCCTCCAGTGCGTTGGAGGGTGCTGAGGGGATGGACACCGGGGGCCCTGCATCGGCCCCCACCGCCACCGCACCGCCCGTGCCACCTCTGGTGCCCCGGATGCCCTCGGCGGTGGCGGCTCAAACGAAGGGCTCCCGAAAGGGGGCCAAGTCCGGGGGGCCTGGTCCGCCGCGCACAATTCTGGCATCCGACGAGGAAATGGATGTCGCGCCGTTCCTGCCTGCAACGCAGCGCAAGGAGCGGCCTCCGATGTCCAAACCGACAGAAAAGCCTAAAAATCCTGGAATAACAGCCCCGAAAGACGACAGATGAACAAACACACACACACACTCCAGTTATTCTTAAATTTAAATAATGGGAACAGAAAACATCATCCAATGGAACTGCAGAGGCCTCCTTAAAAATCTTGACGATGTGTATGAGATTCTGCATGCCAGTCAGCCAAGTGTCATGTGTCTGCAGGAAACCCACCTCAATTCTAAACAAACATATTTCTTAAATAGGTACATGATATTCAGAAAGGACAGTGTTGGCTGCACACACTCTTCAGGAGGTGTGGCAATTGTCGCCCGGAAATCCTTAGCCTACCACCCTGTCACTCTTAACACTGTCCTTGAGGCTGTAGCAATCCGTACGATAATATTTAATAGGTTGATAACAGTATGCTCCATTTACATTCCTCCTGATTTTGCACTTCTGAGCTCTGACTTCGAGGCACTGGTTGACCAGCTGCCCGAACCATACATACTAACAGGCGACCTTAATGCGCACAACTCTCTTTGGGGCTCCTCCAGAACGGATGCCCGAGGTCGCCTGATAGAGAAGTTTCTTACATCCTCCGGAGCATGCCTTTTCAACAAAAAACAGCCTGCATGCCTTTTCAACAAAAAACAGTGGGCAGTGGAACGGAGCGGCCGCCACAATGGTCTCATCCAACCACTTTTTGCTTTTCGTCCAGTTATTCGCAGTCATCAGCACGAGCTCGCCGGTCTGCGTGGAACCACATGCGCCTGGCACGCCACACGGCACGTGCCCTCGCCTGCCCGAACCGAGCCGTTGTTGCCCGGTGCCACTTCAACCTCCCGTTCCGGTAACCCCTCAAGCTGCCATCAAGCCAACCGCATCGACATCGTCAAGCCACCCAGAAAGCTACAAATACAGCCAGCCTTGCACCGCGCACCTCAGTGGGCAGTGGAACGGAGCGGCCGCCACAATGGTCTCATCCAACCACTTTTTGCTTTTCGTCCAGGTTGGTCCCTCCCAAGATTATAACGCTAAGCGATCTAGTAACTATTGTCTGCTGCTCCTTCCATGCCCACATGTGTTGCTTGATATAATCGCAGATTGTTTTCTCGTTGTAAAGGAACTTCTTCTTTGCGGGGATATAGAACAGAACCCTGGTCCGAATAGCGAAGTATTAGCCGCCATCAGCAAACTAACCGCACACTTGGATGAGCGTCATGACAACTTGCAGAAATCTATTAACGATGTTAAAGAAAACCAGTTGCTACTTGATTCCAAAGTAACAGATTTAACCGCTCGACTAACTGTACTTGAACAGAAGGTTACTTCCCTCGAGAGCGTTCCAGACGATACACAGATGCAAGGTCTCGTAACGGCTGCCGTGCGACACGAAAGTGCCGCTCTCAGTTCACGGCTTGATGACTTCGAGGATCGCTCTCGTAGGGATAACCTAATTTTTTATGGGCTATTAGATCCTGCCTCAGAAACCTGGGCTGAGTCTGAGCTAAAAGTCCGTGAAATCCTGTCTGCGTCCCTTAAACTGGAACTTCCTAATGAAGCCATCTCCCGAGCAGACAGGATTGGAACCTTTGTGCAGAACAAATGTCGACCTGTCATTGTTCGTTTTAGTTCGTTCAAAACGAGAGAACGTGTCTTTGCTAAGAAATCTATGCTTCGTAGCACCCCCGTGTCAGTTAGCGAAGATTTCTGCAAGGCCACGCGCAGCATCCAGAAAAAGCTTTTAAATTTCGCGAAAACCACTGGGCAGCCGTATTACCTCAAGTATAACAAGATAGTAATTAACAAGAAAGCCTATGTTTATTGTCCGGTCACCGATCGTGTAACTGAGGCTGGGCCTATTTATGATAACCCCGTACACGTTGCCCCCCAAGCAACAAACGCAGAAAGCGCAGGGACCAGCGCTCCTCCTTCACCACGATAGCTAGATAAGCATTTTCCAGCACATGAATTTTCTTTTTTACTATGTAATTCTCGAAGTGTTACTAACAAACGTGATGCCCTATCTGCACTAATAGATACATGTCTAGCTGATGTAGTCATAGTAACTGAAACCTGGCTGTCCGCGAAAATAGAAAATCACGAAATATTTAACTGTTCAAAAAAGTTTAAGTTCTACCGCTGTGACCGGGGTACGAGGTGCGGGGGCGGCGTATTGTTTGCTATTAGCAACGAGATCAGCTCGTTCAGTGTGCCCGTTGTTTCGCCGCTTGAAATTGTTGTCGCGTGTGTTCGCATTAACCACAAAGATATCATTGTTTGTGGCTGCTACCGGCCTCCTAACCTAACTACCGGCTTCGCAAATGATTTACACGATGTCCTAAATAAGTTGCGAGTAAGGTTTCCGGCTGCGCCTATGTTTCTCCTAGGTGATTTTAACTTCTCTAATGTTTCGTGGTCTCCCCCTTTTCCAACAATATCCAAAACTTCTGCTGACAGTGCTGCCTTTCTTGCGTGTGTTCAGACTTTAACCTTACCCAGCTGGTTAATGCTCCAAACCGCATTACCTTGTCTACCTCCACAGTTCTAGACTTAGTGCTGACCACGCATCCCGACTTAATTAAATCCCTATCAGTTATTCCGGGCGTAAGCGACCATCTAGCTATTCATTTTAACATGACTAAAACAACTAAAAGAAGTCATAGCTCAAAAGTTTTTAGGGACTACAAAAGAGCTGACTATGTTTCAATTAATAATGAGCTTCAGGTTTTCCTAAACGATTACCTTTCGAATTTTCTGGAAAGATCCGTGCAACAAAACTGGAATTTGTTTAAGCAGAAGGTAGCAGAACTTACCAATCGTTATATTCCTCTCCGCAGAATTAGGCAAAACGCAAAGTCCCCTTGGTTCACGCTTACACTAAAACGACTACTCAACAAAAAGAAACGAATTTTTCGAAGGGCAAAGCTAACTAACAACGCGGAAAGGTGGTCCGCTTATCTTCACGCAGCTGACGAGTACGCTCGCGCATTATCCGTAGCAAAAGAAACTTATTATCAACAAACGCTTCCCTCCCTGCTTGCAAATAACCCACAGAAATTTTGGCAGACGATTAGCGGAAATGAAAAAAAGGCGATAGAATTAATCCATGATGATAACAGCCGTGTACCAAAAGAAGCGTGTTGTGTCATTTTAAGCTCTGTGTTTTCATCGTGCTTTGTTAAATCTGCAGCCCTTTCTTTTCCCGACACCCCTCCTCACCACTTTGTTCCAATGGAACCACTTATATTTGACTGTTCTGGCATACGAAAATTGATCGAAAACATGAAATTGGCCAGCGCTCCAGGTGAAGACGGTATCTGTGCAAAGTTTTTGCATAATACCTTTGTTTACTCATCTGTAATTTTATGTAAGATTTTCACGCAGTCTTTGGAATGTCATTCCCTTCCGGGCGACTGGAAAGCGGGAAAGGTGGTTCCTCTTCATAAATCAGGTGACGTTCATAACCCCCGCAATTACAGGCCCATATCCTTAACAAGTATACCGTGTAAGCTCATGGAACACGTCATCTATTCCCACATAATCACTTTTTTAGAAAACAACTCCTTCCTTAGTGATCACCAGCATGGATTCCGGAAAAAGTACTCGTGTGAGACCCAACTTCTCTGCTTTACTAATGACCTATTTCTTGCCCTTGATGCTTCTTCCCTTGTTGACTGTATTTTCCTCGACTTTGCTAAAGCTTTTGACACTGTATGCCATAAACTACTACTGCTAAAACTAAGCAAACTTAATCTTGATGCTAACATATTAAAATGGATTGAATGCTTTCTAACAGACCGCTCCCAATTTGTAACGGCTAATGAATCCAACTCCCCCCTCTCACCCGTAACCTCTGGCGTCCCACAAGGATCTGTTCTTGGCCCACTACTCTTCCTAATTTACATTAACGACTTGCCACATAACATCTCTTCTTCCATAAAGCTTTTCGCCGATGATTGTGTTATTTACCGCGAAATTAAAACCCCTTCTGACCACCTTGCCCTTCAGTGTGACTTAGACAATGTTTCATCCTGGTGCAATACTTGGCTAATGAACCTTAATGTTACTAAATGCAAGATAATGAGAGTTTCACGTCGAACATGTAATATTTCTACTAACTACGTACTTAATAATTCCCCCCTTACTAAAGTTAGCACTTACAAGTACCTTGGCGTTACAATTTCTGACAACCTTTCCTGGCAGACTCACATTGACGTTATTATAAACAGTGCTAACCGAACTCTTGGTTATTTACACCGTAACTTCTCCCTTGCCCCGATGGAACTGAAACTTGTTCTCTATAAAACATTAGTGCGACCTAAGCTCGAATATTCATCATCTGTATGGGATCCACGCGTAAACGTTCATATCAGTAGCCTCGAAGCAATTCAAAATCGCGCCGCTCGCTTCATTTTGTCCAACTATTCCCGTACAGCAAGCGTAACTCATATGAAGTCAACCTTAAATCTACCTAGCCTATCACTTCGCCGCAAAATCTCGCGCCTGTGCCTCTTCCACAAGTTGTACCATACCATACTCTCACTGAGTAACTCACTTTTTTTGCCGCCATCCTACATTTCATCGCGCAGCGATCACTTCAAAGTTGGAATTCCAAGCAGCCGTACAAACCTTCATTTTAACTCATTCGTGCCCACAACAAGCTCAGACTGGAATCACCTTTCCGCTTCCATCGCATCCATCACTGACCCTGCCAACTTCAAGAGTACCATGAACGCATACCCTTTTTAAACATGCTCCATTTGTTTGTACATATTGTTATTTTGTTTTTTCACCACTCCTCTCTGTAACGCCTTGTGCATTGAGAGTAAATAAATGAAATGAAATGAAATGAAATGAATACCATGACTTAGGACACAATACATACTCGCATCTTGACTTGGCGATTGGTTCTGCAGTTCTCTTTCCATGCCTTAAATGGGGTGTGGGCACAGACCCATATGGTAGTGACCATTTCCCAACTTCCCTAACGTACATAGGTAAAGGCCCATGCAGTCCATCTTCCCATAACAGGTTTAATGAATCAAAAGCAAACTGGAGCACATTCACAGAAACATCTCAAGTACACCACACATCCATAAAACACCTACACGTGGAGGAAGCCGCCCAACTCGTCACGGCGCACATCCTCGACGCCGCCGAAAAGTCCATTCCCCAGGCCTCCAGTGGGTCCCGCAGCCCAAGGAGGCCCTGGTGGAACGAGGACTGCAAGCGGGCGCGAAAGGCCCAGAACAAGGCGTGGGGTGTCCTTCTCCGGTACCCCACGTCAGATAACCTCATTTCTTTTAAACGGGCAAAGGCTTTTGGGAAGCGAGTGCGTCGTGAGGCGGAAAGGGAGAGTTGGCGCACCTTCCTCACTTCCATCAACTCATACACTGATACACACAAAGTCTGGACACATATACGCAAGGTGATAGGACAACAAAAAAACAGCCTGCCCCTGGTTAGCACAACAGGGGACACACTCGAAGACCAGGCCAATACACTTGCACAACACTTCGAACACGTGTCCAGCTCATCACACTACACAAACACTTTCATGAAGCACAAAACGTCTGCGGAAAAGAAGTCCCTGCGTGATAGCAACAAGTCGCACACTTCTTACAATTCTCCTTTTTGAATTCATGAGCTGAAGGTTGCTCTGAGCACATGTAAGCCTTCAGCTCCAGGTGCAGACAAAATCCCATACGCCATGATACAACACCTACACCCAGACACTCTTAAAACACTCCTACATCTATACAACAACATATGGCTTTCGGGGTACGTTCCTCGCTCTTGGAAGGAGGCCATAGTAGTGGCTTTCCTGAAGGAAGGAAAGGACCCTTCCTCTCCTGCTAGCTATCGGCCCATCGCCCTTACAAGCTGCCTTTGCAAGCTCTTCGAGAAGATGATAAACAGGAGACTTGTGTACTTCCTTGAGTACAACGGTCTTCTCGAGGGCTGCCAGGCAGGCTTCATGGCGGGGCGATCTACAAATGACCAACTTGTCGCCCTTGAATCATACATAAAGGACGCTTTCATTCACAAACAGTTTTGCACAACGGTATTTTTTGACCTTGAGAAGGCCTATGACACCGCTTGGCGTTACGGGATCCTAAGTGACCTAAAGTCTTTCGGTGTTTCGGGCCATATGCTCAACACCCTTGCTAGTTATTTGTCCGAAAGAACGTGTCGCGTGAGAGTAGGTAGCGCACTCTCAAGAGTTCATGTGCAAGAAAACGGCGTTCTGCAAGGGTGGAGTGCTAAGCTGCACTCTGTTCATAGTTAAGATGAACTCCTTTGGGAAGGCGTTGCCACCTACAATTTCTTAATCAATGTATGTAGACGACATCCAGCTATCTTTTAAATCATGTAATATGTCCATCTGTGAGCGTCAAGTCCAGCTCGGTGTCAAAAAACTTGCCAGCTGGGCAGACAAGAACGGTTTTAAAGTTAACCCAGAAAAAAGCACCTGTGTTGTCTTTTCCAGGAGGCGTGGGATCCATCTGGACCTAGACATTATCCTTAATGGCGTATCGATTCCTGTGAGGAAGGAACACAAGTTTTTAGGTGCGGTGCTGGATGAAAGGCTTACGCTCATCCCTCACATTAAACAATTGAAACATAAATGTCTAAAGGCTCTCAACATTCTTAAAATCTTGTCCTACCAGTCGTATGGAACCGATAAGCAACTCCTGTTACGTATTTTCACAAGTCTAGTGGGGTCTAGATTGGACTATGGGAGTGTTGTGTATGGGTCAGCCACTAAAACAACACTCAAAATGCTCGACCCAGTGCTTCACTTGGGGCTTCGCCTCTCTTGTGGCACATTCCGTACGAGCCCTGTACAGAGTCTTTACGCAGAGTGTGACAAATGGTGCTTATCACACCAGTGAACCTATGTTGACTTGTTATATGCCTCTAAAATTTCATCAATGGACAACCATCCTTTTAAACCGGTTTTTAATGATACATCCACATCAAAGCTCTTTTTAAATCGCCCGTCCATTCCTGTTCCCTTCTCGCTCAGAGTAAGGGACGAGGTCACTATTTATGAGGTCTCCTTTGTAGACACATTCAAGTCATCTATCACTGATCTTGTAGCACCATGGCATCTTCGTCCTGTTGCATGTGACTTGTCTTTCTTAAAATACAATAAGAACAGGACACCGAAAAGTGGGATTTCGCAGCATTTCACGTATGTGCAGGATAAATACAAGGCTGCAGAGTTTTTCAGCGATGCATCGAAAACGTTGACTGCAGTGTCCTGTGCGGCGCATGGGCCGAATTTTGAAGCATATAGAACAATGAATGTAAAGACAAGTATTTTTACGGCAGAAGCATATGGCATTTTTCTTGTTGTAAGTCACATTGTTGAACATCATATTCTTAAATCCATCATCTATACAGATTCGCTGAGTGTCGTCCGTACATTGTCATCCGGAGAGTCCTCGAAAAACCATGTAGTTTACCTTGTCTTGAAATCAATTGTGCTGGCATATTCTTCAAACCTTGAGTTGACTGTGTGTTGGGTGCCAGGCCACTCTGGCATCGGCGGAAATGAACTGGCGGATGAAATGGCCGCCAATGCTGCACTCCGAAACACAGTAGACATAACCACACTACCTTACACAGACCTCAAGCCACACATAAGACAACACTTGCGCAGAACATGGCAAACACACTGGAATGAACAGACAGACAACAAACTACATGTAATAAAGCCACACTTGGGACGGTACACATCTGACTCGCACAAGAGACACACGGAAGTCGCCTTGGGTAGGCTGCGGATAGGGCACACCCATGCAACGCACTCGTATCTGCTGACGGGATCTCCTAGACCCCAGTGCGGCAGGTGCGGAGAGGCCCTATCCGTAGTGCACATACTAATCACATGCAAGGCACTTCACTCAACACGACACAAACACTTCAGAGAACTCTACAGACAACATATTCCCCTACATCCATCGTTTTTTCTAGGTGTCGATGCCATTGTTTCCGTGAAACGTGTGTTTGAGTATTTGTCAGAAGTGAAGTTTTTAAACCTCATTTCCTATCACGCATCATGAAATCTGGCCCTTTACACCAGCCATCCTCACTGTCTTTTATTGATTTTACTTTTAAGTGCGAATGCACTTCTTAAGCGACCCTGAATCACGCGTCCACCGCCGTCCGTCCGTCCGCACCACATACCCACTTAGGGCGATTGGCCAAGAAGAGTTCCTAATTTCTTTGGCACATACCCACTTAGGGCGATTGGCCAAGAAGAATTCTTTCGCATCACCCGTGCATTCCCACTTACCCATCGACGACTGCTGCTTCGCCAGGAGCGGAAGTGGGGGCGAGTACTGCGGCGTCTACCTCGTCGGTCACGTCTACGCGAACCTCGTGTCGCACGCCGTGTCCACCTCGCCGGTCAGGGACGAGTCGCTGTACAGTGCCGTCTACACCGACGCGTACTCGGGCGACGGAATCGTGGTCGTCACCCTCTACCTCGCGCCAAACATCTCGCGCGACGACGTCGTCGAATACGTGGACGCGGCGATGGAGAGTGTGGCCAGGCGCGTAAAGCCCTCGGACCCGGTCGTGGTTGTTGGGGACTTTAACGTGGACGTGCGAAAGGGCGGCGAGTGGTTGATGGAATGCATGCTCGCCAACCACACCATGACGTGCCTACCGCTAGAGGCTCCCACCACCATCAACGGCAGCTACATCGACCTGGCCTTTGCGAGGAACTGTCTGATACGCGCGGTCTTGCAACAACTCTTGACCGTACATTTCAGTGACCACAAGGCGGTCATAATGACCGTCAACTACAACGACAACACCAGCAAGTGCTGAATAAAGAATACTGTCGTTTCACTTTACTTGCGTGTGTGTGTGATCTCCTGGAACATACACTTTAATTCACCAAGATTTCCAGAGAACGACTAACGGGGTGTGTGAATCCCCACTTGGTCACGCGGGGGTGTTAAATGCAACTAACGGGCGAATGCCAACACAGTTCAGCATAACTCCCCCTCATAGCATTTCCCGTGCATTCGCACTTCCCCATGCTCCCCTTCGGGGAAATGCGGGTGAATTTTTTTGTTCTTGCTTACTGATTTCAGCGTCTAAGTTCTCACCTCTCATATTTAACCACTGTTTTGGTGCTCTTTGCCCTAGTTGGCCTTGCGCCATTAACATCCAACCATCATCATCATCATGTACATTTGTTATTACACCAAAGCAGATGTTTGCGCTACGCGCATACCGCTGGCTGTAGACCCAATGGTCTTGGTATGATACGCAAAGGCGCGTGGGACATTTATAGAAATCTGCCATCAGAGATTGTGGATGTAAGATGCTCTCAATGGTCTGTATGATGTGTTTTGTTTTCTGTTCTGTACCATGTCGCTTCATTGTGATGCGCCAGATGGCTCCGACCCCATTCTCGAAGTACTTCCTGGACGGTATTCAGGTTTTGTTGATCACATCGACTTCATAAACGACGCCTTAATAAGATGTGGGGGTTCTTTGAAGTGCGAGTCTAATTTCTAGATCATGCATGCTGGTAATTTTAGTTGTTTATTGCCCTTGACTTTGTGGTCGATCTTAATATGCACTGTTGGAAACGCGAAATATTTTGCCTTGTAGTTTTTTCGAGCAAAACTCTCAATGAAGTTTGCACAGAGAACGCTGATTTTCAGCATTCAGTTTTTTAGTCCGCAAATTGCAAAATGAGGAAGCAAAAAAGTTGTCATTCCTTCTGAAAACAATATTGTCACGAACCATGTATGGGTTTGCCTATTGATGGTTTGTTTTACTGCGCGGCTACGCCCGGCTCTGTTATGTGTGTATAAACCAAAGCGCGTTTTCCATTCTTTATTTTTGGCCACACGTGCTATATCATTCAGACAAGCAGACTATTTCACCCTAACGTCACTACGCCCAGAATAATCTTCTTTGATCTAGAAAAATCTGGACGGAAATAGATGCTTCTAGAAACACTTGCGCCGAAAGATAAACGCTGCAGAACGGATGCCGTGGCATTCGATTCAACGACACTCGCCTCCGCAAGTCACTTTGTTGTCCGCTGCTTCACTTCCTCTGTATTCTTTTGAATTGTTAGGGGAACACAAGTTTGCCCGAATAAACTTGTTTCTTCTTCAAGACAACTGTGTTGTAATTGGCTTCATGACATGTGATAATGTGCGGCGTCATCAACCTTTATGCTCCCTAAGACATCTGGAAGCCGCTAAGCCAGCCCAACCAGAGAAAGCCGCCGACTGCAAGGATTACTACTCAAGTTCGGTCTTCTTCCAGAAGGTTTCAAGAGAACGAACGCTGCAACTAACATCATGGTGCGAGAAACTACGTCAACAGTCATCCTGCTGCAGCCCGGGAACCGCCATCATTCCGGAGAGCCCCTGCTGAAGACCTGAAGAATGGTTGAAAAAACAAGAGCACGTCCGCATCTTCAACAGGTGGTCCGATGAAGAAATTTTCCGCCATGTGTTCGTTTACTTAGAAGATGCTGTTCGAACTTGGTTCGAGAACCATGAGAGCTCTTTGACCGACTGCACTCAATTCAAAAAGACTTCTTTGAGGCCTTCACTACTGTGGTGAGAAAAGAGCGAGCTGCGCTTTTGCTTGAAACTCGAACCCAGTATGCCAACAGAGGAGTCGTGATCTTCGTGGAGGAAATGAAGTGACCCGGAAATGATGGGAGAAAAGAAATTGCGAGTTCCTATGCTCGGAGTAAAGGAAGAACTTTTTGCTTGCCTTGTCCGCAACCCCCCTGAAACGGTGGCCGATTTCGCGTCGAAGCGGCCGCGATGGAGAAGACGCTAGAAATTCGAACGAGGCAGTACGACCGCCCTGTCAACGCGCTGTTCTCGGATACCATCGGTACCGGAACGGCAAGCTACGATACATTGCGCGAGACCATCCGAGCAGTGGTCAGGGAGGAGCTTCAGAAGCTTTTTGTAATGACGCCACAACCTCAATTTGCTTCCCTGACTGAAGTCATTTGAGAAGAAGTTCAACAAGCGCTGGGGACTTCAATGCCTTCAGAAGCACCCCGTGAGCCCCAAGCGATGACCTACTCAACAGCCCTTTGTCAACCCCACCCTGCACCAACCCATCGTCCAGAGACCGAGCTATACCACCGTCCAATGCCGCCGGCCCGACGCCCTGTCGACCGCTACCAGACACCAAGAAAGACGGACGTATGGTGAACATCTGATACTCGTCTGCTTTGCTACCACTGCGGAGAGGCCGACCACATCTGCCGTCTTTGTCCCTACAAGAGGCTCGGTTTGCGAAGGTTCTCCGTCGACGCCCCACGTCCCCGATACGCGCAGCGCCCTGCTGAGATCAAAGAATACCTCTCCAACACCAACCGAGTACCAGTCCGCTTCAACTGTTCACCGTCACCCTACCCGTATCAGTCACTGAACCACCACAGCACTGCCGACTTCTCACGTAAAAGGTACCCCAGCCCACGGGGGGGAAACTAAAAGCAGCAACTTCTAGAAGTAAAGTTTCACGACCACGAAAAAATGAAAACCCTCCAACGACGCAGCGACTCTCTGAATACCATATTCACGACATGCCCGCAGCCCGACGACACAATCTAACCCTGACGTGACTCCAGAACAAGACTACAGCAAAACGATCCGACGCGTACCCGACATGACCGAACCTGCCGCTGAGAACCTGCCTTATCGGCCAAAACATTCTCTCAGAGCAGTGAATAGACCTGTTGCAGAGCAAGGGGACACTAAGTTTAGACGTTCTCGAAATCCCCTTGTAAATTGGGCTTGTAAGGTCGACAGGGCCAAAAATCCCGGAGTCTGGCTCATGACGGTGAGAACGACAATCTGTATAGCAGAGAAAGGCATACTACCGCCGTTAAGCGCGCGCGTGCTGGCAGGCCAGTGCGCTTGTGAACCAGCGAATGGTTGCTTGGGCATCGCAGAGATTGACCTAGTACATGTATCTGGGCTTGCCGGAGCCTACACCTTAGTCAGATGTTCCCAAGACGGCCGGCTGCCGGTGCGCATTGTAAACAGTATGCTTAAGGAAGTCAAATTACTTTGCTA
This sequence comes from Haemaphysalis longicornis, assembly GCF_048455015.1. Taxonomy (NCBI): domain Eukaryota; kingdom Metazoa; phylum Arthropoda; class Arachnida; order Ixodida; family Ixodidae; genus Haemaphysalis; species Haemaphysalis longicornis. The sequence goes on from NW_027526407.1 coordinate 128,725,162, forward strand.
CAACGTGGTCGGGGTCCTCGCTCCCGCTGTCGTGACCGAACAGCTGGTGGTGGAGGCAGATTGCAGGCTTATCAGCACGGCCGACCTTTGCAATAAGTTTGACCTTTCTAACGTCAGCGAACCCGAGAAATCCCGCATTGAGGATCTGACCTATGGGTTTAGCTCTGCCTTTTCTACGAAAACACCGACAACCGCCACTGCGAGGTGATAAAACACCGGATTGCTACTCACGAAGCACCGCCTGTCTATCGTAGGGCGCAGCGAATTGCTTTTGCCAAGAGAGACGATATGGACAAGCAGTTTAACGATTGGCTATACCAGGGTCAGGGTCAGCACTCTACGGCTCCGTGGGGTGCACCGGCGCTGCTGGTCGAGAAACCGGGCGGGTCATATCGGTTTGTGGTGGACTACCGCGATTTAAACCGTGTGACACGCGTTGACCCGTACCCGCTACCGAACATTTCTGAGGCGCTGTCAGAGCTAGGTTCCGCCAAGTTTTTTACCGTCGTGGATATGGCTTCCGGCTATTGGCAAATAGAAATGCACGAGAATGATAGGGAAAAGACCGCTTTCAACACACCCGTCGGGGCATTAACAGTGGCGACGGAAGCCAATCTGGTTAGTTAACAGCGCCGCCGTATGGCAACGCATGGCAGACGTTATCTTCGCAGGACTGTTGAGCAAGGTCTGTCACGTGTATCTCGATGACATTATGGTGTGCAGCAGCTCTTTTGGGGACTACCTGACGAACCTGCGGGACGTATACCGGTGAATACAGGCGGTGGGCCTTAAACTCAAACCTTCCAAATGCCAGTTCCTTAGACCCGAAGTCAAATACCTCGGATATATTGTATCGGGAGAAGGCGTGCGTCCCGACCCGGGTAAAGTACAGTGCGTGCGTGACTTCCCCAAGTATAAGACAGAGACCGATCTGTGGCAATTCCTGGGCCTTCTGCCCTACTATCGGATACATGTTCCGAACTTCGCAGCGCAGGCTCGTTCATTGACACAACTTACCACCAAGAAACCGTTCTACTGGGGCGACGTGGAGCATAAGGCCTACTTTTCATTGAAAATGAAGTTGACGGAGGCTCCCGTGTTAAGGTTCCCCAAATTCAGTAGACCATTCACACTCCCGAGAGACGCGTCGAAGGTGGCTGTGGGAGCGGTGCAGTCACAGGAGTTTGAGGGAAAGGAACATAGGATAGCCTACGCACGTAGCCAGTTAAACTCCGCGGAGCAGACGTATGGAGCCACAGAACAGGAATGCCTCGCCGTATCGCCGTAGTATGGGCCGTCCATTCTTTCTGGTGTTTTCTATACGGGCGGAACTGCCGCATTGTCACTCACTGCCAGCCCTCAAAATACCTGATGAGCGCACGCGACCCGAGCTCCAGCCTAGCGAGATGGACCTACTCTTGTAGGAGTACGACTTCGAAGTCATTCACAGGGCAGGGAAAGTTAATTAGAACGCCGATACATTGAGTATGGCAGCAATTCGGGTAGTCGAGGTTTCGCGCCGGTATTTGAAGAGATCCCTATAAAACGAGAACAGGACGACGACCCGCAGCTGCAGCCCATACTCCAGTCACTTCAGGCCGGCGCTCGTGATGCGCAGTATTATCTGGATGACAGACACAACTCCGGTTTAGAGACAAACCAGACGATACTGAAGGGCGCCTAGTGGTACCAGCCTCCATGAAAGGCGAGCTGTTACGACTTACCCACGATGCCCCATACGCGTCTCACCAAGGAGGCCGTAAGACGCGTCAAAGGATTTGCAGGGCGTATTTTTGGCCCGGGATGCGACGAGACGTCGTGGAGTACGGTCGCAAGTGCCTCTCCTGCGCCATTCACAAAACCCCCTAGAATCAGCAGCATGGTCCTTTACAGGTGTTTGAGCGGCTTGGCAACCAATTTCACCTCGCGGCGATGGACATAGTGGGTCCAATGCCGACTACCTGAGCGGGGAGCAAGTACATATTGGCCTTCGTGGACCATTTGAGCCGCAACGCGAAAGCTGTTCCTTTAGTTGACCAAAAAGCAGAAACGGTTGCGAGAGCATTTGTGGAAAAGGTAATACTGCGACACGGGGTGCCTGAACAGCTGCTGACCGATCAGGGTACAAACTTTGTCTCCTGGGTCATAAAAGTGGTCTACGATCTCTTAGGTATAAAGAAGCTGCAAACGACCGCGTATCATCCTGGATGTAACGGCGCCTTAGAGGCTTAAATAAACGTTGGTGGGCATGTTGTCTCAATTTGTCGCTCATGACCAATAAGATTGCGACCAGTGGCTTCCTTTCGCGATGTTCGCTTACAACACCACGGTTCATGAGGGCGCACACAAAACACCCTTTTTTCTAATCCACGGCCGCGATGCAACGACGCCGAGCGTCAAGGATGAGGCGGTTAAGATTCATTGCAACGCCATAGAGGACTACCGCACGGAACTGGCTCGAACCCCCCTTGATATCACACCACCCGGCGGCCGAGGCTCTCATTAAAACAGCAGAAAAGAGAAAGGGGCGCTCTGATCTAAAAGGCCGACCCACTGTTTCGAGGTGGGCGACAAAGATTTTGTGAAGGTAGAATTCCGGACACCTGGTCTGAAAAAAACTCTCCACAAAATGGAAGGGCCCGTTCCGCGTTGTCAAGAAGCTCTCTGATGTCACGTGCACAATCCGTGGGATCCAAACAAAAGAAGAGAAAATTGGGAATGTAAAACAACTCAAATCTGCTCTAAGGGAAACCAGAAAAGACACACAGCCAGTATCGGTGGCTCACAGAGACAGGCCACGACCCCCGTTCCCTGAATGCAGTAGCCCAACGGCGAGCCCGTTCGGGGACGAGCCGCTCGAATCGGTGAACGACAAAATTATTCCGAATTCCCTCCAATCGTTCCTTCCAGCCGCCGAAGGCGGCCGTCCTCAGCCATTGCACGATTATGCCTTGCGAAGCAGGGGTGCTGCACAGTACCCTCCCTAACACGCGATGGTGGGTTATGCTTCTGGGGCAAAATTCCGAGCTTCCGCAACCCATATTTTTTGTTTATTTTTTGTGTGCTTTTACAGTTGAAGTTTTCGCGACGATCGCTAGGGTACAGTATATAGAGGCGACAATGGGCCTTGTTATGTGCTATGGTGGTGTCCCTTCCCCTGGGTCTTTATTGCCCAACCTGCAAACTGTGTCGTGCTCCACGACTGGACCTTGTGGTTTGCATAATGTGTATGGTTACACGGGTGCAATTCAAGACATGCAGTGGCAAAACTCTTCTGGAGTTGGCGGATGTTACTATCGTGTGTGTGTCCATACTGTTACGCCAATATTACACGCCAGGGGTTGCAAACATGCCAGCATTAGCACTGGGAGTTTGAGAAAGAAGAGAACGAGGTGGCACTCCGGCTTGGCCACATCATTCACGGACCGCTCTACTATCCACGCTCGTCCTACACCATCCAACCTCACTGTAAATAAATCCATCTCGTAACAGTTTGGTCGAGGAGCTGGGAACGCCACGCCGGACCTCCAGGATTTCCGCCATAGCCGACGTATCGCGGGTCTGCCAACGCTGTCTCCTAGGATGCCTCAAGTTGGGAACACTGTGCCGGCCTCCACGCATGGCTGGTAACCCCCGCGAGAACGCCGAATGTTCACTGGGAACGCCGATGAGCACGTCGAGGAATTGCTGAGGTAGTATCGACGGGTGAGCCGGTACAACCACTGGGATGCCGCTGCACAACTCTCAAACGTCGTGTTCACGCTAGATGAGACTGCCGTGACCTGGTTTGAGAACAATGAAAGCAAGCTCACAACCTGAGACCGTTTCGTCGAAGAAATTTCATCCCGCTTTGGCGATTCCGTCGGAAAGAAGAAGCTAGCTGAAAAGACGTTGCTCCATCGCGCCCAAGTCCCAGGCGAAACGTGCACCACCTACATTGAAGAGGTGTTAAAGCTCTGCAGACTCGTCGACTCCCAAATGTCTGAAGATGATAAAGTGGGTCACTTATTAAAAGGGATCGCTGAAGATGTCTACAAATTTTTATAGGACGTGAAAAGTTGGAATCGGCGTCCGACGTTGTAGAGCATTTTCCTACCTTCGAGGTGTTCAAGAAGCGTCGCATTACACATAAGTTCGGTCGTTTGGCTAATGTTACGACTGTGGCAAGCGTTGACCTGCAACCGCCCGCAGACTTTGCTGAAATGATACGATGCATTGTCCGCGAGGAACTGCTACGACAACAAGAGCCCCGGCACTATACCGACAGCGTACGCATCAGGGACAGCAACGTGCTACAGGACGTCCAAACCAACACACTTTCTCCGTCGAGTGTTGCATGCCACGACGCGAGCTTTATGACTCGCACTCACAGTCCGCAGTGCCCTGATGTCCATGAGTCAGCACGCACCAGTCTCGAAGTTGAACGGTTGTCTCAGCGTTTCCAACGTACAACGTATGACCAGCGTCCTCGGCGTCCAACCTTTGAACCTCGTTCTTATGACGCGTACGAGGAATACTTCCCTGACCGCCGTGAGCGTGGCCCTACCTGAAATGGCCGCTACAACACTCCCCTGCCACAGTATCTGCGCCCCATGGCACAGCCACCGCCTCGTCGTGATTCGCCTGCAGCTGATCGGAGTATAACACATCCAAGCACACGACAGCGGCGTTCACCCTCACCTTTCCGGCGTCGGTCGCCACCACCGGAAAACTAGCCGGCGCGGCCAATGGAGGTGAGGCCGCAGCACAATCATCTGCGTAGTATGCCTCTTACCAGAAAGTCTCAACTGGAACTACCTTCGCCTGTATCTATGCTAAAGAACACAGTTGAAATACTGGTTGGATGACACCAGAACAATGGCTTTGATTGATACCGGAGCGACAGCGTCTGTCATGAGCCTAGCTTTCAAAGCCCGCCTTGGTTGTAAAGTTATCTTTACATGGGACCGAATGGTGACTTTTCGGGGTGTTGGTGGTGAGTGCCTGTGCCCTCTTGGGGTTTGCTGAGTGAATGTTTTGTTTGGTGGACACACGTTTAGAGCGGAATTTGCAGTGCTTCCGCGATCTATGCACGATGTCATTTTGGGTCTGGATTTCTTAAAGCAGTGCGGGGCCACCGTTGACTGTCGCAACGGAGAAATTTACGTGGACGGGACAGCGCTACCGGCCCTTGTGGAAGGCTCTTCTTCCGATAACCGTGCCTCCTGCGTATTGGCTGACACATTTGTTTTTGTTCTTTGCTCCGGAGTTGACGTAGACGGCTTTGAAGCATTGGTCGAACCAGTTCCTCTGAATTGTGCCAAAAAAGACATTCTGGTGCCACGGTCAGTTGTTTCAGTTGTTCAAGGATACACCGCATTGTGGACAGTTAACTACTCTGCTGAGCCCGCCGTTCTTTCCCGTGGCCTGAAGCTTGCCAAATTCTCCAAATTTGCGTCTTCTACAGTGGCGGTTTTGACAAAAACCTCGGATTCTCCTTCTAATATTTGTCCAGTGGACACTGCCAAGTTGGAGAGTATGGTAAATGGATCCCTTGGGCCGAAAAACGTCGCCAATTGGTACAACTGCTTACGCGGAACTCAAGTGTATTTGATTTCACCCGCCAACATCAACGCTTGTCTGTACCAAACACACGGACCCACCATTTAATTAACACCGTAACAGTCCGGCCCATACGGCAAAAGCCTTATCGCGTCTCTCCTTCTGAGCGACGAGTCATTAACGAACAAATTCACGAGATGTTGCAGAAGGGCGTGATTAGGGAGTCCTCATGTGCTTGGGCGGCGCCGGTGATTTTAGTCAAAAAGGAAGATGGGTCATGGCGATTTTGCGTCGACTACCGGCGCCTTAACGAAATTACCAAGAATGCCGTATATCCACTGCCCCGGATAGATGACGCAATAGACTGTCTTCATTCGGCTACATACTTCTCCACAATTGATTTGCGATCAGGCTACTGGCAAATTTCTGTGCTCTCCGACGATAAAGAAAAGACCGCCTTTATCACACCCGATCGACTTTTTGAATTTAATGTAATGCCCTTTGGCCTCTGCAACGCCCCTTCCACGTTTGAGCGCTTTATGGACACTGTCCTTCGTTGACTTAAATGGGAGGTGTACATGTGCTACATTGATGATATCGTGATTTTCGGTCGCACTTTTCAAGAGCACAACGCTCGATTGCCCACTGTTTTGGACTGTTTGGACAAGGCTGGTCTCATCCTAAACTCGAAGAAATGCCGATTTGGCGAAAGGTGAACACTTGTACTCGGTCTCGTTGTCAATAAAGAGGGCGTCTGACCAGATTCGCAAAAAATTCTAGCCGTCAGCCGCTTTAAAGAACCGTGCTCTGTTACGGATGTCCGCAGCTTTTTAGGACTATGCTCCTACTTTCGCCGTTTTATTCTCGGATTTGCCTACATAGCCTACACTCTCACTTGCCTTCTCCAGAAGAACGTCCCATTCAAATGGAGCTCTGACTGTGACATCGCTTTCCGCCACCTGAAGCATCTCTTGACGTCGGAGCCGGTGCTTCGTCACTTTGATCCCGCAGCACCAACGGAAGTGCACATCGATGCCAGTGATATTGGACTGGGGGCAGTCCTGGTTCAACGACACAGTGACGGGGAGCATGTTATTGCTTATGCGAGCCGCACTCTCAGTAAGCCAGAGCGGAACTACACAGTCACAGAACAAGAGTGCCTCACGGTCGTTTTTGCCACACAACGATTTCGCTCTTACCTCTATGGACATACCTTTACAGTCGTCACAGACCACCATTCCCTCTGCTGGCTCACCAATCTTCGAGATCCGTGTGGGCGACTGGCGCGCTGGGCTCTCCGACTACAGGAATATGATTTCACGGTGTCGTACAAGAATGGCCGCAAGCATGCCGATGCCGACTGCCTTTCCCGGCTGCCATTACAATCAACGGAAACAGATTCTGACAACCTTGGTGAGTGCCTCGCCTCGGTGTCGACGGCGTTCCCCGATATAGCTGTGTTCAAACCAGAACAACGCAAAGACAAAAGTTTAGACCACCTTTTCGCCTCAGCCGAGTCGAACCCTGCTAGCCGTTTCTGCCTCCAAAACGGCTTGCTTTTAAAGAAGAACTATTCCGCCGTCGGTTCGCGCATTCTTCTTGTGGTACCGCAAATTCTTCGCAACGTTGTTCTGAACATTATGCACGATGACGTAATTTTCGGCCACATGGGGCTGGCGCGCACTCTTCACCACACCCAACAACGCTTTTATTGGCCCAACATGCGCAAAACTACTGAGCGCTATGTGGCTTTTTGCAACCAATGTCAACGTTACAAACATCCCACCACTGCCCGGCAGGCCGACTTCAGCCTGTGGACCTGGCATGTCGTCCTTTTGAAAAAGTTGGCATAGACTTGTTGGGACCTTTCCCGCACTCATCGTATGGAAACCACTGGATTATTGTATGCGTGGATTACTTATCGCGCTGTGCTGAGACGGCATCTCTACCCTCCGCAACTGTGACAAAAATCTCGCTCTTCTTGCTCCGGCACGTATTGCTACGCCATGGACCCCCAAAAATCATAATCAGTGACCGTGGGGCCAATTTACTGCGACAGTGGTTGAAGAGCTTCTTCGACTTTGTGCCCTGCAATTTCGCCACTCCTCGCCATACCACCCTCAGACTTACGGTCTGACGGAACGAACCAGCCGAACATTGACGTCCATGCTATTGATGTACGTCGCTTCAGACCACAAAAACTGGGACGAGCTGTTGCCATTTAAAACATGCACATATAACACGGCGAAGCATTAAACCACCGGTTACAGCCCGTTTTTCATCCTTTACCCCCGTCAACCTAGTAGCTGCCAGGACACCATGCTTCCTCTTTCTCTGCATGACGAAACCTCGTTGGCGAGGATGCTGTGCCATGCTGAAGACGCCTGTCGACTTGCTCGCCTACGTACTCTATCGTACCAAGAGCGCTCCAAGAAGCGATTTGACAGTCGCCGGCGTAATGTTACGTACGCGCTAGGGGACTTTGTGTGGCTATGGACGCTATTGCGAAAGCGTGGGCTATCCGAGAAGCTTCTGTCCCATTACGTCGGCCCGTTTGTTGTGATGGAGCGTCTCAGCGATGTTGCGTATGTTATTTCCTGCTTAACTTCAAGTGGGTGACAATCCAAAAAGACACAGGTAGTGCATGTTGCCCGCCTAAAACGTTGCCAGGAACGCAGTGTAAGTTGACTTGCCCAGAGGGCTTCGTGTGGGACAAGGGAAATGTTACGCCAATATAACACGCCGGGGGTTGAAAACATGCCAGCCTCAGCACCGGGAGTTGGAGAAAGAAGAGAACGAGGTGGCACTGCGGCTTGGCCCCATCATTCACATACCGCTCTACCATCTACGCTCGTCCTACACCGTCCAACGTCACTGTGAATAAATTCATCTCGTAACAATACTACTCCGAACCAGATGTAAGAACTTTGGCCGCCGGAAGTTTTCCCGTTCGAACGCGCGGCCGCTTCGCTATGGACACATGGTTCCTTTTTCTAGGCTTGCATCCCCTCTGCACGTCCTTGGCGGGAAGGCAGACAGCCGTGTCGTGCACAACCGCTTGAAGGTGGCCCTTCCCCCCCTTTTCCCCGCCGCTGCTTGGCCGTAGGAAGAGCAGGATGAGATAAAGAGGAGCGAACGGAAAGGATCGATGTTACACTTGGGGTGACCATCTTGCCATTCGGACGCAGCCGTAGGAGCAATCCGAAAGCGCATCCCTCCCAAGAACCTGCTCGCTGCCAGCGTTTCCTGCCCCGGTCTACACCTCAAGCCCGCCGAGCTACCGGTCCAGTTCAGCTTCTTCTTCCTGAACGCGGCCTACATCTCAAGCTCGCCGAACTACTGGTGCGGTACTGCTTCCCTTTCCTGCCCTCGGGCTCACCGCACAGACCTTTCGAGCCACCGGCCCCGCACTGCCTCCATCTCTTGGCCCCGAGACCCACTTGGCCCGTCGGCGTTCCTTGGACGATTGACCCTCTGCAACCCGAACGATTCCGCCCAACCTGGTGATGAAGCCATCACCACTGAGGCACCCCAATAAACTAATTAATAATATTTTTTACCCGCCTTGGTGTGTCTGATTTCGTCCATGCTCTGCGTGGACCCACCTTAATATGACTTTGTTACGAACCCATTTAACGTGCGTCACACTTGCATTGTCATTTTAAATGTTTTTTTGGTGAAAACTTTGTTCTTTTTACACCTTTTCAAAAAGGCAATATGCCTTTGTCCTTTTTTCACAACCCATTACTTGCATCCAATAATCCGTTCAATTTTTTTCCTCTAGTTTTAGGCAAGGGTTGTTGGCTCCTCCCTTCATGAGAAAATGGAGTTTTCCCAAACAGCAATAAATGTGCACAATGCATAGTTCTGACAAATGAACATGCATCAAATAGCAAAGCGACAACGCTGTTACAAGGTTTCAAGGCAATTTCAGATTAAGACTGCTAAAATATTCACTGTTTAAATATAAATGACGTGTTAACATAATTACGACTAGCAATATTTAAATTGAAGCTATCTGTTTGCAGAATGAACGAGCACGCCAACGTTTTCATGCCTGTATGCATTGATGAAGCACTCGAACTGCTTTTGTTACGTGTTTGTAGACATTGATCACAAGTACAGCTATGCATAGTGGCAAAAAAGTAATTAAAATTTAGGCAATGCTGACGTCTCGTTGGGCAAAATGTGTCTCGTTTACCTACGGGAGCACCAGGTTAGCAGATGTCATTTACAATCTCTGTATACCCTCTGTCTTTCCGTCATTATCTCCTCAATTCGCCTTGAATCTGGCTTTTTTTCTCTTCGTACTTACCAGTATCTCCAACTGAAATACTGTTTCAAAAGAATTACATTACAGCAAATGAATATTTTAGAGGAAGCAGTAAGAAAATTGAATTCGTATAGCAAGGTCTTATTTATTGTGGAAACCGTAGAATTAGCCAATTAAAATCAAGCAAATAGCTGTTTTATTTATTACGAAGAACTTTTTCAAATCGCGACGTCATCACCGCTCGTAACGCAATTCCGTCCAATGTTCCGGGTAGTTTAAAACATATGTTATCCAATCTATGAAGTCAGAGACGCGTGTGTACACAATGGGGTCACCGTCTTCATCGCAATACTGACCGGTTGACGTAATGCCAACCTGGAACCAACGCCGGCCCTTTTGCAGAGTCAAAGGTCCCCCGGAGGCGGCCTGTAGACATAGCGAAAAAAATCAATTAACAAAAACGGTGATCGTGCTGCGTTGGCTGTGTATCAGCGCAATGAATAAAGAGCATTTTGCCGACGATCATTCCTCGCTCGCAAAAAGATGCAGAAATAAAAAGCTTATAGTCCAAAGGAATATTGTTTGTGTCTGGGGCTACGCTTGGGAGGAGCGCTGTCAGCCTTTTCTGAGAAGGCGCCAATGTCGCGAGATAGATAGAAAACCCTTCAATCGCTCTACAACTAGAATAATTTGCAAGCTAAGCGTGAGATGATTCCAGCAAGCTTAGCGCCACTAAGTGATTCCAGCCTGACATCGGAGGACGAGGCCCTTTTTTGCCTTAGACTCCTTTTGTAACACCAAGCAACTTTCCGCCACTAGAAACACTGCAGCAGTAATACTGCGCATCGCAGGCAAGTCCCTGAAGACACGGTTGCCGTAATGTGGCACCTAAAACAACTTCCATATCCCTATTTCCGTGGCTGACTGTTTTGATTTCACTGTACTCAGTTTCTGTTGCACCATTGTTCATTAGTTGCCATCGAGAAATTGACATATGGAGCTACACAGCGAAGTAAGCATTGCCTGGAGAACGCTTACGAGATAGTGGTGTGTCCGTAATGTGCGTTCTCTCTAATTAAGTCAAGCTTTTACGAAAAAGAAGCTTGGAATTGCAGCTTCTACGGGTAGTGATTTATTTATTTTGCCTACAGCTGGAAGCTTTTCGTTAAGGAGCTTTCCGACCAGGTGAGCTCAAATAAATGACGCCTATGTTATCTGAGTATACAAAACACAATAAATTGTGAATGTGTTGTTGGGTAGCTATTCTATCCATCGTAATTGGCAGGACAAAAATGGCCACACACGTGAGGACAAATCATTTGCTGAATAAAAGGTTTGAGGGGTGGTGTTGTACAATACAGAGGTGAATATTGCTTAGAAGAACTACCCCTTTTAGGGAACCAATTAATTTATGTCAGCGCTAAAACAACAAACCAGAGAAGAGGTGCACAACAGACTGAAGAATCCTGTTGGAGGATGACACAACTGACCCCTGGATTTTAAAGGTGAAATCCTAAGGTAATCATTAAATTCAAGAAAATATTACAAAATATCGTCTTCTGTGCAAGCGTAGATCATCTCAGAATGGCATCTTTTTATCAGGATTGTCTGTATGGAAGTATTAGTTCTCACACACACAGAATCTACTGCATTATATTTCCTTTTATGAGCGTTACCAACTGGTTGCTTTAAAAACCTCGCGGCGCCTCCTAAACCAAAATGGCTACTGAATTTGACGAGAACGGCTGTGCAGATGCCAGAGGAGTACGTTTGCAGACATCACTTTACGCCTGAGTCTCGTGATTTTAAACGCTTACGTTGTAAATGAAGTGAAACTCGACCACGGTATTCCGCAGTGCTGGCTAAAGGCATGTTTTTTTTCCTGATAACAAGTTCAATCCTCAACAGAATTTTGTATGGCACCCCTTTCGAGCAGGGTTTAGGAAAAAGCTGGTTTTTCTACCATCAGAATGGCATTCTCCCCTGTATTGCCGCCGTTGCCAACAGAACGTAACCTAGTTCTTCCACCGGGTAATGTGGGTGCGTTCTCATTTTGTGCTCCAAAGACAAAAATTCTTCCGCCAAATCTCTCAAGAGATGGACCATCCACACACTCTAAATAACTACAAGGGTTTCCTGAAAGCACCAGGAAAGTGTTGTCTATGCATTGTCCTTTAAATGAAGGGGCTGTGCGGGGCTGACTGCGCATACAGAGAGGAGCCCTACCACAGTATTTATGACGAAAAGAGAGGATGCCTCCGTTAAAACATTATTCCTTAATTATACTTTCCCGAGCACTGCCTGTGGGATTTCGTTCCCGAAATTAGGGCTTGAACCTACAAACCTTACAAACAAGGCCGGAAGAAAACACGGGGAGACAGTCCTTCCACTAAAATAAAAAAGGGTGTGCTTGTCGATGGCTTGTAACAAGCACCAGCTTAACGTGGCAGGAGTGTTTATGACAGCTGGAAATTAAGATGCTTTGCTTTTTGTCACTGCGTATTTTTCTCCAAAACACTAAGCAGAGGCACCGCTTTCCCTTTTCTTTCTGGTGCTACGCGGACACACAGGCCTTGTACCCCGCGCTACTTTAGAATAACAGGTGTAGCTTGAATGCGAACTGATGTTCATACCAGTGCTTCAAAACCGAAAAACTTTACCGATTATCTCGCTGTAAGTCATATCACCTGCTCTGGTTAAAGTATTTCTTAGCTTTACAAATGTACCCTGATCCAACCCCAGTCTATCATCGTGACAGGAGACGGTGGAAACCCCCAGCACCGTTCAGGAGCTGCTGCTATCATCAAAGCAATGCAATCGCTTATGGCAAGTTTGCGGTGTGGATATTGATGCCCTTCAAATATTACCTAATCTCTTCCTAATTAACCTCGTTTACATCTCGGCATAACCAGCCTGTCAAAAAGAAATGGCCGTGCGAAATGCGATGTTCAACAAAGTTATTGTTTCTGTGGACTGGAAAATGCAGACAGCCGCGAAACATAGAGACGAAAATTATGCTCAAGGTGCGTTAGACCTTTTCAGGGACAATTCAATATTTCAGAAGCTTAGCATTTGCTTATTCTTGTACTGTGAAACTTTGGGTGATCTCGACGAGCTATCTTGGTTCTTTAGCCATTGCTTCGCGTTCCTGTATTCGAACCCGAGTTAACGTTTCTACTCGAGAGGGATAACGTACCTTTCAACGCATGCGTTCAAATTCCGGCCTGCTATTGCAGAGAAACAGACCCGTAGGTTATCTTTCATAAAAACCATTTCTTTCGATGAAATCGGCCCTGAAAGGTTTTTTGAGCACACTAGTGAAATCGTTCGGTTGGGTGGTCAACGACAAAATCAGGAAGAATCGCGGCATGGACGAAAATGTGGTGTTTTTATTTGCAATGACTCCACTTATACTCGCCCCCGTAAGACGATTCTTGAAGGAGGTGATTACTAGGGCACTGACAAAATGTGAACACCCGCTGATTGGCCTAACCACTTTCAGTGCCGTTTTAACAAACGGTAACTTTCAATGAAATCTGTATTACCTGGTATCTCTTTGCAGTCCTTTACTGTATAACTTTTAATTTAAATTACACCATGGGTCGGCATTTTACGCAATATACACTTAATTTTAGATTGTATAACTGAAAAGATAAATACTTGTTTTGTTTCCGTATATTTTTTCAAAATATATTAGACATTTATGTCTAGATACTTCTTTTCGATACGTTTGCGATTATATGGCGCTTAAATGCAAAGGTGACCTCTCAATATATTTGGAAATGCTGCATTGTAACAACCGTAATTACGGATGAAAGGCGCAGAAAAGAAGAGGCAACCGTGTAAGCCGGCAAACATTAGAGTTCCAACTTGTCATCTTGGGTCTTGAATACGCTAGGTTTAAGTTTAAGGCAACTAAGTTTTTCTTAGCGAACGGTGAGTTCTGAAAATAAATGGGGTAGTACAAGCCCTTTTGACAGAAACAATACACTTGAGGCTCACGTTCTTGCTTATTTATAGGCTGCATGTTGTGAAGATTTGATGTACATGTACACAATGTGAACAGGGCTTACGTGAATAACAACATGAAAGCAAAATAGGAAATCTCACCTTGCAAACGTCTTTTCCACGTGCCAGGGTGCAAACGAGCATATACGGAACGAGCTTTTTTAGATCGTCATTATGTAATCTTGCGGAACATTCACGTGAGGATAGAGCTCGCAGAAAAACATAGTTTAGTTGATATGGCGGATCCCCTTCTGCAAAAAGAAGAGACGCTAAGATGAAATATTCCCTTATCGCTACAAAATTACAGCCCAAATGACCGGTGCGCCGCAAATTATTGAAACAAAAATACCCCATGGACTCCATACAAACGATTATCAATCAGAGCTGTGGTGTGCGGGTCCCAGTTCACTACAGCCGCATATCCCTACGTTCTTGTTTGAGCTGTGCTTCGCGTGGTAGCTCGCTGGGCAAGCGCTCTGCATGCACTTACCAGCATCGCCAGATGCGCAAGTGTATCGACGTAATCTCTAAAACCAGCCGGTGTCACCTAACGTAGTTCTAAAACCTGTCATATCGTTTGCGCATGCTGTAATGGTCTCGCCAGACGAGCTTTCTGCCTAATATAACCACTGTTGAAGCGTTCTTTCGGGCTATTTGTCTGACGTACTGGAAAAACGTGTTTTCTTCAAGGACGGGACACCCGTCGTCCCGTCCTTGAAGCGCAAATTTTTTTTAAGGAAATCACCGATTTTGTGTCTATCCTTAAAATGTTTCACATCGAAATTTGTGCAGTGGACGAAGCAAGCAGAAAAAAAGAGGCGAACCATAATCTTGCCCCTGAAACATAAAATGTAAACTTAACTGTACACTAGGTCCCGCAGTGGGCTTTTATCCTGAAATCCTGGTGATGGCCCTCTAACACTCATAACTGCTACTCCTTGCTTGTGTATCTTCCTGGGAATTTGTTTACTGGCATATTGCTTTTTTGTAATTAAACGGGCCTTTCTATTGCTACATAATGCTCGTAGATTTTTGCGGTCTTTATTATTTTTTTGGTGCACATTGCGTCTATACAAAGGGTAGGGAGACACGCCTCAATTTCAGCAGAATAAAAATTCCCAAACGTTGTCGTGCCTCACTTTCTAGTCATATTTATTCAATTTGAAGTGTCAGGTAGAGAAAATATTGTAAATTTGGGTTGTACAGCTCTTCTCCTATAGCATTCCCACCCGGTAGAGCCAGGCTAAAATCCCCTGTGACGAAAAAAGTATTTAAACAGCGAAGCTGTTGTGGGTTGATTGTTTTAGTCCGTATGAGCTAGGTTGTGGGTCTCGCAGAAGAGTAAGCAAGTTCGCCAGCCGCTCGCTGAGGCTATAAGCAGGTTTGGAAGTAACTCTGCCGGCTCTTTTAGGACTTTGCGAAAGAGGCAGCGTAGATATCGAAGTGTCACAGAGCCCTGGACGTTTAGGTACGGACCTGCTTCGGGGACCATACAATTTGCTTGGTAATGACGTTTCCGTTTTGTGCCGAGCCGCCGTTTTTTCAAGCCGCCACAAAAGAAACACACAACCATGTTCATCAGATATTACAATTGGTGAAACTAAGTCTCCTTTTTAAAGCAAAACGTTCTTAGTAGAACAAATGTATTAGCCTACAAAAATATAATGCGTATTCTAATGAACCGGTTGGTCTAGCAAAAAGCTCTGTTTAGCTTTCCGGAAAACCCGTATTTGCATAAAACGGGGCGACGGTTGTGTAAAAAGTGTTACTTAAAAATTGCGAAAACATAAGGGTTCTCAATAGAAATATACACGCATCGGTCATGCAAAAGAAGCGCTATATTATACCTTTGTATCAAGAACCATGTATCGGTATTGATTTCTATCGGTAGTTGCTATGTTTACTTAGTAGGAAAAAATTGTCGTAGGGGTTTCTTGTTTGTGTGCAATTCAAGCCTGTGAAGATTACGATCGATTAAACGCACCTATCATAAGTTGAGCGTTGGTTTCTCTCGTAAGTGAACTTTTTCCCGGAAGCGTTGAGAAACTTTCTAGCACCGTTTTCTGCCGCTGCAGAAAGCAGAAAATCGACGGTTTTTTTTTTCTTCGGGAAACTGATGATTTTGACCGCAATAAAGGAGGCGCCAGAACCTAATAACACATCAAACAATGAAGAATACACGTTTTTCTCGCACACGACCTACCGATGTGGTCACGAAGGAAGGCGAAAGTGGCCGCGGGTGACGGTCATAGTTCTACAACAAAATGCAAACTGCCCTGTAACCCGCGAATTTCCACAGCCTGACTTATGGGACTAAGCATTGCTGGTAGAAGATGCCGACAATTTACCGTTATTCTTTTACGTCCTCCTAAGCTTGCTACAATGCTGTGAAGTTTACTCAGCAAAAAATGGCATAAGTACGAATAACACTTTAAAAATACCTGGCACGGTCGCACCACAGCGATGACGGTCGCTTGCCAGTTCACTCTCATTGGACAGGTTTGCTTCGGCAGCTTCAACACACCGAGAGCGTGCACGCGCGATCCCCTGCGCTTACCCAACGGCTGCATCGGTTCGAGACTGCCACCTTCGTCGCCCCGGACCGGTTCAGGGGATCCCCTTTGGAAGCCTAGCCATGTCACACGACATCGACAGCGCCGCTCTCCTACGAGAGTACAAAAGACCTTCCGCCCCTCCCCGAGACCACCGGGCACGGTCGCACCGCAGCGATGATGGTCGCTTACCAGTTCATTCTAATTGCACAGGTAAAACGGCGTTACGGCCTGTGCTACCGATCTAGTGACCCATTTCTGTTGGTGCTGCCGTGACCACGGATTTTCTCGTGTGCGGGTGTTTGCATGTTAATCAGAAAGCTGCTCTTATTATGCGGGGACGTCGAGACCAACCCAGGCCATGAAATGAAACAAATCCTTGATCAACTTAAGGCCATAGCACAATATATTAACCACATAAAAGAAACAAGACTAGCAGACATCGACAGAAAACTGGACGCGATTGCCAATCTCGAGCAAAAGCTCGAGCGATGTGTGCATGCAATCGCGGCGACAAACAATGTCATAAAGAGACTGGAAAAACGCGTGGATGACATTAAAAATCGTAGCCGAAGGTAAAACCTGATTGTGTACGGCTTAACAGAAAGAGAGGGAGAGACCAGAAAAGATCTCGAGTCAGCCGTTAACGACAACATAAAAAAAGGTAAACTCGAACTGGAACCGGTCACCATCGAGTGCATCCACCGTATAGGACAATCGGGGACAGAGAAAACACGACCGGTAATCCTGAAACTTTTGGATTCAAGTAAGAAAAGGCCCATACTGAGAAGCTGCGAAAAATTTAGGGGAACAAACATTTCAATCGGGGAAGACTTCAGCCAAAGAATCCGAGATGTTAGGAAGTTATGGGACAGTGCTTAACTAAAGCGAGAAAACCAGGACAATGTCTCTTTCCTTCGATAGGCTGTTCATCAATGACTGCGCGTTCATTTCGGACGAAGATGAGAACGAAAGAGTGTCCTTGCAAAAAAAGTCGATGTCAGAAAGAGGCCGTCCAAAAACCCGCAGCCGAACAAAAGAAACGCACTAACAATACTAAACGTGAATGCCCGAAGCTTACTCAACAAATCAGAATATTTTGAAAACCTGCTTCTTGAGCATGATCTCGAAACGTCGGCTTCACCGAAACATGGCTCACCTTCGATATTTTCAAGCACGAATTTGCGCCGCCCAATTATTCTTTTATCCGCAAAGACAGACCCAGCCGGGCCGGGAGCGTAGCCCTGCTGATTAAAAACACAATACCATTCACTCCTCTTCCTGCCATCGCAGACACCAATGCCGTGTTCACCCGAATTATTTGCAACAACTTCCGCATATTTACCGGCTGCTTTTACAGAAGCCCTCAGTCTGGACCGAACCCATATTAGCACTGCAGAGCTATATGCAAAACTACGCCCAGAACTCACGACTTGTTCTGCTCGGCGACTTCAACCTCCCGGATTTTGATTGGTTGTCCATGCGTTACACATGCCCTGGTTGAAGCGCAGTGACAGACCTAATGTTAAACTTTAATCTTCATCAAGTGGTACGTCATCCCCCACGTACTCCGGGTACCATGCACAGCATTCTCGACCTAATACTTTTAAGCGATCTGTTTCCTCTGCGGGAAAGTCAAAAAGTCGTAATCGATAGCTTCTCCAACCATGACATACCCAAATGTAGCTTACCACTTGGCACTGCTGTTCAAAAAATACATACTCAACGAAAAGTCGTCAAAATCAATAGGGCGGATGATGCCAGCTTGACAACCTACATGGCCCACGAATTCCAAAGCTTCTCTCAAATGGCTTCCGAACCATTAATTAATGTAAACGATCTTTGGTTTCGGTTTAAATCCATCCTTGTCAACAGCATAGAAAATTACATTGCCCTGAAAACTCGAAAAACACGAAAACACAACTCGTGAATTACCCGCGATACAATTCACGCTAAGCGTAAAGTAAAAAGACTACGGCGTACCCTCAAAACAAAGGGTGGCAGCCCTTTGGTAACTAGTAGAATAAAAAGTGCCTCAAAAGACTTCAAAGCACAAGTGACTAACGCAAAACCACACTACTTTAACAAAACACTGCAACAATATATTACAAACAACCCGCAGAGGTTTTGGAACTATTTCCGCACAACCCCAACCACAGCTCCAGTGTTACCGTCGGAAGAAAAAACAGCAAAGGCTAACCAGTTCAACGACTAATTTCACTCCGTGTTTATATCCGATAACGGCGCGCTCCCGACACTAAGTTCTACCGCTGATCAACCTATCGATCCCCTAAACATAGCGGACGCCGGTATTTTTATTCTTCTACTCAACTTGACCACAAAAAATCAAATGGCGCCGTCGATATCCCTAACGAATTTCTGAAACGATACGCTGAGTTGTGTAGCCATTACCTTGGAATTGGGTTCAGAAAATCTCTTGAGACTGCGTAGTTACCAAATGACTGGAAAATAGCCATAGTTGTACCAATTCACCAATCCGGCGATGACACACCGTGTAATTACCGACCAATTTCCCTCATTAGCACATGTTGCAAAATTATAGAACACATCATACTGAAACACCTAATCACCTTTCTAAAAAACAATAACATTCTTACGCCTCCCCAGCACGGCTTCCGAAGGAGCCTATCAACTATCACCCAGTTAGCCGAGGTAGTACATGATCTTGCGCTAACGGTCAACAACAAGCGGTCACCCAGACATATTTCTTTTAGACTTCACAAAAGCATTCGACTGTGTATCCCGCGCCAAGTTAATCTCAAAACTGAGGGCCATTATCGGGAAGGAGCTATTACAGCATGGACCACAAGCTTTTTGTCCCAGCGATTGCAATACACTGTTTGCGACCAAGCACCATCCGATACAGTTACCGTCACCTGAGGCGTTCCCCACGGATCAGTGTTAGGACCTCTGTTATTCCTTATTTTCATTAACGACATCACCTGCAACGTAGACTGTCACATTAAAAGCTTTGCAGACGACTGCATCATATACAAAAAAATTAATGGCCCGAAAGACAGGTGCACTCTGAATAGCTCACTTCAAAAAATTTCCGAATGGTGTAACATGTGGAAAATGTCCCTCAACAAAAAACAATCAGTGTTTATGACCATTACCGCGAAAAAGAATCCCTCTAACTTCTCCTGCGTTCTTGAAGGAACCGTCCTTACCAAAGTCAACCAGCACAAATATTTAGGTGTCACTCTAACATCAACCCTTCAGTGGGATTCACACATCGACATCACCACTTGAACTGCTCTGCGCAAGTTATTTTTTCTTAGACGCCGCTTGCGACTCGCGCCATGGCGTACCAAGCTGCTGGCCTACACAACGTTCGTACGCCCAATTCTCGAGTATGCCAACGTTGTTTGGTTTCCGCGCACAATTTCCAACAGAAATAAAATAGAAAGGGTACAAAGAAAAGCCATCAGGTTCATCTACAACAGCCACGTCCGTAACGACTCGCCCACAAGCTTGCTACTTCTTGCGGGTCTTTCAACACTATCGGACAGAGCAAAAGTCGCGCGCTTGAAATTCGTACACCAGGTACTTCGCCATCGGCTGAAAATAGATGCTTCCAAATATATATCACTCTCGAATTCACGCCTCTCACGCCCCAAACACTCGTACACACTAAAAGAGTACTCTTTCTATAATTATTCATTTCAATACTCGCTTTTTCCGCTTGCAGTGAAAGAGTGGAATGAACTGGACCCAACTATATCAAATAAGGTATGCTTTTCAACTTTCTGCAAATTACTGGATAACGACTCAACCGATCACAATGGCGAACTTTAAACATGTTTAGACCACTTTATATCTGTAATCATTTCTATAGCCACCTGCTTTAAGTACAAAGTGCCTTCCTTGCAAAGTGACATTCCTGTCAATGCCACTTTTGTTTGGTTTTGTTTTCTTTTTGTCAAGCAGCACTTCTGTTGTCCACGCAATGAACACACCTTGCGGTTTTCTCTACATGTCCTTTGGATATGGTTACACAACAGCACAACCTATAGAGCAGGGAATAGAAACACGACGTTTCGAGGCCAGCACGGCCTCGACGCTTCGTGGATGTCGGCGCCCCCACTCTAGCGCCGTATTGAATTTTTGTAGCCGGACCACTGTAGCCGGACCGTGCGTCGGGATAAAGAAAGCGGAGAGGAGCGGCTTGCGAAGTGTGAGACAGCGGAGCCTGGCCATTTTGATGTGCTAGCTCGTGGCTACACCACCGTGCGATACAAGTGTATCATCATCATCATCATCGTCATCACCAGCCTATCTACGCCCACTACAGGACAAATGCCTCTCCCATTATTCTCCAATTACCTCGGTCCTGTGCCAACTGTGACCAATTTATCCCCGCAAACTTCTTGATCTCATCTGCCCATCTAACTTTCTGCCGCCCCCTGCAACGCTTACCTTCTCTAGGGATCCACTCTGTTACCCTTAATGACCTCTGGTTATCTTGCCTTCGCATTACATGCCCTGCCCACGTCCATTTTTTCTTCTCAATTTCTACTAATATGTCTTTAACACCAGTTTGCTCCCTGACCCACTCCGCTCTCTTCTTGTCTCTTAATGTTACACCTATCATTTTCCGCTCCATTGCCCGTTGAGTCATTCTCAATTTAAGTTGAACCCTCTTAGTGAGCCTCCAAGTTTCTGCCCCGTAGGTGAGTACCGGTAAGATGCAGCTGTCATACACTTTCTTCTTCAGCGACAATGGTAGGCTGCTATTCATTATCTGAGAATGCCTGCCATATGCACCCCACCCCATTCTGATCCTTCTAATTATCTCTGCCTCATGGTTGGGATCTGGGGTCACAACTTGGCCTAAGTAGACATATTCGCTTACCACTTCCACTGCCTCGCCACCTATCTCAAACTGCTGTGCTCTCCCGAGGTTATTGATCATTACTTTAGTTTTCTGCATATTAATTTTCAGGCCTACGGTTCTACTCTGTTCACCCAAAGCGGAAAGCATGCTTTGCAATCCGTCCCCCGAGTTACTTAGCAAGGCAACGTCATCAGCAAATCTGAGGTTACTGAGGTATTCTCCATTAACCCTTACTCCCACCTGTTCCCAATCCAACGTTCTGAATACTTCTTGTAAGCATGCTGTGAATAACATTGGAGAGATTGTGTCTCCTTTCTGACACCCTTCCTTATAAGTATTTTACTGCTCTCTCTATGGAGGATGATGGTAGCTGTAGACCCATTGTAGATATCCTCTAGTATATACAAGTGTATATACCGTAACAATTGCGCAGGTGAGGTTAGCGATTCCTATTTCGTCATCATCACCAGCCTATCTACACCCACTGAAGGACAAAAGCATTTCCCATTAATGTCCAATTACCCGGGTCCTGCGCTAACTGCGAACGATTTATCCCCAGCAAACATCTTGATCTCACCTGCCCATCTGCCTTTCTGCGTCCCCTGCCGCGCTTGCCTTCTTTCCGGATCCACTATATTACCCTTAATAACCATGGTTATTTTTTCTTCGCATGAAATGCCCTGCCCAGGTCAATTTCTTCATCTTAGTTTCAACTAATATGTCCTTACATGCGTTTATTCCCTGACCCACTCCACTTTCTTTATGTCCCTAAAGTTACACCTATCATCTGCGGTTCCATTGCGCGCTGAATCGTACTCAATTTAAGTTGAACCCTCTTTATGAGCCTCCAAGTTTCTGCCTCGTCGGTAAGTACGAGTTAGATGCAGCGGTCATGCACTTTCTTCTTCAGGGACAATGGTAGGCTGCCATTCATTTTCTGGGAATGCCTGCCAAATGCACTCCACCGAATTCTTATCCCTCAAAATATCTCTTCCTCTTGGTAAGGTTCTGGGGACACAAATTTTCCTGAGTAAATATATTCGCTCACCACTTCCACGGCCTTGCCACCTATCTCAAACCGCTGTGTTCTCCCGAGGGTATTGATCATTACTTAGGTTTTTTGCATATTAGTTTTCAGGCCACAGTTACACTCTGATTGTCCAGTGCGGTAAATATGCTTTGTAATTCGGCCCCTAGACAACGTGATAAGCAAATCTGAGGTTACTGAGGTGCTTTCTATTACCCCTAACTCCCACATGTTCCCTATCTAATGTTCTGAAGACTTCTTGTAAACATGCTGTGAATAACTTTGGAGAGATCGTGTCTTCTTTCCCGACGCCCATTATAGGTATTTTATTTCTCTCTTTATGAAAGATGATTGTAGCTGTGGCCCCACTATAAATATGCTCTAGAATTCTTACATAATGCTCGTCTACTCCCTGGTTCCGTAATGCCTAAATGAGTGTTGAGGTTTCGACACAGTTAAATGCTTTCTCATAGTCTATGAAGGATATATATATGGTTTCAGTATACTGCGCGCATTTCTCTATCTTCTGATTGATAGTGTGATTACGGTTCATTGTCGCATAGCCTTAACGAAACCCTGCTTGGTCTTTAGGTTGACTGAAATACGAGGTGGCAGAAATTCTGTTAGCGATTACCTTGGTAAGTACCTTGTAGAATACTGACCGTCACCTGATCGGCCTGTAATTTTTCAACTCCTTCATGTCACTTTTTTATGGATTAGTATGATGTTCTCGTTCTCTCCAAGATTCCGGTACGCTCGCAGATTCTTTTTCATACATATTTAAACCAGGTTGTTTATCAGTTTGAGAACTACGAGAATGCTGAGAAAACTTCCATATTCGCTTTTTATCAGGACCACTTGCTCCTTCCGCCTTTTTTAATGCCTCTTAAAATACAACCGAATCGGTATAGATCAATTCAGAAAACCGATCGCATTCGTGGCAAGCACTTCGCGAACGGTAGCGGCCAGATGTTTGTATGTGGTCTCTACATTTTTCCCGCTCTTCAGACAAATCCTTAACATACATTTGCTGTATGACCACGTAATTTCGCAGTGAAAGGGTTAATCAGGAGGTGCTGTCGAAAATAAAAGTTAATCAAACAGTGCAAAAGAAGCGCGCAATGGATGCGAAGACACCCCAAGACAGCACCAAAGTAACCGTTACTAAAGCAGACGACAAAGCCGTAACGCCGACGCACCCTCCGGCGAGCGGGGACCTTCGCGTGGGGATCACTGGGTAAATTCCCTACGCCATCTACAATGTGCTTCATGCGTATAACCCTCCGTTCCTGCCGTACCTCCCCGCCCCCCCGCGGCCACCTCCGCTGCTTTGGGGGTTTTTTGTCCCGCACGCTGCGAAAGAACCGTTGGCTGCTACAGGTAAAAGGCTTTGCATCAAAATCAGAAAATATATTGCATGCGTGTGTTGCACGAGTGTAAAATGTATTGCATGCGTGTAAAGCACCCATAAACCTAACGCGTAATTTCAGACAACTAATGCTTGTAGCAGTTGGTGCGCTTACATAGTTTGTACCAAAGTAGTGACAAAGTAGTGAAATTAAACGAAAGGTCAGAACACACTGCAGCAAAAATGCTGCTTGAAAGAATTCACGCTAAAAGAAACAAAATGGGCCAAAACAATAATTTTGTGATGATGATGATGTTTGGATTTTAATGGCGCAAGGCCAACTAAGGGCAAAGAGCGCCCAACAAAAATGATTACATGAGAGCGACATGAGAGTAAAAGTAAAGTGTTTCAGTAAAATTAAACAAAGTAAAACAACGTAATGAAGATAGCTGGTGTAAGGGGCCAGGTTGTCAAGATGAATGATAAGAAATGAGATGCAAAAATTTTACATCCGTAAGAAACTCAAATACACGTTTAAGTGAAAACATGGCCTCGTCTCCTAAGAAATATGACTGGTGTTGGGGAATAAGGCGTGTGTATAGTTGTGGGAAGTGTTTGCGTCATGTTATGTCAAGTGCCTTGCATTGAATGAGTATGTGGATTACAAATAGTCCCTCTCCACACCAGCTCCACATGGGTCTTGGGGATCCAGTGAGCCAGTGGGAGTGTGTTACATGTCTGTAGCCTATCCGTAACCTTGCCAAGGAAACTTCTGCATGTCTGTTATGTGGATGGGTTGTCTATCATCCTAAGTGTGGTTTTCAAGTTTCAAGTCATTGGAGGGTACTGTTGTTATGTGCACCATGTTTGTTAGTGCCGTAGCGTCCATTTCATCTGCTCTCTCATTTCCCGCGATCCCCGAGTGGCCCGGGACCCAACAGACCGTCACCTCAAGGTCTGCATCATATACCAACGTAATTGTTCTAAGAACAATATTGATGATGTAATTTTTGGACTTCTTTCGGAATGATAATCCCCGTACAACGCTTAGTGAATCAGTGTAAATGACAGAATTTGGAATGTGACATTTGACAACGTGATTCAGAGCAAGAAGGATTCGATACTATTCAGCCGTGAAAACGGTCATACAATTGTCACTATTTCTTTTTCAAAGCACTTTAGCAACTCAGATGAACTTATCGATATTTTTTTCGATCCGAAGCATTACAAATGGCCCTCCTGACCTTGTTGACGTTTTGAAGACTGGTTACTAATCCTGTTCCTGAAGTATCAACACAGTATTTCTAATTTATTCACAACTGCTGGTCACCGTGGCAGGATGTAGGCGCGTAGCCCTGTACCACCTTGAGTTTGTATGTCTTATATGGCTTAGTTACAAGACCGGATACCCTTTCGTAAATGCTATAGTATTCGTCTACATTGGCAGCTATGCTTTCATTGACTAGAAATTCTAATTCCAGTTCTCTTCTGTCCACTAGACCACAGTAACATAGGACGTGTCCATTTTTTAGCACCGTAAAGGCTTCCCCTGTCGTACTAACGTCACTAAGACCTATTATATGCCATCATTTTCCTCTCATTCTTCGATCAACCCCTCTAGACCCGCTTCGCTAAAGTTCTCGACCAACAGACTCTGGACATACAGAGTAGAACCGTGGGACAGAGAACTGCATGTAGAAAACTGAAGCACTCATAAGCAACCCCGCGAAAGCATTGCGGTTTAAGATAGGTTGCGAGGCACTGGATGTAGTAAGAAAATATATCTACGTAGCCCAAATTGTGACCCTGGATCCGACCCATGATGCCGAGATATTTAGAACGATAAGAATGGGGTGGAGTGCATTCGGCAGGCATTCTCAGATAATGAAAGGCAGCCTACCTTATTCAATGATGAAGAAAGTGTGTGACAGCGGCATCTTACCCGAACTCACCAACGGGGCAGAAACTTGGACGCTTACTAAGATGGTTCAACTTAAATTGGGGATGACGCAGCGAGCAATGCATAGGAAGTTGATAGGTGTGACGAATGGATTGGAAGAGAGCGGAGTGGGTCTGGGAACAAACACGTGTTGAGGGCATATTAGTGGAAATTAGGAAGAGGAAATGTACCTGGACAGGGCATGTAATGCGAAAGAAAGATAACCGTTGGTCATTAAGGGTAACAGAGTGGATTTCTAGAGAAGGCAAGCGTAGCAGGGGACGGATGAAAGCTAGATATGCAGATAAGCTCAAAACGTTTGTAGGAATAAATTCGTAGCAGTTTGCATGGTACCGCGATAATTGGAGACTTCTGGGACAGGCCTTTGCCCTGCAGTGGTCGCAGATCGGCTGGTGGTGAGGATGATGACGATTCACAACTGGCTGTTTTTCTTGATTCCCTGAACGAGAAAACATTCAGCATCGTTGTTGTGTCGCCATTTCTTAGCGAGAGAGGAATAACAAACGACATGGGCCATACGCGAGCTACTGGTATAAAAGTTTCAAAGCTTCGGGCCGATCTATGCCCTCTCACTACCAGTCCTGCCATACCCAGAATCACCAGAGGAAATCTCTCGGCGGCACCAACGCTGCACCAGCCGGAGCAGCAGCCCCACCATTTCCCCGAATCAATCTCCTGGAACCACGTGAGATGAGACGACACGCTGCCATAGCCGGCTGGTTCTATGGGTAAGCCAAAGTCTGCTCGAACACCAGGGTACCGCACTTACAGCCGACAAGCCGCCCAATTGCCTATTTCAGGTCAGAGTTTGCAAGACCTAATGCCATGTCACGGCACATTGAAATGCAAGACAGTTAATGGCCATTAAAATTCAGTTTCTGAAACACTTTCTGTGCTCTTCATAGAGGTGATGCCGTGCCCGTCCATCAGCACAGGCATCAACCGGACCGACTTAGCAAGTGGATCACGCCGATTGATCATGCTTACACGGCTGGCAACATCAACGTTAACAAGTCCCCTATACAAGCGTTCACCCACTGCATATTGTCACAGATTTGGGATAGCTTCCCGAGAAACGTACACGGAATATAACCGCATATCCATGTGGCCGATCTCTCCCTATCTGGGTATGTGCTCTAGTGGAAAGACACTGGGCGATGTCCAACGGAATGAAGAGGAGGTAGACGAAGTCCGAGCTCCCGCTGGGTTTTCGCCATCAACCCGTCTTTCGCCCGGTGACTACGGTGTCCTTTGTAAATACACCTCCTTCCTGACTACCTATCTCTGCGTTTTCACGTGACATCTTTGTTAGAGGAGCTGGACTTCCGGTTTCCTGTACCTCTTGCCAGCGCGGCTTCATAACAACACGGAACTTCGGTGTGGGCGCATCGCTCGCTCCCCCGCGATGCCTACCAATGAGCCCGGATCCCCTTCACCGTTCATCGCTGTGTCCCACCCTCGGGACCCCGGCGACTTCACTAGGACGGACGGCATTTGTGTAGAAGATTGGCTCCGTAGGTTCGAACGTGTGAGTGCTCACAACAGATGGGACAACACCCTTAAGCTCGCCAACGCTGCTTTGTGTCTCAAGAAAACGGCTGAGACATGGTTTGACAATAACGAAGCACGATTAACCAGTTGGGATGTTTTCAAAAAGAGCTTCGAAAGGTGTTCGGAAACCCGTTGCTCGCCAGCTTGCGGCAAAGCAAGAGCTCTCAACACGTGCTCAAACATCTACTGAAAGTTACGTCGCCTACATATACGACGTTATGGCCCTATGCTCCAAAGTTGACGCAGGAATGTTAGAAATGGACAAGGTTGGTTATATCCTTAACGGCATCGCTGACGACGCTTTTCACCTGCTCATTTGTAAGGACTGCGCCACCGTTGATTCCATCATCAAGGAGTGCCGGCGATTTGAGCAGGCCAAGGTACGCGGTATAGCTAAGCACTTTGCCCTACTCGCGCACACTGCCTGGACGCCTTCCTTTGATGACGTCCATCTAACCACTCCTGCTCCACGCAGGCCGGACCCTGTCGCCGCGTCTGCTGATATAACCAGAATCGTGCACCGCGAAATCGAAGCTATGGTTACGACCCCCACTGCAATATGCAGATGATCACTGCCAACTCCCTACGATCGCTGCAATCCAGGCCGTCGTTCGCAATGAAACGGCAAGCATGGGCATCCATCAAGTCCGCAGTATCGGGTAACCCCATCCTTCTTTAACCCAACAGTTTTCGCCGACCGCACACATGGGCCCCCAAAAGCCTTTTGGTAACCGCCGCCGCAATCCAGCTGAATGGCGAACGCCTGACGACAGACCAATATGCTTCTACTGCTCCCGTATTGGCCACACCGCTCGTTACTGTAGGAGCCGCTGGACTCCACCCCCGCCCAATGTGTCACCTCGTTACGGCTCTCGGTCTTTCTCCTACGGCTACACTCCGGATGCGCAGCGCCGTACTTCCCCAACCTCGGATACCCAACACTTGAATTCAGAGTCTGTGCACACCCGGTTCAACCTCTCACCCTCGCCCAACGCTGCCAGTCCCGATCGCCGCAACCTCGCCGCTCGTATCCGATTCCAGACCGTGCCGCCCGATACTCTCTGGAAAACTAGGCATTGCAGCTCCCAGAGGTGATGCTGCATTTCCGACCTGGCTCGAAAATACTCTACGTCCTCGTTCTGTAAAGCACAAATTATTAGCCCTTCATGCCGATGATGTACCGGTAACTGCTTTAGTCGATAGAGGTGTGCAGTTGTCCGTCATGAGCTCGTCCCTTCGCCGCTGCCTACGGAAAATGCTCACGCCTGCCCCGTACCGTGTTTGAGAGTTGCCGATGGTGGTATGACCACCGTAGCCGGAATGTGTACTGCGCGTGTTGGACTGGCCGGCTACCAAATCCCTGTTATGTTTGTTGTCCTGGACACGTGCCCTAATGACGTTATTATCGGCCTGGACTTTCTCGCGGACCACGCAGCCTTAATCGATTGTGCCTCAGGTGTTCTTCGGCTCGAGCTACCGATCCCCCTTGCTACTGATGTCGAAACTCAGCCCCGGCTTCGTTCCACTGAGCACATTCGCCTGGCCCTAAAGGCAGTGACCTACTTTCTGCTGACCTCATCTCCGCCCGTGCCGGATGGTGATTACATCGTTTCTCCAGTTACAGCCGTGTGGCTCGACCACCTTGTGGCTCTCCCATGTTCGGTCGTAACAGTTGCCCAGAATCGGATCACACTGCCGTTACTAAATTTCGAACTTTCGACACAAGTCCTTCGTCAAGGAATAGCGCTTGCCCAGCTTTCACCATTGGATAACTGCGAGATTTCTGCCATTGCCCTCGACTCCGCCCAAGTTGACAAAAAACACCACCACAACCTGGCAAAATCAGAGGAATTAGTAGTGATTTCCCCGGACCTTCCAGCGCACCATGCTCGCGAGCTTCGCTGCCTTCTTGCCAGCCATCGTGACATTTTTGACTTCGATGGCGGCCCTTAGGTCAGACGTCCGTTGTAACGCATCACATAAACACGGGGGATGCAAGTCCGACACGTCGACGCCCATATCGCGTGTCTCCGACCGAGCAGGGTGTCATTCAGCGGGAAGTTGACGAAATGCTCAGAAGGGATGTTATTAAACCCTCCTCTAGCCCGTGGGATCACCGGGTGTTTTGGTGAAAAAGAAGGACGGCTCATGGCGCTTCTGTGTTGATTACAGGCACTTGAACAAAATTACCTAGAAAGATGTATAACGCTCCCTCGAATTGATGACGCCCTCGACTGCCTACATGGTGCCTCCTACTTTTCATCCAGCGATTTGCGGTCCGGATACTGGCAAGTAGCTGTTGACGAAAAAGACAGAGAAAAAACTGCTTTCGTAACACCTGACGGTTTGTACCAAATAAAAGTCATGCCGTTCGGCTGTGTAACGCGCCGGCAACATTCGAAAGGATGATGGACTCTCTTCTTCGCGGGTTCAAGTGGACAACTTGCCTTTGTTACCTGGACGACGTCGTTGTGTATTCACCCACATTTGAGACTCACCTGCAACGCCTCTCGGACATTCTGGGTGTTTTAGATGTGACGCTTAGAGCATCTCTTGTCGGCGGCCCTGTTCTTCCTGCGTGCGTCCGTTGTTGTCCGTGGCGTTGTCCGTTGTCCGCTGCCACTCTCCCGCTCTCCTCTCCTATAGCGAACACTCTCTCGCGAGGGGCATTGGATAGGGTTCGATTGGATTCGATTGGCTTGGCTTGGCTTGGCTTGGATTTGATTGGATTTCGATTGTATTAGATTACAGTGGATTGTGTTGCGTCATAGCCGCGGCAGACGCTCTGGCGCCGGCGCGTGCCCAGGTGAGAGCGTGTGTGGCACAGCGCGCTCTCACTCCGCTGGTGGGCGGCGCTGCGCGCGGTGCTGCGCATGTGCAGTACTCTCTCTGTCCGCGGTTTCCTCTCCTTCGGGCGCGCTGCGCATATGTAGTGCCTAGAATATAACCGGTGTGCCGCTCTCCGGTGGCCTTTCGGTCGACGATTGCTCTCTGCTTGCGCTTGAACCCCCTCAGCGTCGCATCACACCACGGTTAGCGTGAGGGGAGGTTGGCGTAATTTTTTAGCAGAGCCGGTCTGCAACGGAACTCCAAACAGTGCCATTTCGTATGCCGCCAAATCAACATTCTCGGCCACCTAGTCGACTCCACCGGTGTTGAACCCGATCCCGAGAATATACGCGCAGTTACAGACTTCCCCATTCCTCGATCAGTGAACGACGTGCGCAGCTTTATAGGTCTGTGCTCGTACTTCCGCTGTTTTGTCAAGGATTTCGCTACCATCTCTCGCCCCCTCACTGATCTTCTTAAGAAAGATGCGGCGTTCTCTTGGGGCCAAGCGCACGAGTCGGCTTTTTCCGCGCTCATCGGCCCCCTATCCGACCCGCCAGTCCTGGCGCACTTTGACAGCTCTGCTCCGACGGAAATCCGCACGGATGCCAGTGGCCATGGAATAGGAGCGGTGCTGGCACAAACACAGGCGGGCCTCGACCGGGTGATAGCTTACGCAAGCCGCCTCTTGTCTCCATCGGAGCGCAACTACTCTATCACCGAGCGCGAATGCCTTGCTCTGGTGGGGGCCGTCGGCAAATTTAGACCATATCTGTACGGCAGGCCGTTTACCGTTGTAACCGACCACCACGCCTTATGCTGGCTTTCTTCTCTGAAAGATCCCACAGGTCGGCTTGCTCGCTGGGCTCTATACCTCCAAGACTTTGATTATTCAGTTGTGTACAATTCCGGTAAACTGCACAGAGATGCCGACTGTTTATCTCGTCATCCCGTCGGCGAGCCTCCTACTGATGAGCTCGACACGGATATTTGTGTCTATTCTGTGTCGGACTTCGGGCACCATCGGGCACCACCAGCGCCGTGATATGACGTTTCGGCCTATTATCGACCGTCTCCACTCACCGCCCACGCACCCTCCTCTGAACGCGTTCGTACTGCGGGATGGTGTCCTACACCGCCGCAACTACCGGGCTGATGGACCTGACCTGCTTCTGGCGGTACCCGAGCAACTTCGCTCGGATGTCCTCCGCCAGCTCCACTACATCCCGATGGCTGGTCACCTTGGCGCTGCTTGCACTTATGACCGCGTCCGCCGGCGATTTTACTGGCCAGGGCTCTACAAGACTGTCCGTCGCTATGTCGCGGCGTGCGATCCTTGCCAACGTCGAAAATCGTCCCCATAACGTCCCGCTGGCCAGTTGCAACATTTGAATATTCCCACAGAACCATTTTATCGTGTTGGTTTAGACCTTTTAGGCCCCTTTCCGTTGTCCTCCTCCAGGAATTGTAGGATTGCGGTAGCCACAGACTATACTACCCGCTACGCTATCACCCGTGCGTTCCGAACGAGTTGTGCTACAGATGTCGCCGATTTCCTCCTGGTGGACGCCATCCTGCGTCATTGTGCTCCGCGACAGTTGCTCACGGACCGTGGCCAGTACTGCTTGTCACAGGTTGTGGAGGATCTTCTTCGCTCTTTTGAAACAAAGCACAAACTGACGACTGCATACCATCCTCAAACAAATGGCCTTACTGAGCGGCTCAACAAAACGCTCACTGACATGCTTGCAATGTATGTTTCCACAGACCATCGAGATTGGGACGTTACACTACCTTATGTCACATTTGCCTCTAATTCCTCCCGGCACGACACTGCTGGATATTCTTCTTTCTTGCTTCTTTTTGGCCGTGAGCCTACTTAACCGTTCGACACCACCCTACCGATTTCAAGTGAGCCGACCAGTGCATATGCACGTGACATCATCGCCCAAGCTGAGCTGGGGCGCCAGGTTTCCCGAGAACGACTATTGGCCTCACAAGCATCCCAGAAGTTTCAATATGACGAGTGTCACCGCCCTGCACACTTTGCTCCTGGCTCCTTGGTTCTTTTGTGGGCCGCTTCTCGCTGAGTTGGACTGTCTGAGAAGCTCATGTCCTCCTTCACTGGCCCCTACCGCATCGAGCGTGCCGTCACCCCCGTCACCTACGAAATCGTGCATGTGTTGCCTCTGACTTTGTCTGGGCACTCAGTACCTCAGCTTCTTCACGTTAGCCGCCTCAAGCCTTACCACCAACTGAGTCTTCCTGCTACTGCTCCTCCTTCATAACGGGCACCGGGACGGTGCTTCTGTGGCGGGGGAGTTGTGTCACAGACTTCGGACAGCTTCCCGAGAAATGTACAAGGAGCATACCCGCATATCCATGTGGCCGATCTCTCCCTATCTGGGTATGTGCTCTAGTGGAAAGACGCTGGGCGATGTATAACGGAATGAAGAGAAGGTAGATGAAGTCCGAGCTCCCGCTGGTTTTGCACCATCAACCCATCTTTCGGACGGTGACAACGGTGTCCTTTGTAAATACACCATCTCTCTGAATACCTATCTCTGCGTTGTCACGTGACAATATGTACAAGAGTCTTGCTAATCTCTTGCTAATCTTGCTAACCGCTCGTCGCATTAACGTAATGCAACTAGAAATAATATCTACACACCAGTGGTGAAGCACACCCACATACATTTTTTAAACCCCATCTGCACTTTCTCAAAAATGGTAACCCGCATCTGTGTTCATGACATCGAAACTTTCCACTTTAATACTCAACCCATTATTAGAGCCATACACGTCCACACCATCAACAACGAAATATGCTAATGGCTGCGCTGCGAACAATTTAACAGCCTTGTGGTGCACAGAGGTTTCTGTCTCATCAAAGCGGTTCTCCTTCTGGATAACCAACCCGCCAAAGGAAATAAAATACTTTATAGGCATCTTGGAATACTCGACGTTTTCACCACGTCAAATGACTTGATTTAGTTGTCACATTTGCCCGGTGATGAAGTTATGCATGTCTCACGTGTCTCACGTAGTGTGCTGCAGTTACCGCCAACGCAAACCTCGATATCGATAATGTGTCCTAGTAGTCAGTTGCGCTGTGATGAAGAGAAATGTCCAATTATACCAGCTCTGGGCTAACTGTGACCAATTTACGAAGCTACTCAGCCAACGTTCTGCCACCCACGCCAGGCTTCCCTTCTCTAGGGATCCACTCTGTTACCCTTATTGACAAACGGTTACCTCGGATTCGCAATACACGCCATGCCAACGGCCATTTCTTCTTAATTTCTATAAGATCTCCTTAACACGCGTTCGTTCCCAGACACACTCCTTTCTCTTCTTGTCCATTCCTATGAGACACAAGTCGTCTTGAAGAATTCTTAAAACAGCCTGACACAGCTACAATCGTCTACCTCTACGCGAAGACATCTTGCAGACGTCGACTGCTACTAGTTTTGAGAAGTGTATTTGTAAACGTGTAAACAATGTCTTGCTGAGAACAAGACAAGCATTTGCCACACCAAGATGTTTTAAAAACGTTTCTTGAGCGAAGTTTATTTGAGACATGGTAAGGAATTGTTACCTGAGCCTATTTGTTTCTTACGCGTCTTGCCACTTTGAAAACCATTCATAATAAATTTACTCGAATTGCTTTCTTTGATATTTGCGCTTAAACACGCCTGAACATGCCCCATTTCAAAACAAATTAAAGCACACGCTATACAGTTCTATATAAAAAATTGCGACGTCCAACTTGAGCAAAAAATCACCTACATTTTCTATCTAGACAATGCTTTTCAAAAACATCCAAGCCGAATTCTTTCTCCGTTGTCCATTTTACCTACCGTGGATCTTCAAATCTGTCGATTAAATAAAATCCTGCACCTATATTTCAGGTTTAGGCTGTGGTTGTTGTAAATTGTGCTGCTAAACCACATTGTTTTTAATTTGCACTATCTCTGGTCCTCCTCACAATTCATCAATTGCACCGTATGCAGTACTGTGAGGGCTGGGCGTGGTGGCTGGGGCATTCAAGTGGCATGGCAAGGCGAATAAGAGCTATTGAAAGGAAAGCGCTTATTTGAACTTTGTACAACATCACTGACCACGCTGGAGGCAGGCACAAATGAAGCACAAAAGAGCAAGCGTGTCCCACACCTCGCATGGGCTTTGAGCTGCGTATGTATAATGGCACTGAAGGTGGTTCTAGCAATCACCCAATGACTACGGCACGTGAAGCTGCTCGCACGCCGCACCAATTGGGTTGACCATGCCTCTTGGAAAGTGATATCCGCAGAATGTCTACAACGGGCACAACAGTGATACACGCGGGGGAAACACTGCCGCACGCTACATTCATGCACTAATTCATAAAGTTGGCTCCACAGTCAATAAGCACATTGTGCCCGTTTTTTCTGTGGCTTCCCTGCAGAGGTGAGTTTACACTGTCCTGCTTCCTTGCACTGCCAGATTTATGCACACTGAAGCGTGGTAAGGGCCTTGGCTTCGAAGTTTGTAAAACCGTGCCAGTTGTGTTTGCGCATGATGTTGCCGACACCGTCTCAAACAGTCTCATAGAGCTGTGTGGGACACAAAGTATGTCACAATTGCTACGCAGGAAGTCCTTGCTCACCTTTAGCCAGATGATGAATGGTCCATGCTGCCAAACGTTCAGGAATAGGCTTTTTGCAGCTGAAGTACATCGATGCAACTCACGAAAAGGTCAGCCAGGTTTGGCACAAGTTGTCTATGGTCTCTTCTGGTAACACAGATGGCTGGAGTTGGGCATTGGCTGCTGCACAGGTCGCGGCTGGTTGGCACTGTTGACGGGCTTCGAACCTGCAGCTGGCTGGCTCACGAGCGTTTTGCGCTTTTTCAGGCAAAGGACAAAGTTTTCAGCATGCGGGGCTTGCTGTTGGGTGGGCTGAAAGTAGTTGGCCGGTGGTTAACTGATGGTATGAACTCTTTCTGGCTGTTGAAAAAATTCTGTATGTGCTTGACTTTCTTTGTCAGAACTGGCCTGACAGAAATTGGTTTCGGCTCCACTCGCATCAAGCATACAGCATCCGGGAGGCTCAGAAGAAAGCGATGGCGGCAACAGAAGCTGTGATGTTTGAATGGAAGCTCCTGGCCTTCACTCGTTTTGAATCGGCCCCGAAGCTGAGGTAGTGATAGCGGTTGCTTGGCTGCGATGAGCAAGGCACGGATGAGGGCTGTGATTGTAGCTCAATACATTCCCATTGGAAGACATGGTTCGTTTGGGCCCCTTAGTTTTCAGGTACTGCTTGCCTTCTGCATAGCACCGCAGTGAGCTAAGACTGTAGGGCAACGCGCAAGTAGGTAAACGTGGTGCTTTATATCAGTGATATGGTCAATATCATCGTTGCGGGGAGCAGAAACCGCTTTTAAATGCGGAGCATTTCTTAGGTTTGCCTGGTCCTGCGTCGTTGATGGCGGCGTCATCCACACGCTCACTGCGCATACGCAACTCACCTCCTTACACCCACAGTTCCGCAATACTACACAATAAAAAAAAGAAATAGTTAGCCGTGCCCCGTTTTGATCCCACGACTCTGTGGCGGCAACGGGAAGTACGCGGTTCTCTTCCCACTACGCTACAAATCCGGCAAAGGAGCAAGTGCTACGAACGCACCTTATGTCCTTGACTCATTCAAACGACGTCAAGAAGTTCTGATACAACGAAGGCACGCGAAGCTAACCGTCAACGGAAACGACGAACTGAAAACTTTAGAGGGGGATGCTGAATTTCCCGTGGGAAAGCTGTGGCGGGAAGCACCAAGCGCCTTGCAGCTCAAGCAGCCCCGTCCGCAGCGCCCCTGATGCTGATTGTGACAGGATGCCCCTAAGGATTGGCCAACCAAAGAATCCATCACGAGATAGGTTCGCGTTCAGCCACCATCGTCATCTTCCGGTAGGCGAACCGCCGAAGAAGAAGAAGAACGAGAAGACAAAGCTGCGAAGAGGGGGGCGTGTACATTGCTCTCAGCCGGCGCACCAGTGTCAGCAACGTTTACCTCACCAAAGCTGACGGAGACTACCGATTCTACCACAGATACACCATCGACGAGAATATGATGGACGAGTTTCGGTGCCTCGAGCACCGCCGTCTACTCACCGTAACACATCACTTGCGTGCCTTTGCCACCGGTGTGGACCCGGACGCGGAATTTTCTGTGGCGCTAGTAAAAGCCACATCACTCAACATAACGGCAACACAATGGAACCACACGGAACCACCACGATGCTTCGCATCCTCATCAGGGTTCCCCACGGGAAGATGGTGTAATTTTTTGTTCAGTTTGGCCAATGTACCTTATATAACTGCGTGCTGGCTGGTAGTGGGCTGGCTGCGAAGCGGGGCGATGGAATATCAGGCTGATTGCGCGCAAACACCGCATTGGATGCGACAGTGTCATGCTACAGGGGCACTTCTTGACGGCAAAGTTTGGCCTGCAAAAACCTGCCATGGCGGCTGCTTTGTAAGTACCGAGGCTGGGTCAATCGTCAAAGACGCCGCTGCAAAATATGAGCAAGCGTTCGCTTCAACCGATGGGCTAGCTGCACGCTGCTGCCGAATGTAGGCTTTCAGTCACTGATTGAGCTCTTTGAAACCGGCGGTGTCCAGCTGTCGCGGTGCCAATTGTTCCCGTATGAGGTCGATGCCTAGGTGGGACACTGTCACTGAGATGAGCCGCTCGCACACAATTCCCGGCATGATATTCCGCCGAGCCAGCTGCACGCAGGCGGTCACACACACAACAAAAGCTTGCTGGAACATCCGCAAGCAAGCAAGCGCAGATGCGCAACAGGAGGCGAGCGAGTGAACGGCGCAAAACTCTTGGGCCAGGATGACAAAATCGTGCACTAGCTGTCGAACTGATCCAACGGCGAAGGCCGGGTTTGTTACAGCGTTGGCGTACTTGCGTGGCTGCGTGGTTGCACAGAATCGCGGTCGTCGACTGCGCAAGATTTGAGGGCTGGGCGTGAAGGCTGGAGTACTCAGGCTCCGCACGGGGCACATTGAGCAAGCCTGGTGACGGTATTGGCGATACCATGGACCCCGAGCCCCCAAACATAAGCTGGAACCAACCGTGTGTATGTGTTGAATGGCGGATGGTAGAAACCACGAACGGTGGCCATCGGAGCCCAGGTCAAGCTCCGGCGGATGGACTCCCTGTCTGTTTACAAGGAAGGGAGCTCCGGGATCTCTTCAGCTGTCAGGGTAAGGATGATGAAGAAAGTGGGCTGAAAAAAATGACCTGACTTCCTTCACACTTTTCGCAATGCATTGGGATGCTAGCAGCCTTTCCTGGGTATTCTTTTCTCCACGTAAAAGGCCTTTGCCCTGCAGTGGGCGTGATAGGCTGGTGGTGGTGACGACGACGACGACGATGGTGGTAATGAAATGCAAAGTCCGCAGCACAGAGTGCAACAATTGAACATTTTCAGTTTCTAGTACTTTGTTAAAACATTTTATGGTTTAGAATATTATATATTTGAAAATGATTTTGATATTCCGTTCTTATGTTGATATACCCTTCAAATAGCTGTGGTGACATTACAGTAGCCTAAGTGTGATAGCCCTGAATTAGGCTACGTTGAGATTGGAAGCTAAAATACGCCAAGGGAGGTAACAATAAGCTAAGTCTTGCGTTTTTATTGGCCATGCTAAAGGGTTTCGAGGGTGAAGTAGTTGCGCACGCGTCATTATGCGAGGTAATCTAACCGGGCTTAAATTATTGTAGGGTTTTTATTGTTATGTAGAACAACAATATACAAAAGGAAAATGAAGCATGCGCAATTGCTTGCTTTCAATGATCGCGTTTGAAAATCAACTGCTGGAAGCAATGTTGTGTTATGAGCTTTGCAATAGATTTTCAAGCGCCAGTAGAAAAATCAAGCTTTGAAAGTGAAATTGCCGCATACAATATGCGCGGTATCTTTTAACAATATGTGTTATGTGAATTAAGCATTACGTGTATTGTTTTTATTTAAAGAGAGCAAGCATATAACTAAGAATTTTTTGTTTGTTTAATACTGCTTTTTATGTACGTACCATAGCTCAATATATATTAAAAACCCGGCCGAATGAAACAATACCGTGCATATCATGTTTTTTTGAAGGTGAACATTTTGACAGACTTCTGTCTGGTTGGGAAGTTTTTGTCTATGTATTGGTTGGAGCGTAATTAGGTCTCAGTTCATATCATGTTTCTGCATGAAAATCGCATACAGGCATCTTTTGCGTATGCATTATATATAACCAGGCTCTTTTTAGTGCTACATCCAATTCTTTACCCACGTCTGTAAATCCAATGTGTTGTTTCGGAATTTTTCTAGGGCACTCTTGGTGACTGTTTTAGGTTCCCAAGTGTTTATTTAGGAAGACACGTTGCCCTATAGTAGCTACT
Source organism: Haemaphysalis longicornis (assembly GCF_048455015.1). Classification (NCBI taxonomy): domain Eukaryota; kingdom Metazoa; phylum Arthropoda; class Arachnida; order Ixodida; family Ixodidae; genus Haemaphysalis; species Haemaphysalis longicornis. The sequence continues at coordinate 128,763,556 of NW_027526407.1, forward strand.
CACAGTTATACATTTCACACAGAAACTCCACACGGTTGGTCTATATTGTGCTCACGTACTTACTTTGGTAAATGAAACGAAAAGGAAACATCCTCTATCAGACATGCACTTAATTTTTTGTTGTTGTGCATACTGAGGTCATTTTGTACTGAGGACATATTCTATTCTAACTCCACCATGTGTACATGGGTTGGCACCTTCAAATAAATTAAATGCAATTATCAGTGACGTGTTCTTGCTCTTCAGGCTGTAGAACTTCCTCGGGTTAACGACTACTCATAACTTCCAAATCTTATGGATTTTGATCAGTAAAGCGATGTTTTACTGGTACAGCTAGAAAAAAGACTTTCAGGAAATGCGTAAACAAAAGTTGTTCCTTACGGAAATGGTCTTTACGCCAACCAGCAGCAAGAACTTGCTTATCTGTCACCCTTATTCCGTTTTCTGGCAAGCATACAGGCCGTACAAATTCGTCCACATGGAATGGCTCAGGCACCTGTAAAATAACAGCAAATAGGCCAACCGAACCCAGAGGGAATCAAAGATCAAATTTTACGATACATTTGTATTACATTCGTTTTTCGCTCTGTTTTCATTTCATGCAAAATATTCACGAAAATTTTGGAGTGCAGGGGCATTCCTTTCATGCCTTCAATTCTTCCAGCATACAAATTTCTGCTATAAAATACATTTTCCCTATTGCGCATTTATGGGTAAGGAAGCTCTGGTTTCAATAGTTTAAATACTGGATTTAGGACCACGTTTTCCGACATGTGTATCACATATATTGCTGTGGTTGGGCTTTTTATTGGATCGCGCAAGTAGCATAATTTCGCGTAGAAGCCTTCCAACTACTACCAATAAAACCACAGTTGATATCTGTGTAGTTGGCTTTTCGTACAAGTACGCACGGACGTTTTTAGGACAAGTTTCTAAATGAACATTGCAGTTTTTCCGTCAAATAAGTTAGGCATAGAATAGAAAACACACAAGCTACACCGAGTGCAGAAGTTGAATGGATAGCATCACGTAATGTGTGTAGAAATTATTGATTATTTTGTGTTTTACCTGTGCCCAGATACGCTCAAACGCACAACACAAAAAGTCTGCCTAGAAACCTCAAAACCATTGTAAATGTTGTTGGTAAGCAACTCTACAACCCTTCCGCAAATAAATTTTGTGGGCACACTGCTTCCCCTGAGAAATAAAGCTGCCGCAACGAACATTTTTCTACTCTTAACCTAAGGCAACCTCGGCTCATTCGGAGAAAAAACGTGTAAAATCTACAAATACATTCAAATATTCAACCTTTTATTGTTACTTGTTTCTCTCAGTTATATGTTTATTTTGATGTGCGCACACATAAGTTGCAGGGCTTTTATGAAGATTTCCTGAATGCCTGCCAGAAAGGATGCTACCTACAGTGGACGAATGGAGAAGGCAGATGTTATTTCTATTTTTACTGGGTACTTTGTAAGAACTTTGAAACGGTGTGAAAGCCGTAGATCTTTACATCTTGTCCGTTGACCTTTGTGTTGGTACTGCAATACTCTGTTCAATATATCTCCGACTACTGTACTATGCAAGCGAGTATTTCGGCAATATAAACTTATTGTTACATGAATTCTCCTTGTGATCATGGTCCAGTTCTTCCTTTTGCGTTCAATATTTTTGGTTTCGATTTCGCTTCACCAATTGTCACTTCGGCTAATGCTGCAGCTACGAGAAATGCCAGGTTATTTGTCAGCGCTTCCTTTTGTAGGCAGTTGACTTTGGTTCGACGTCTGCTTCTGGCTACTCATTTATTGTTTAAAAGGCTTCAGCCGATCAGCGCCAACTTACATTCGCATTTTAACGCGATAGCATTATTAGGCTCCTTTTTTATTTTGCCCTGCCTGCTAGCCGTCCTATTATCAGCCATGCTTATCAAGTGTCCACGCAAATACGTCATCGCTGCAATCTGGAAGCTACGAATGAGACAGGCAGATGCGAAGGCTCACCAGAACCTAGAATACGCGCAGCACCAGCTGATATGTGGAAAGAGGGACAATGGCAGCACGTCCGAGTCAAAGAATAGGAACGCCGATTGCACAGGCGAGGGCCTGTGCAGTGAAGATAATTAAACGCTTTTTCGCTGATGGAATGCTCGTAAATCGTCGCTAGCCATGCCCGCTACTGACTCCCGCACGCTAAAACGGCTGTCGCATTAAAACTATTGCCAGCACCAACATTGTATCACATAGCAAAAACAGGGGCAGAATATTATTGGCCGTTTTTCAAAAACCAAGCGCAGACTACTCTCTGAGCAGAAAGAACTAAAATGTCTGCTAGTAAAAAATAAATCCCAGTGCGCAGCACCTAATTAAGGTCCTTAACCAATTATTATCAAGACCATTAACCTAATTAACCATACACTCACCGGCGAAAACTAAAGTCCCGCCTTCACCAGGATAGCATATACGGCAACCCGCAACCTCCTTATTTTCAAGGTCGGCAAAAATGTCAAATACTTCAGCGTTATTTCACCTTTGCAGACGTTAGGGAAGCAACACCCCTAGAGCAAAGAAGATGCTATGAAAACAATGTCAGCACGGCTGTCAAATGCAAGCCCCCCCCCCCCCCCTGAATGCGATAATGAACATGTCAGCGATCAACCGAGTCCTCACAAAAACTTCCCAACCAAAATCATTGTATCTAAACGAGAACAAGGACAGGTGAGAAGCAAGGTTCAAATTTCTTCCATTAAAATCTTAAAACCATGCAAACACACTTTACAGCGACTATGAACGTACTAAAGTACTAAGAGAACAATAATCACAGCGGACTACCCTGGCAATATTTGCGACTGCATGACCTTTCTACACACAGAAACTGAGGAAGCGGAGATTGGAGACATCGCCTTCGCAATCCAACAAGGGAAATGTTATAATAGAATCACAATAGCATTAGAGACTCGGTACAACATTTCAAACATATTTACAGACATATTACCTAAACGTTCCCGAAAGATCCTCCGATCTGCAATGAAAGATGTTCAAATTACACGGCACGCGGAGGCGAGAGTCTTGAAAGGACCGAGGCTGCCGACTGAGAAGCACGCAAACTCACATACCATGCTCCTTGCGACCATAATTGTCACACTCCAATCCCTGAAAAATACGGAGAACGTCTCCTCTTTCTATACCCACGAACACAATAATTCCCGAGCCCCAAAGAGCACCAAGGCTGAACAATCGCATAGTCGACGTTGGATACGAACGAGTCTATATATTCATAAGTGGAATTGGGTAAAGATGCTTGGTAGAAAACACACGACGGGAAAGGAAGACTTTGCTAAATTTGGTAGACATGCACCACCCTCCATGCAACCCAGTCATTTCTCAAGCATTGCACAATCCATTTCTGTGAAGAAACGGGAGGCAGCCTGACCAGCTCGTCACGTCAAGATCAGCCTTAGGGTTCAAGGAAAGTAGCTTCTGCATCCGGGGCTCTGGACTTCATGTCCCCTCTGCACACACTCCCACTGTTTCTTACTGAGCCAAGACGCTCTTTCATTGACCTCTCTAAGCAAAGTCCAGAGTGTTCAGACTGACCACAACTAAAGGGATAACCACTTTGAACCACTGACCGTGTCGCCTTTTTGTTAAACTTGAGCCACATTAAGCAGCCGGAACTTTAACGCCTCATCTTAAGCCTTTCAAGCGTGCGTGGCGTCTGTCTGTCTTTCGCCATGGCGCTTTAAAACCGTTGAGGCTAGTCTTGCACTCATGGCTATCCTACGTGCTTGGAAAGGAGAAATCGTAAACGTGGCAACTTCGTTCCAAAACACTCCTTCCGCGTAGATCGCGTCGTACATCTTAATACCTAGACTTAGATGTCACTGCAACTTTTTTATGTTTCATAAATTGCATGACATATCACTGTAAACTGCGGCTTGACATGTTTGCCATATGCTATTTGAAAACATTCTGGAAACCGAAACACGTACGCTTTTTCTCCCGAACAAGGAAAAATACAGCTCTACTAAGTAAGTGAGGGATGGATTGTTTGCTTGGTGGACTTTCGCTTTATTCATTTATTGGTTGATTGATTAATTTATTGGTTGATTGATTGAGTGAGTGAGCGAATGCGTGAGTGAGTGATGAGTGAGTGAGCGGATGAGATAGTGAGTAAGCGAATGAGTGAGTGAGTGAGTGAGTGAGTGAGTGAGTGAGTGAGTGAGTGAGTGAGTGAGTGAGTGAGTGAGTGAGTGAGTGAGTGAGTGAGTGAGTGAGTGAGTGAGTGAGTGAGTGAGTGAGTGAGTGAGTGAGTGAGTAGCCTTTAATATCACAGTTCGGAAGGCGGTTGCGGTCCTTCTGGTTAGGTAGAAGCGAAGAGGCAACCATCGCTTTCGCCGTCTCAGGTGTAGAAGGTCCGGGACTGCCTGCTTTGCGAGGGGTTGACACCGATCGTAGTGCAATCTGACCATGCGCCATAACCAGGAATATCCGATATTGCTATAAAATGAGCAAATATACATCAATGACTTGCCACTTACCCAGTTGCTTGTTGGTGTTTTTGCCTGCGGGTTCACTTACGTCACAGGAACAAAATTGGTGAGTCAAATATGGACATGTAGGGTGCTTTATCGTGGTCTAAACAAAAAGCTGTTTTGATGCGTGCGTTTTCATTCATCTTTCGATAAGACTTAAAAGAGATTACGCGGTCGAATAAAGGACGAGGTGAATGAACATGCTTGTATGTTGGAACTTTGGTGTTGTACACACTATGCAAAGAAACCAAAGTATAAAACCATGCAAATTGTTTCCATATACAATTTTTTCAAACGTGTTTCACTTTACGCCTGTGTATTTGCAAAACAAAGCTTCGCTGCGGCATAGTACTAGGCGTCGTCCCAAGCTGTGAACGGAAATAATGGAATACGATAACTACACTACATTAGGCAAACTTTTCGTGTGCTTGCGTGACTTTGAAACAGAGGAAGTAAGAGAAAGCATCGAAAAAAGGTAGAATGGGAGCACGAGGAGAGATATAGAAGGGTAGGTATCGTTATCCGAGTCATTGTCGCCGAATCCAGTTTCGGTGTGTCCGCACAGCACATGTGCCAGCACAGCGGATATCGCCACGGCAGCCCTACAGCGGCGACCATCAGCGTCGACGCAGTATACGGCGGAGCCCAGGGGACGCTCCTCGCGCCCAGCATACACGTCGCCCGAGGATCACGGCTGGACATTGGGCACGGTGGCACCACAGAAATGAAGTCTAACCCCTTCGTCTTTCTTGCGCAGGTAAGAAAACGTTATGGGAAGTGCTATCGGTCGAACGATTTGTGTCTACTAGTGCTGCCGTGCCCAAGGCTGCTATGTTTATTTTTGTATGACTTGTCACCTCATGCTGTGAACGTGTTGTTGCTTGCTGGCGACGTTGAGACAAATCACGGTCCAGACCTAGCGTCTCTCGCGAAACAACTGCAGGCAATTGCAGGCGACCTAAAAGAAATAAAAGAAGAAAGGCTAACCACCATAGATAAGAAACTAGAATTACTGGACTCGCTTTTTAGCAAAATAACAATCTGCACGGATCAAGTAACGCACCTGCAAAAAGTAGTCTCAGACCTTAAACTAAAGCTTGACGACCTGGAAAATCGTTCTAGAAGAGGGAACCTGATTGTGTACGGCATACCCGAAAAACACGATGAGGATGATGTCTCGCTCGAACAAACTGTTAACGACACGATTATTAAGGAAACACTGGAACTGGAGCCGGTAACAATCGAAAGAATTCACAAGCTCGAAAAGCCAGACGCGAATAAAACCAGGCCAGTTATTTTTAAACTTCTCGACACGCGTGACAAAACCAAAATCCTAAAAAACTGCCATAAGCTCAAAGGAACTGAATTGGCGATTAGTGAAGACTTCTCAGCTCGTGTTCGTAGCATAAGGAAAAAGCGGTGGGATAGCGCAAAACCTAACAAAGAATCTGGTGACAAAGTATGGTTAGTACACGACAAGATTAGTATCAATCGAGTACTGTACCGCTGGGATGACACTGCGGGCGATAAGGTTGAGATCAAAACAAAACGCAATGCTCCCTCCAATCAAAAAACCCAAAAAACCAAGAAGGAACATCACCCATGCGCACTCGCCGCAATCAATCTCGTCCGAAATAGTTTTTGTTAATGTGAATGCACGCAGCATACTGAACAAACTCGACTCGCTAGAATCAATACTTCTCGCTGTCGATCCTGACTTATTGGCAGTGACGGAAACGTGGGTTTCAAACGAGATTAGAGACACCGAAATAGCACCTCCAAACTACGCCATTGTGAGAAAGGACCGAGCAACACGCGGCGGTGGAGTTGCCATTCTTATTAACAAACGTATTCGATTCACACAGATGCCTGTTGTTTAAGGTGCTGAAGCGGTGTTCTGTAATTTATTATGCGGCTCATTTGCAATCGTAGTTGGCTGTGTTTATCGCAGTCCAGGGTCAGATCATATCGCTATGCAATCACTGCACGCATATATGCAGCACAATGTGAGAGGCAAGAGACTAATCCTTTGGGGGGACTTTAATCTGCCCGACATAAACTGGCGGACCATGCAGCATGAGTGCTTAAGCTCAGAAACCCTATTTGATGCAATGGTATCTTTTACCCTAAATCAGATAATAACGGAGCCAACACGGGTGCAAGCGGAGAGCTCCAATATACTTGACCTGGTATTCTTAAGCGACCATTTTCCAAGCGATAAGCACAGTGTAGAAATTCTCGATGGGATATCGGACCACAAGCTAATCGTGTGCAGCGCATTAATTTGTGCCAAAAAAAGTCACTGCCACTCGCAAAAAAACGTTCCAGATTTTCAAAACGCGGATGATACCAGCATAATTGATCACCTATCGATGGAATTAGCACCATTTGAAGAAGATTCACAACGCGCGTCTCTAAGTTTCGATGAACTGTGGTTAAAATTCAAACATATCGTAACGCACTGTATGAAGTTATATGTACCAAGCAAAACAAAAAGATCAAAGAAATATAATCCATGGATTAATCGCGATATCATTCCGCGAAACGCAAAGTTAAAAGACTTAGAAAATCTCTAAAAATAAGGAATAGCAAATCTAAGACTGCTCTCACAAATGCCATCACCGACATGAAATTAAAAATAAGAACCACAAAAAAGAACTATTTCACTAACACTCTTCCTAGTTTCATCAAAAATTCGCCGCAAAAATTTTGCGGCTTCCTCAAAAATTTAAAGACTAGTGAAAACGCTAGTCCTTCTCAAGATGGCCTTATTACCCCATCTTCGCTCAATGAGCACTTTCAATCAGTTTTCACGGCCGATGACGGCAATCAACCACCAATCGACATTTTAAACAAAGAACCACTGGAACTGCCCCTGATAACCGAACAAGGTATCTTTCATCTGCTCCTCCAACTTGACACAAAAAAAGACTCAGGACCAGACAACATTCCAAATTTGTTTCTCAACCGATATGCGAAGTGGACGGCAAAATATCTGTGCATCATATTTAATAATTCCCTAGCAACATGCACCATACCGGATGATTGGAAAAAAGCGAAAGTTAAACCGATACACAAATCAGGCCCAAAAGATGACGTAAATAACTTCAGACCTATATCTCTTACTTGCAGTTCCAGCAAACTTCTTGAACATATTATCTTAAAACATATCAATATGTATCTTGAAAACGAACGCATCCTGTCGCCATCTCAAGAAGGTTTCCGTAAGGGGGCTTTCTACAGTCACGCAACTAACACAACTAACCCATGATTTATCCTTAAGTGTGGACAACCAAAAACAGGTCGACCTTATCCTATTAGACTTCGCAAAAGCCTTTGATAAGGTTTCCCATAAAAAACTGGTACAAAAGTTAGAATGTACCTTAGGCAATGGCTCCGTTACGAAATGGATCAAAAACTACCTTACTGGTCGAACACAATATGTTAATTTCAATGGCCAAGTATCCACAACAGTTCCCGTCACATCCGGTGTTCCCCAAGATTGTGTTCTTGCTCCTACCTTATTTCTAATTTTTATCAATGACCTACCCGGTCAAATTCCCGTCAACGTGAGACTTTTCGCGGATGGTTGTATAATTTATCATGAAATAAACTCTGCAGAAGATCATCTTCCCTTAAACAAAGCCCTTGAGATAGTATCAAACTCGTGTTCAGATTGGCAAATTGTACTGAATGTAAAAAATCAGCTATAATGACAGTAACAAGAAAAAGGGAATGGTCAGAGTTCTCATATACCATCAATAGCATCCCACTTTCTAGAGCAAGTCATCATAAGTACCTTGGCCTCACCTTTACTAGCGATCTCAGATGGGATGCCCACGTTGCTAACGTTACAGCAACCGCGCTGAAACGATTATTTTTCTGAGACGATGCCTTCGGCTAGCACCTTCTGAAATTAAACTGTTAGCCTACAACACGTACGTAAGATCTGTTCTTGAATACGCGAACATTGTTTGGTTCCCGTACACAAAAAAACATATTTCGAAGCTAGAAGGCGTGCAAAGAAAAGCTGTCCGATTCATTTATAACAAGTTTAGGCAAACGGACTCACCTACCGAAATGCTTGAAGAAGCGGGCATGCTAACGCTGCAAAAACGAGCAAGACTAGCACGCCTACGATTCATGTACCTGCTACGCCATAAGCAAACCAACATCGATGCCTCCAGATACATTACAGTTAAACAATCACGACCCACGCGTAAGCAGCACCCCGAAATACTGCAAGAATACGCATTCCGCACGGAATGTTTCAAACACTCATTCTTCCCAGCCACCATAAGGGAATGGAACGGCTTAGCAGCCATGATTACCAGCAGCAATCTTAAAATATTTTTTCACCTCTTGTTGAAGCACATTTGCGTTCGGAACCCTAACGTTGCGCTATTGTAGTCATCTTTGCAAAATCGATTGTTTTTAGGCTTTGTTATTTTGACTCTTTCGCACTGTAATCATTTGGATGTAGTACAATTATTGTTAAAACGTTGTTGTTAGAACTTGGTTAGAACTTGTTTGAATTTGGTTGTTAAAAATCGTGAGAACTTGGTAACATCAATGTAACGCGCATCCTAAACGATGTATAACTTACGAATGTTTTTATTGTGTGCTTTTATTGTGTGTTTTCCGATGTCCTTCCTGCGAAAATCCCGACTAGGGATTGGCCGTATTTCTAAAATAAAATAAATAAATAAAATAAGTGCTGCTGGCAAGGCACTCGGTCGACAGGGGGAATCCCTAGTCCGGGACCGCTACAACGTGGCTTACAAGGCAGTCTGTATTAACCGAGCCCAATATTCTCGAAGGTTCGCGTTGGCCAGAGGAGTGATTCAGTGAAGATGGGAAGGAAGGAGGTGGGTGAAGGTAAGAGAATTTGTTGCCCCTATCGTAACTGGCAGCAAAGAGTTCTATACGTTGGAGAACAGGTTCAAAACATGGCTTATTGAGGTGGGTGAAAAGCATGAAGGATGGTTCTGCGCGCATAAGCATTTGTCTGCGATATACTGAAAGCGGTGGCTTCTTTTCTCAATACCTCCGAATAAAGTGGCAAGGTGGTTTAATTGGTATGCCTGTAGTATGATAGGATACATTCGAATTGAAAAATTGGTTCTGCATTCATGGTGGCAGTTAATGTGGAGTTTCCCTCTATCGTAACTTCTCGGTGGGTGTTAGTGTTGGCTGCAGTGTGAACTACTTCATTACCGTCGGGGTAAATAATATCTTTTCGCCCAGATGATGTAAAACGCTTTTATCTTTTGATGGATTTAAAAATCTTTAATGCTGATGCACTGATGTGTCATTGTTGATAATTTCGACAAAACGCTTGCAAATAGTGCAATATGTTGATGCCATCCTTGCTATAGTCGCGAAAAAAGCGGTGCGAAATATTTTGCTGATTTTGCTGCACGCACGGTCAGTGCACTAATTTCTTGTCCTGTCGCGTTAGTAGCGAGACAACATACGCAGGGGCATGTACAAAAAGGTTGCGTCACTGTACATTGTCTTTTGGTCAGTTCAGCGCTTGCCAATCCTGCCCACAAATTTTGCGATTAATTTTGGGTTGCTACGGTCATCCGAGAGTGGAAGAAGCGAGGTTCCGCAGTATACTTGCGTCAAAGCCCACCTTGGTGTTTTATTTTGCCGACGCGCCGATCCCGGTGTACGGCGTGTCGACGGGCCTTTAGGCCGTTGACTACCGCTGCCATTTGAACGCACAGTCGAATCGAGGTTACATTCCTCGAATGGCAGACAAAGACACCCGAATGGAAATGAAGACAAAATGCTGCTACAACCCGACAACGAAATAATCGCAGGGCAACCAGTGCTGTTGCTAAAGATATTTTACGAGACAGAGGGACAAGATTTACACTCAGTTTAAACATTTTTTATGCTTAATATTACTATTATCAACACCCCCTCCCACACCCATGGAGCATGCGCTGGCTTCTATAAATAAACATTCCGCTGCAGCAAATCGCCAAGAATGGTTTAGAAGTCACACATCACTTAATAAACCCACGGTAACCACTAAAAACGGCACAGACTGCGGGAAAACGAAACAAATAACACGTTACACAATGAACAAAGGCTTCTTTCGGTATGTAGTAGGGAACAATTTTCAAAGATGCTAGTAGCGACCAATCAATCTTTTACAACCCCCCCCCCCCCCCAAAAAAAAAAAAAATGTCAAAGGAATAACTTCTGCAAGACCCGCGATACTCATAATTAGCCTGGCTCAAACTCAAACATCTTCTTTAGTCGGCTTGAGAGAAAATACCTTCATTTGGGGCGCAAGAAGGGACAAATGTAGGTATTTCCCTACGACGTAATCCTTTAACTTGGCGGCCTGATGCAAAGCCCCAGAAAACGTCGTGGCAGCAGCCTTTCGATAGCTCCGCATGAACGTGCGCACGCATGCGTGTCTGAAAAGCTGCTGTGAAGGGAATTATATTCTAAAGCAGTCTTTCCAATGCTTTGTTACACAATTTGGGATCTGTCTGGTGATCGGCGTTGCCATTTTTGCGCTACCATTTTTGTGTTGCAAGACAGTCTGTTTTTTGTATTTCATGGCCGTGTTATCTAGTGAAAAGTACGATATAGTTTTTATAAAGAAAAGGTGCGCTTTAAATTCATTTACACAAAATTATCAGCTTGATTTTATTTTCTTTGGCAAAGATGATCGAGTCATAAGGTGCGGATACCCTTGTAGCTTGTAACAAATACCATGCGCCATCATCAAACCTTGTCAGATCTTTAAATAGAAATTATGTCTTTTTGAACAATTATTTGTTCTGCAGGCGTGGTACAAGCCACCGCGCCACACCTGTGACTTCTTTAAACGACTTCAGGATAGTTTTATGAGCTTTAGAGTAAAGATCCCAAGATGAGTTTGGTTTTCTTTGGTTGTTACTTGAACCAAAACAGATGTTTAAACAAAGTTTATTATTATGAAGCAATCCAGAGGATAAAAAAATTCTTGATGTCTGCCCTACCTATACTCTTGCCCTCTTGCACTCGAACCAAAAGGTCTGACAGCGGGTTCGGCGAACATTTTGATTTTATATTGACCGATCACCGCGGGACTTTAACAGCCCTTACATTCCTTCCAAGAACAGCGGTCACAAACTCTTCCATACTATTTTTTAGTTTGTTCTACAAACAAGGCGAAATCATACGTGTGTACGAAAAAACGAGGGCATAAATGATATATTACAAATTTTTTTCTGAGCCTACGGAAAGATTTTACATGACAGGTCCTTAGTAAAGACCTCTGCATGGGCCCAAATTTCTAGACGCCGCCCTACAGCGCCCGAAGAAAGCACTGGCTCAGGATGGCACCCCACCCATACTATTCTTTTAAATGTGAGCCGGAAGCCGGCGTAAGACCGACGGTTATTTACAATTTGAACACACGCGAGGCCAGAGCCCGGCACACTTCTAAAATATCAGCAGGAGCCCAAACCGAGCCCACCAACACTAAGTAAAATGAACGCAATCCCGGCAGACAGCTGTTCAATGCCATACCTACTACAAAAGGGTACAAAATACGCACTTGCAGTTTGCTCTTAATCCGTGAATCGTAAGAACAATTTTCTTACGACTGCTTTCGATTTTTATTTATTTAAACTTTGACCCAACCGTACAACTTAAATATCATGTTTTAGAAGTTGTGTTTCCGGGAGTCATGAACCTTCATTCGGTATTTGACACACTTCCAAATCCAGGTACACCGACGATATATAAGTGATTCTGAACAAATGTGTAATTATTTTAAACTGCAATCCCTAAAGATATATTGTACATTTCGTAGTGGCATTCTTTACTAAAGTTTGAGCAGACGCTGCGTCCGGTTTTTAAACATCACTTTTGTCTTTCCCTCTGGTTACGTTGGTAGGTATATTTTATTTGATCTTGTTTTATTTCTCGCCTTTATCATGGGTATGAAAAAACTTTTACCCAAACAAAGCTTTGTTTATGCTTCAAAAATTTGACGTTCACACAACGCACACTCTACAACGTCCAGATCACGTTCGCTCTATTTGTTTTAGTTTGAAAAGCAGAGGCAAAAGACCGTGATGCGCTACTGGGTGGATGGACTTCCCTCGATCCCTTGCCCGCCCTCTCCAACTATGCTGACGGGGCCCAAACGATTTTTATTGACACGAAGGCTTATCAAGCGCGATCTTCTTTTATTACAGTTTTAACACTGCCAAATTGATTTCGAACTTTACTTTCTTGGTTTTTGCTTAACCAGAAAGATCAACACTAAAACGTTCGGTTGGCAACAATTCCGAATTTGCAGCACATGATTTCCAGAACTCAGGCACCGCCCGGGCCTCAGGCACTGCCCGGCCCTCCTCGGGCCGCCACGGCCCGAATAAAATTGGTTCAAGCTGGAACACAACTACGGCCTCGAAAAATGCCTGCTACCCCGCCCGCGGGAGCTGCTAAACCTGCAACACACACGCACGATCCTGTTGCTTGGTAGAACAAGCAACGAAGTCGATTGCACTGAAGGCGCAAAGGTATTTTAAATCACTCTCTGTCAATATATTTAGGGCGTATTCACTGAGGATTGGATGCTGCGAGCTCAATGGTGAACACATGTGAAAGGTAAACTTCTCTGCAGCGGGATCAATGTCACTCAATAAAATCTGATGTTTCTTCCAGGGCCGGTGTTGAAATGAACACCGATAGGTTACACAAAATAAGCTGTGTGGGCATATTTTTGCGTATACTGTTTTTGTATTGACGCGCGCATGCACTCTTTCTTTTGGTTTGACCATCGAGAATGTCATTCCAGTACATATCATATCATGAGGTAGCAGAAATTCGCCCAGAAATTCAGACGTGTTTTTCTAGCCTGCGTGTATGGCAAATTATTTTAACATGTCACACAATATCAAAACACGCACTTGCTAAATTCAACTAACTTCTTTCTTCCATCACAGTATGGTTTAGAAAAGTAATTCTGTTATGAGACACTTATATTAGTTTTGTGCATTACCTTCTCTCACATCTTGGTGCTAATGTTCAGACTGACTGTATATTCGGCAACTTTGACCGTATAATCACCTACTACTTGAATTTTTGAAAATGAACTTACACTCCGCCGTACTATAATACCTTGAGGCCGCCCTAAATAACAGCTCACAATTTGTTTATGGCAACTGCGAGTATGCTACAAGGCCGTATAAATGAACCCATTTTGTCTTTAAAGTATTTTAACGACTGTACAACGCATGTTTCTTAGAATAGCATTTCGTAGATGGCTCGGTTGTGTACAGTTAAAATACTAACGTGCACAGCACTTTCTTCAATTTATCAGTACAATGTTTTTCTGTGTCGCACATCTGATTTATCTTCTCACTTTTTGCACGTCGCCCGCCCTTGACTTAGTAAACGTCTCCTGACACTTCTTTTATTCTCAAACCAGGCGTAAATGTAATCGCCTTTCCTAGGATATTGTACCCTTTTTTTCTGGAATAAAATATTCAGCAGAAATAAAAAAGCCTAAAATAAAATGATTAGTTTGTTCGCACCTGAAGTATTTTAGACCCAAACGTCAAGAAATGCTTCCTGCAGGGCGCTTTCAAGAAAATAAAAGAAATTACACCATCTTCCGGCAGGGGAACCCTGAGTAGTATGCGAAGCAGCCATGGTGTCGATTAAAGTGCCGATTAGTTTTCACTTCGTCGTTTTCGTGAGGTTGTGGTGCGTAGCTACCGTTATATTTACTCTTTGGTTTCCGTGATAACTACCACACTTTTCACTTACCGGAACTACGAAATGGGAAATTGTGTTGACTCCAAGGATGTTTTGCATACTACTCAGGGTTCTCCTACGGCAAGATGGTGGAATTTTATTGTAGGGGGTGGGGGTGTTAGAGTGGAGAGGCATTAAACAGAGAAAGCGCGAGACGTTGTACGTGGTGCGAGTTTGTCTTTATTTGGGAATTATCCTCATCATGCTCAACGTAGGTGACGTTGAGTGTTGGTTTGCGTTCCACTTTTAATATGACCCCCATATGGTCTGTGAAATCTAAAGTCAAGGGATGTTGTAGTGGACGAACCCTGAAGTTGCTGAAGATGAGGTCGACGCACGCTGCGCGGGTTGTGGGCTGCTTGTAATCACGGCCCGCCGAGACTTGCCGACGCAAACCGCTGCCGATGACGAAGAAACTTCGAAGGCGCATGAAGCGTGCTCTCCTCTTACCGGCCCAGGCAGACACCGGCAACACTGTCGCTCCTGGAGCCATAGAAGGGACTGGGTGATCAGCAAGCCGAGCATGCGCTGTTGGGGTGCGGATGGCGCAACAACAACGACCACGACAAATGAGGGACATAGCCCCGACCATGAGAAGCTTCGCATCAAAAACTGAACTGAAATGAGCAACGCTTGAGCAAGTTGACCTCATTCTTTGATTGCAATGATTACCCAATATGTTGACTGTCAGTTTAAGAGCATATCATTTATTTGCATAGTGGGGTAGGCAGGGGAATGTACTGTACGTGCAAATTTCTTGAAGAACATCCACATACAGCCATCACATCATCCGTGACACGGGAAAAAATACAGGATACCAATCATGGCAATATAGTGGCCTCAACATTTATATATTGGGTGCGGAAAATGAAAAAAACTGTAGCCTGTGTTCTGCTAATTAGGTCACCCTGACATCCACGTCCGTGCACATTGTAAAAGCAGCCATGGCTAGTAAGATCCAAGTTGCGCTTGGGTAGTACTATTATATCATGCAGGAATATGCTACATGGATTTGTCATCATTGTCATCATGCATTTGTCTGGTTTGGCTAGCATGGCCAGTGAATGTATATCGATGCCCATTTTACGTCAGCAAGCAATACACGGGCGGAATACGCTAAACGCTGAAAAATGGGCGGCAGTTTCGGCTAAGGAGGGCCCACAAACTTGATTCTGACAGTTTACCAAAAAATAAATAAATGTTTAATAATCACATCTCAGTAATTCGGAGCGTAGTTTCAATTCTTACCAGGGAGAAAAATAACTAGTGAAGGATGTGTCTTAAGTATGTTCTGTTTGGCAAGCGCACCTAACTCTCAAATCGCATTTTTATGATTTGGTTCCCCGACTGACGCTGCTATTCTATTCTACATAATTCGCCCTCTCCTTAACGTGGTCATGCAAGACGCCTGCGCTGAGCCAGCGCGACGTGTTTTCTAGATTTCGTCTCCTCATCTTTTCCCGGCCCGTACCACCTAACAATTTTGCGACCCGCTTACCAACTGTGTATGCACGGCGCGTACCGATATGGCGCATCTACTTTAATTCGGTAGGGGTGCTATAATGGCGTGCAAAATAACTATGGCATATATAAAAGTTTACTTTCCGCTCTTTCAGAGCAAACCCGTCGATGTGCCATCATAGCAGGGAGGCCGAACAGAAATATAATGAATGCAGAATTGAGGGTAAGGCAATTCGTGGTTATGCAGCCCTCGGCCAGGATTCAGAATTTACCCTCAGGTTACTCGTGGTCGACCATCCTACGTCTTCAATGCTATAATACAGCATAAGTATTAGGAACAAAAATTGTAACTGAAACAATAAAATATGTGTGCCTTGCAAAAAGCCTTAATTCCAGAGGGTATTTTACCGTTCGACATTGGACATTCAGACTTGCACAAAGACAATGTCGTACGGTTTAGTATAGATTAATAGTGTGTGAAGATAACGAATCGTATTTTGCAATACATTAGCAGTAAAAACGGAATGGAAGATATATTTTATAAGTTTTACAAACAAAAAAGGATGCACTGAGGTATCGGCTAATAGCAGCTGGATTAAAAGGTTAGCAATTATTGTAAATGTATCAGGGTGTACCTCTCTCTACATAGAAAATGCCAGCACACAACAGGAATGGGTTACCCACATGCAAGTTATTGTTACGTTTTTTATGCTGTTCCTTTTTTCACTTTCTAACCTCGTACGGGGTCCAAACTAAATCACTATGAAATAACAAATCGATGTGAACATAAAGTTTTGGGGGGCGGAAGGTGCTATGTGACGTTTACATATAAATGCTACCACAAGGCTATGGAGTGTATCGTAGTCAAGTGCTCCGGAATATATTTCGCCACCTAGGGCTCTTTAGCGTGTGAATACACATGAAAATAAGTGCGTTGTCGCTTTTTCGCCTGAACGTGAAAAGCAACGCCCATGGCCGTTATCAAATTTGCGTCTTCGTGGTCAACAACAAAAGCATCAGCTAGCGCACCACCATGGTGGACAGCATATACCTACTGGCTTCTAATAAAACATCATAGCAACTAGTGCGAAAGAATTACAAACGAAAAATAAACACTGGAAAGCAAAATACATTTGAAAACAAAAAGACAGGAAATTATTAGCAACCTTTCCATGATTTTTTTTGGTTTCTTTTTCTTCAGGGAGGAAATGTTGAATCTAAACTCACGATTCCAAAAGATTTTTTTTTGCCTTGTAAATCAAAACATTCAAAGCCAAAACAAAACGTTGGTTTCCTCACGCGAGCAAACAAAACGGCGTAGAGAGTGCTTTACGAAGCAGTGAAAAATATATTTACTGTGAAAGTGGGTCGACCATTGTACTCAATGTAGTTTGAAAGTACACAATAAGAAAAAGAAGTGTTTTCAAGATAAAATTTTAATTAAAACAATTTTGCGGAATAATGTCTTTATATTCGGCCTCGCACTTTGTTATCGGGATTTATTACTCGTAAAAAGGAATATATAAATATAAAAAATATTATATATATATATATATATATTGTAAGATGGGTTTATTGCGGAAGGAAATGCGGCAGGATGCTCAGAGAAGGCAGTCCAAAGCAAGCGGGGCACACGGCTGGCTCTCACGCGCTCTTCTCGCGGTCCCCGCTGAAGATGATGCCTTCCAGTTCATCGGTGCTTCATCTTCCTTGCCGTTATTGCACGACGGCCAATCTCCTTGCAAGGGTAGGAGATAGCATAGAGCTTTTGACCACTGTCACCTCTTCACACTACAATCAGCCCCCGCGGCGAAGGGAGCCACCCTGGCGACTTAGGTGCACGCCACGACAACAGGGTCATAATAATGCTTGAGGCGCAGCAAGTGGACTGTCTCGCGGCCTCGACGACGGAGGTCTGAAGACGGGGTTAGCGGCTCGACAACGTAGTTGACAGGCGACGTGCGTTCGACGACGTGGTAGGGGCAGTGATACTTGGATAACAGCTTGCTGGAGAGACCAGGACTAGTAGTCGGTATCCAACGCCATACCACGGAGCCGGGAGAAAAAGTTGCTTCTCGGCGGTCGCCATCACGATGATGTTTTTGGTGTGACTGGTCTTCAGAAGTGAAGGCGCGGGCAATCTGGCGGCATTCTTCGGCGTGGCTGCTGTGTCGAGAAATAGTCATGTGCTCCGAAACATCAGGACGATAGGGGAGGATTGTGTCGAGAGTGCAGGATGGTTCTCGACCGTACAGGAGGAAAGAAGGAGAGAATCCTGTGGTGGACTGTACCGCGGTGTTATACGCGTACGTCACAAACGGAAGAATCGCGTCCCAGTTGGAGTGGTCAGAAGAAATGTACTTGGCGAGCATATCGCCAAGAGTGCGTTTGAACCTCTCCGACAGCCCGTTCGTCTGCGGGTGGTAGGCAGTAGTGGTGCGATGAGTCACCTTGCATTTTTCCAGGAGAGCTTCTATGACTTCCGACAAAAAGACATGCCCTCGATCACTCAGAAGTTCACGTGGTGCTCCGTGACGGAGGATGAAACGATGTAGTAGGAAAGAAGCAACTTCGCTCGCCGTGGCTGCCGGTAGCGCCGCGGTCTCAGCGTAGCGCGTAAGATGGTCGATAGCAACCACGGCCCAACGGTTGCCGGCAGCAGTAGCTGGCAGCGGCCCATACAAGTCAATGCCGATCCGGTGTAAAGGGCGCGCTGGGCAGGGTAAAGGCTGCATTGGGCCGGTTTGTTGTTGATGCGGCGACTTACGACGCTGGCAGTTTTCGCATGCCCGGATAAACTTCATCACGAAGGTGTACATGCCTCTCCAGAAATAGCGCTGCCGCCGTGTTTCGTACGTCTTAAGCACGCCTGCGTAGGCACAATGGACATCCGCGTGGAAGCTTTCACAAATGGCAGTCGGCAAGTGACGAGGGATCACGAGCAACCACTTGCGTCCTTCTAGACGACAATTGCGGCGATAAAGGAGTCCATCACGGATGACGAAGTGCGCAGCCTGACGTCCCAACGCCCGGGGAGCGGTATGCAGCGTAGGATTGCAAAGGAGTTCGCAGAGTGAGGATATCCAAGGATCCTGCCGCTGTTGCCCCGCCATGTCCTCAAACGGTTGCAATGTCGGGGTAGAGTCAATGGCGGTAAGGTCTGCTGTATCCGTGCCCAGAGGTGAACGGGACAGGGCATCCGCATCGTTGTATTTTCGCCCAGACCGATATATTAACGGATGTCGTATTCCTGGAGGCGTAGAACCCATCGAGCAAGGCGACCAGAGGGATCCTTCAGTGATGTCAGCCAGCAAAGGGCGTGATGGTCTGTCACGACATCAAAGGTACGGCCGTAAAGGTAGGGACGGAACTTGGCAATAGCCCACACGATGGCCAAACACTCTTTCTTCGTGACGGAGTAATTGGATTCGGCTTTTGTAAGCGTGCGGCTCGCATAGGCAACGACGTACTCTTCAAATTCTGGCTTTCTCTGGGCAAGTACGGCTCCCAACCCTACACCACTGGCGTCAGTATGGATCTCGGTGGGCGCACGAGAATCGAAGTGGCGCAGTATAGGGGGTGAGGTGAGCAACCGACGTAACGTCAAAAAGGCTTGATCGCATGCAGGAGACCAGGTAGACAAGTCATGGTTGCCGCCAAGGAGCTTTGTCAGAGGTGCAATAACGGATGCAAAATTTGGAACGAATCGCCGGAAACATGAACAAAGGCCAATGAAACTGCACAGGGCTTTTAGAGTGGTCGGTTGTGGGAAGTCGGCAACAGCTTGTAGCTTGGCAGGGTCAGGAAGCACACCGTCCTTCAAAACCACATGACCTAGAATTGTCAGCTTGCGGGCCGCAAATTGGCACTTCTTAAGGTTTAGCTGTGGACCTGCATCCGTTAGGCACTGCGGAACTTGCTCTAGACGAGAAACGTGGGTGTTGAAATCGGGAGAAAATATAACGATGTCGTCCAAGTAACATAAACATGTTTTCCACTTGAGGCCACGCAGAATATCGTCCATCATGCGCTCAAAAGTGGCGGGCGCATTACATAACCCGAACGGCATTAAGGGCAGCTTTTTGCATGAGAGCGGTGATTATTGAACCGTATTCGGAAGGGTGTTTCAGTTTGGCCGATATATTGTTGCCTACAAACAGTGCACTCTAGAAGATATACGACATTAGCGGAGTCAGAGTTAAAGTTACCTTTTATATTTACGTAGTATTCTGATGCCGTGCTGGTGGCGCGCTGTGTAGTGGTCATGTGTGGGCATACTTTACATCGGGGTTTATTGCAGGGCATGCAGCCAGTAGTTGCCGGTCGGTTGATACGAGAGTTAGTGAGAAAGTCACCTAAATTCTTATTACGCCGGTAGACAACGCGTGGTGGTTCGGGGAATATGCTTTTTAAGCGGTCACTTTGCATTAGGATATTGTCATGTTTTTTTAGCACGGTTGACACTCTTGGAGCGGAGGATGAGTGGGTTAAAACTAAGTTAGTTTGCGGGTTTCCATTCGGGGCTTTTTCCTTACAGATTACGTTACGGTCTAATTGGTTGGCTCTCACAATAGCGTCGTCGATAACTTTTTCCGGGTATTTTATTCAGGAGGGCGGTCTTGAGTTCTCGACAGTTTGAGTCAAAGTCGGCTTGGTATGAGCAAATTCTTCTAAATCGGTGGGCTTGGCTGTAAGGTATTGCAGTCTTGCAATATCTGACATGGCTACTTCGGAAGTGCAAATACTATAGCGTGTCTGTCGGTTTTCTATAAAGTTTACTTTGAAGTCGACCATCGAAGGTAGTAACGTTGACGTCAAGAAAGTTCACTCTGTGTTCTGAATAGGAATGAGCAAGGGAAATACTATAATGGGCTAGGTAAAATGCCTCAATGAAGGTGACGAGCTCCGCCTCACCGTGTTGCCAGTTCATGAATATGTCATCAATACACCTTTTATAGTACATTGGCTTTAAATTTTGGGTGTCAAGAAAGTTTGATTCGAGGTGAGCCATAAAGATATTGCGCGTAGTTAGGTCCGATTCGAGTTCCCAATAACGTTCCGCTGACTTGCACGTAATGAACTCCATCGAACTCAAAATTGTTAAGTTCAAGAATAAGCCTAAGGAAGGTTTGGAGACCAGAAGAATCGATAGGTTTGTCGCACGATGACTGCTCATACGCAAGGTATACGGTGGCGATGCCATCTTCATGGGGGATGTTAGTATACAGTGACGCAACATCGAGGGTGACTAGAAGGCAGTTCAATTTTTGCTCGCAGGAATTTCAATTTTTGAGATGTCTGAGAGAAAGTCAGAGGTTCCCTAATGAAAGAGGGAAAGCGGGGCGGAATGTCGCAAATTAGATTATCCACATAGCGCGAGAGGTTTTCGGTAACAGTGCCAATGCCAGAAACAGTGGGGCGCCCTGGGTTGTTCACCTTGTGAATCTTTGGGAGAAGATAGATCTTACCGGCTACTGGGCTTAAGGGGATCAGGGAACGAGCCATGGTTTCATTTGTTGTTTTATTTTTACAAGCTCCGCAAGTTTGTCTTTGACAATTTGCTTATAGTCTTGAGTGGGATCATTTGGTAGTGCTTTATAGAACGTCGATACTTATAGTTGCTTATTGGCCTCGTTAACGTAGTCGGTTTTGTCAAGGATTACTATTGCACCTCCCTTGTGGGCAGGTTTAATAATTATGTCGGGACAGCTTGCGAGTTCCTCTAGGGCTTTCTTTTCGTTGGTAGTCATGTTGTGCAAGAAAGAAATTTGTGTTTGGTATGGTTTTCGCACATCGCGTTGGACAGCTTTGATGTACATGTCGAGGCAACTATCACGCTGTGTGGGAGGGGTCCAGTGCTTATAGCTAGGTAGGGTTCTGCGGGCTTCTTCCGTCGCGGTGTGATCGTAGAAGTATTCTCGTAGCCTCATGTTTCTGGCGAAGTTAGCTAAGTCCTTAAAAAGTTGATATTCATCAAAACCACCAGTAGCCGGGCAAAAGTTTAGGCCCTTTGAAAAGACGTTCATCTGAGCTGGGTAGAGGGTTATACTTGAAAGGTTCATTACATTCCCAGTAAGGTTTTCTTTTGTGATGGCAGGCGAGAGAAAATTATTAGTACAGGGGTTTAACGGAACTGTTTCGGGTGCAGTAGTCGAAGCATTTATTACAGTCGTAGTGACATTATCGGCCATATTGTCAGAGTGGGGGCAGTTACTAGTGCCGGAGCTTGTTAGGTTCTTACGCATGTGGCCAGTGTTAGAAATCTTATCTTGGTTAAACTTTCGGTCTTTTGTTCGGGATATGGCTGTCACGCGTCTCACGCGGCAGAGAAATGAGGCTCAAGTAGATTCATTTGATGGCAACACAATATATTTACATAACAAAACCACTCAAACGAATGAAATCATAGTGACTGAACACGCATATATCACACTAAACAGCAAAAACAAGCACGACCTCACACAATTAACACTCTACTCCTAACGTTACTATAATACATTAACTGTCTCTGTCAGATTCAAGCAAATCCTACCGCCGGTACCACGGTGCGAGGCCGATGACGTGGCCCAGTGGGTCGGTTGGGTTACGCGTCACCCAACGTCGATGAACGTCGCGATGGCCCGTGCTGGTGCGTTGTGGTCCGGAGTACCGCCGTGCGATGACTCGGCTTCGCTGAGCAGCGTGGCTCAGCAGGAGGCCAGCAGGGCGAAGCTGCTGGTCATATGTGGTCCGGAGCTGCCCGCTGCCAGACGGTGCGATGCCGCTGGTGCGTCGTGGGGCACGTCTCGACGGGTCGCCGGCGGTGCGATGCCGCCGGTCAGCAGGAGGCCAGCAGACCGAAGCTGCTGGTAATCAGTGGTTCCGAGCTGCCCGCTGCCAAACGGTGCGATGCCTCTGGTGCGTTGTGGGGCACGGCCCGAACTTGCCACTGTTCCTCTGAAGAACCCGTTCCACTCTGTCCACTCCAATTTCGTCGCCCTCCTCTTCGCCTCGCATTCTATTGTGTCAGGCTCCCATTTGCTGGTCAGATCACCTCCTCCTCCTCCTAATCCCTCCGTGTACGTTCTTCATTGGCCCCTTCCAACTCCTTCTCGCATCTCGTACTCTAAGTCATCTTTGTCTTTTACTTTTCTTTCATCATTTTCTTCTAGGGCCAATCTCCCTTTGGGTGTGGGCTCGTCTTAGCACATGACATTACCCCCCGAAATTGAAGAGTTTTTTTTTCTTACAAAAAAACTGCTACACACCACACCTGTTCGTGGGAACAAAGTCCGCACTCCGCACGTCACAACATCAGTCCTGTTAAGCTACTACATCAGCCCTACTAAACCATATTCATCCAACAACAAGTTCACTCTTCACCAAAACTAGCTTCAAATTCTACACTCAATCACAACACGTAACACTAAAATACAACTCTTCTTCATCCTCGTACACTAATCTACTCATACAATCTGCTCTAATATCACCAAAGTCAAACACACCAACAAATCTCAAGATTGCAAAGACTCTTAATCACTCTACACTTCTCACGTACATCACTTCCATGTATGCGTCATACGCTTAAAACACCCTTGTGTTTCCACCATACCAAATTTATGCCTTATCTTATTACCCAACCTATTCGTCATCTTTATGAGCCCTCTTTCTGTCCAGGTCAGCTCCGTGTATTCCATCAGGTTAGTTGACCTTTGCTTTCATCTTCACCTTCTTGCGCTTCGTCCATTCAGCCCCTTTCACAACACTGTCATCTATGTTTGAACCACCATCAATGTTCACTTGACTTACTGTCCTAGGACCCGTGACCTGTCTGAAGTTCTCTGCTTTCAGCTTTCTCTCGATTGTGCATGACTCGCGCGATCTCTTCGTTTTTGTCTTCTTTGCGCGTCTGCGCTTTTGCTCTCCTCTGAGGTTGATATTTTGCCTACTCCCGGAGGGCTCACTGCACATCTTTTGGCTGACACCACCTTGTCTGGGGTACTGACTACGAAGCCAGCCGTTCGTCTTACGGGCCTTAGCTAGTTGTCTGCGCGCCATCTTGGTAACGTGCGCTAACTCTGAGAGCTTCCCAGCTACCCGATCACTTTTCGCACACCTCCGCTCACGCACTCGAACGTTTCTAATACCCAGACTCTTTTTCCTCCTCTGCTTCGCATGCTTCCGAAAAGACGGACATTTTTTCTCGCGTTCTTGAGTCTCAGCAACGTTACGGTGCGCTGGCCATTGCCTTTCGCTTGGGACTAACCCCGGTCCGGTGCCTTGCCTAAATTTCTCAAGCCGGGACTCTTTGTCAACAACAAGGAGCTGAGTCTGAGGGAGCTGTCCTAGCTGCTCTGGCATCCCTCCACCTGGCTGTGCACTGTTGACCTCGTTTACCATCTTAGATGCTGAGCTGTCCGCTGAGCCGTCTAGAGAATTTGCACTGTCCTTTTGTGGGACAAGTGTACTCTCTATAGTCCTAGGCATTTCTACCCGACCATCCATAAAGCTTTCTGTCCGGAGGCTATCACTGCCAGTGCACGGAGCGGCAGGATCCTCTGTCTCAATTATTAATCTTTCTGAGACCGTCATATCGATTAAGTCATCAGAAGTACTACGCGGCCACAAGCTGTCCTCGCCTGGCGTGTTTCGGCTGCGATCTTCAAGCGCCTCCCCTTCGGTTCTGCCATACTCGGCCCGTCCACCTCCTTGTGCTTCGAATGCGCCTTTCTTCAAAGCGGTCGTTTGCGAGAAGCCTTTTTCTTTTATTTTTTCATTCCCATCACAGCACTGTGCAAATCGCGTTCTCTTAAGTGCACGCGCTTCTTCACTGTCAGCTATCTGCCTACTTTCTTTTTCACGTGCCTCATAGAGGTCGGCGACCCGCGTGCCTTCAGACTCACGTGCTGCGCGTTCACCGTTCTTTCTGCGTTCTCTTTCCTCACGGCGCCGCTTTAACTCTGCTAGGCGTATCTGAAGTTTCAAAATCTCTTTTTCCCGCACAGCTTTCCTCTCATCGTCTTGAGCTCTCTCACGTAACCTTGTACTCTCCCGTTCGTACAAGCTGAGCACCTCCTCTTTGGTCAAACCTAATGTTCTAGCCAAGGTTAAAATCTTCTCGAGATTCATCTCTCCACCAGGTGAGACGTGTGGTTGGGCCAAGGATAGATCCTGGCAGGCTCGCCAAATGTTTGTCACGCGTCTCACGCGGCAGAGAAATGAGGCTCAAGTAGATTCATTTGATGGCAACACAATATATTTACATAACAAAACCACTCAAACGAATAAAATCATAGTGACTGAACACACATATATCACACTAAACAGCAAAAACAAGCCCGACCTCACACTATTAACACTCTACTCCTAAAGTTACTATAATACATTACCTGTCTCTGTCAGATTCAAGCAAATCCTACCGCCGGTACCACGGTGCGATGCCGATGACGTGGCCCAGTGGGTCGGTTGGGTTACGCGTCACCCAACGTCGATGAACGTCGCGATGGCCCGTGCTGGTGCGTCGTGGTCCGGAGTACCGCCGTGCGATGACTCGGCTTCGCTGAGCAGCGTGGCTCAGCAGGAGGCCAGCAGAGCGAAGCTGCTGGTCATAGGTGGTCCGGAGCGGCCCGCTGCCAGACGGTGCGATGCCGCTGCTGCGTCGGGGGCACGGCTCGACGGGTCGCCGGCTGTGCGATGCCGCCGGTCAGCAGGAGGCCAGCAGAGCAAAGCTGCTGGTAATCGGTGGTTCCGAGCTGCCCGCTGCCAAACGGTGCGATGCCGCTGGTGCGTTGTGGGGCACGGCCCGAACTTGCCACCGTTCCTCCGAAGAACCCGTTCCACTCTGTCCACTCCAATTTCGTCGCCCTCCTCTTCGCCTCGCATTCTATTGTGTCAGGCTCCCATTTGCTGGTCAGATCACCTCCCTCTCCTCCTAATCCCTCCGTGTATGTTCTTTATTGGCCCTTTCCAACTCCTTCTCGCATCTTGTACTCTAAGTCTTCTTTCTCTTTTACTTTTCTTTCATCATTTTCTTCTCGGGCCAATCTCCCTTTGGGTGTGGGCTCGTCTTACCACATGACAATGGCGGAGGCCGTAATATATTCGTAGTTGCCTAAAAGGTTCAACTCTCTTTTGCTTAGGTCCTGACTAAGTAGTTCCTCTTTCTTTCGGAGAGAATGGGCCGTAGTTTCGTAGTGATTGAGGATTATTTCAGGTAATTCTAAAGATGCTTTATCGAGTACCTGTTTCCACTTATTGATGTTGGATGGGGAGAGTTCGGTAGAAGCAGGTTTTATTCTAATCCTAAGGCCCCTGGGAGCGACCGCGTCAGGCAAGTACTGTGCAAGACTGGAAACGCGCAATTCAGAACGTATGCGCTTTTCGGTGATTTTTCTTAGCTTAAAAACTGTATTGAAACAGGGAAGGAGGCCGCATTACCTGTTTTTTTGTGTTGTAGTAAGTTGCTGCTACGCCGATTCTTTCAAAGGTTGTAAGGGCATGTGGTACGGAGGGCTGGATTTTGGACCCCGGAAGGTCCGGCGGACGCTCTGCTGTTGGTTTTCGTGGGCTCGGTTGTCGCTGAAGATGCGGAGGTTGGGCGGGGCATGCTGTTGGTGCGGCGCTGGTCAGGGAGGTTTGTAGTGTCGCCACGAGCATTCCCTCGGTGCGTTGTGGCCGATGCAGGTTTGCCAGTAGGGGTTGGCATGTCGCTGGCGTGACGCTCGTCCGTGGACTTCGAGGTTGGGGCGCTGGCGCTCGCCCGGGGCGCCGTGGTTGTGGTGGATCTGGGGGGTGGTGGTGGTGGGCTGCTGGCACGACACTGCTCCGGGGTCCTTACACTGGATAGAATTGGAGGCAGTGGTGGAAAGTCACTGTCATTTGGCAAAAAAGCCGGGGCTGCAACTGGGTCGGCGGTGCATGCGAAGTCGCGCCAGCCCAGAGGATTGCAGCGCTGTTGCATGAAGCAGAGTGCATGAATGTGGCCGGCCAGCAAGCCCACACCCTCGATTCTCCGGTGTAAGCCGTCCGCAGCGGGTACTCGGCAGGCTGGAAGGTTCTCAAAGCCATGATCGACGAAGCGGACAAAGCGTGAGTGGTGGCAAAGAAAGTAACAGAAAGAAAGCGTTGCACGTTTATTGGAGGTATGAGGCCAGCAAAACACTGTTGTTGCTGTCGTAGCTTACCTAAAATAAGAAAACACAAGTGGCTAAGTGTAAGCAGTTCTAGTTTATTCTATTAAAAAGAAATACTTTGTTCAACGTATACGTGTCCAAGTTCGAGACACAACTACTAAAAAGACGTAAAAGCCAAGCAACAATGCACTCACTGAAAAGACAAGCCGGTGACACAGACATTCCTTGTATTTTTGCTTATCAAGATTAATAAGAGCCGCTACAATCCAAATTG
The DNA here is from genome assembly GCF_048455015.1 of Haemaphysalis longicornis. NCBI lineage: Eukaryota > Metazoa > Arthropoda > Arachnida > Ixodida > Ixodidae > Haemaphysalis > Haemaphysalis longicornis. Next base: position 128,790,713 of record NW_027526407.1, read on the forward strand.
CTAGCGACCAGTTAAACCCGAACTAAGAGAGTGGAATATCACGAGAACAACCCGTTGAAGGACTGTGGGATTTATGATAGTAGAAGGCAGCAATTGCCGTAGGAAGCTATTCTGGTAATCTTCGCGACTGCGTGACTGTCCTACCTACAGGAACAAAAAAGCGGACGTTGAACACATTTTCTTGAGAATCCCAATAGCTGAAGTAACAAATAAAAGAGTAACATTATTATAGACTCCTAAATGGCATTAGCCTCTTCGCATTAGGCACAATAGCTCAAAGACTTGTAAGTATACTCCAGTCGGCAGTGAATTAATTTAAGGATGGCATTAGGACACCGGGAACAAGGGTTTGAAGAGGTCGAGCCACTGACCAAAAGTTCCGCGAATTCACACACCGTTCTACTTTTCACCACGGTTACAGCACGCCTCTCAATGAAAATAGTTAACGTGTAATAATTCTACGCCTAGGTCTCAAGGTCGAAGAATTGCGAACTCAGTGGTGGATAAAGCAACACATGTATCTACCAATAAAAGTGGGGAAGGATTTTGACTGGAAACATTATAGATAACTTAAAGCTCTGGTAAATTTGTGAAAACATTCATGCTCTTCTCCGTAACCTAGGCATGCACAGGGGTATGATCACGCGCGAACAACTAAAACATCTAACATTCTACTTCCATATAAATATTCGAGGCAGTTCTGACCAGCTCGTTCTGTCAAGATCTGCGCAAGCTGATTGAAAAGGCACGAGAAGGACCTGCTGCATTTATGGCCTAGACTACAAGTTCCACTTTTGAGCTCTCCCACATCGGTTTGCCCGTTTTGAAAGGCCCTAAAGTATTTCTTCGGCATCAAAGATCTCCGCTTTGTGGCTCTCTCTCTCTCTCCTAAAAATCAAGAATTTTCATCCCGGCACAGAAATTAGAAAATAAACATTTGAAACACACTCACTGCTACCTTCTCCCTCACACTGACCAAACCTTCGTAGCCGCATCCTGTCACGCTCACATCTAAACCACAGAAGCATGGAGGGTCTCAATCTCTTCTGGCACACGGCGATTAAAAACCATTCCTGCTAGTCCGGCTCTCTTTGCCGACCTCCAGTTATCGTGATGTATACTTCGTAAATGCAGCTAGTTCCAAAGCGCTCCCTGAGAGTCGAAGTAACGCTATCGCTTCATACACTTTAAGACGCAAACATAGGTGTCCTCTGCAACTTTTTTTGCTTTTTTATTGCTATCTTGCCCATCTTAGTGAATAAGTACACAGCCAGTGGTTACAAGCCCTGGACTTATTCCACATCTTTAAATAGGAGCCACTTCCTTTAGGAGAAAAAGATATTGTCGCATACTATACATAGTTTTTTTACTCCTGTGTTTTTTCTTTCCATTCGGTGGCGCCCTGCTCTGTTGAATCTATGTCTTGAAATGTGCGTATCTTTCCTTTCTTTTGAATGTCACACGGGCTATCTTATTTGATAGAGAGGGTGGTTCGCCCCTGACGTAAGCCGCCTAGAAGAGTTTTTGATCTTCAATGTTGTAGATGTAATTCGAGAGTTTCAGAAACAATCGCACCAAAATATAAATACTTGTAGGGCGGATGCCGCGGTTTGTGATTGGCCGACGACAGGCAGCTCACGTCAGTTCTTTGATTGCTCTTACGCAGGTTGTATTTTTTTCGATATTTTTGGAGCACAAACTCGCTCCAATAAACGTTGCTTTCTCATAGAAAACCGGCGTCATCCTCATGTACGTGGCATCTGGTGGAGATGCGGGGATACGTTTTTTTTATTTTGCTTAATCGTCTGCAGTCAACGTTTTAATGCAGAGCAACGACTTTCTTTGCGAGCACAACTGGGGACGCCCAGAAGATTTTCGAGGGTTGTATGATGTCATCGTCAACGCGGATTTCTGCAGCTGATCCATGTCCCATCGAGAGCCCTTCAAAGAGATCATAATAGACCTCATCTGCCCTTGTTCTACGTGACAAGCACAGAAAACGTTGACTGGGGTATTGACAGACTTACATAAGAAGTCACTAAAATTGTCATCCGCGAAGTTGTGCTGCAAAGTGGAGTCCCTGAAGTTTTAATCGCGGACCCTGGAACGGCCGTCACTGCGGAGATCATGCAAGGACTTTTACGCTGCCTTAACACAGATCACCTAAGAACGACAGCGCACAACCCCCACACTACCGAACTAACAAAACGCCTGAGCAACATGATCGCTGTGAATGTAGGGCGACATTGAACACAAGACGTTGGACGACGTTATCCCTTATGTCATGTTTGCGTACGGCACAGCAAACCAGAAAAATAGGAGTTCACACCGTTTGAGCTTGTTTATAGAAGACGGCTGTCTACGATGGCCAATGCCATAGTACCGCACGTGCAAGGCACGGACGTCCAAGCATACCTACACATAAAGAGGATGCTCGCCAGGTTCGTCGACCTCGTAGAACCGACCTGCAGCTGGTGGATGCTGCATGCTACAGCCTCCGACGCCGAGACGCCGAGTGTCACCCAGGTAATGCTTTGTGGGTTTGAACACCAAGTAGATGACGCGGACTAACTGAGGAGCTGCTGAGAGTATGCTTTCGTCACTACGGAATGTCACGACGTGTTTTCTACTAATTTCAGATTCAGATTTCGATTGTTTATTTTTCACCAAAACAATACACCAGATGAAAAATGGTGAAAAAATGGTGGCCGAAAAAAACTTCAATATAGAAGCTTGACCGAGCTCCGGCCACCGTAAACTAGAAGAAAAGAGAGGAAAACACAAGACATAAATACATACTGTTAGATAATTCATTTCCTTCTCTGTAGCTGTTAACACAGGGACAAAAAGCAGGATAGCTAAGACAGCATGGTAAAACGCAAAAAAAAACGCATTTGTTCACTTTGATGAAGGCATGCGCCCTAAAACTAGATAAAAGCAACGTGAATACTTAGCAATGTAGCGCTTGTCACATGTAAAAACAAGTACAGAAAATGCAAACAAGCAACAAGGTAACATTTTAGGACATGGTATTGAAGAGTTTCAAATGACACATAACATTCGTAGGCGAGAGTGAGAATGTATACATGAAAATAACACAAAAAATATTTCTTGCATTCAGGGACGTGTTTTTGCAAGTAAAGTTCAAATAAAGCCATCACAACGATAGTTCCAACACGCTCTTGTCACTCATGAATAAAGAATCGATGCAGTGCTTATCAAGCCCATTTGATGTGGTCATAATTTCCCAAGTTGTCATAATTTCCCAATTTTCCAAGACTACATGACGCGCTACGCAGAGAAAACCGTTCTCCCAACGAGGAATACATAAGAAGTCGCTAAGTTTGTCATCCGCGAAGTTGTGCTGCCACATGGAGCGCCTGAAGTCCTAATCAGGGATCTTGGAATGGCCTTTTCTGCGGACCTCATGCAAGGGCTTTTACGCTGCCGCAACACAGATCGCCTAAGAACGACGGCGCACAACCCCCGCACCACCGAACTAACGGAACGCCTGAACAACATGATCGCTGTGAATGTACGGTGATATCGAACACAAGATGTGGGACGAATTTATCACTTATGTGACGGTTGCGTACAACAAAGCAAACAAAAAACAGGGGAGATGACACAGTTCGAGGTTGTCTATTGAAGACGGCTGACTACGACAGCCTACGCCATAGTAGCGCACGTGCAAGGCAACTACCTTAGCGCTGACGACCAAGCATAACTACACATGAGGAGGAGACTCGCCAGGTTGCTCCACCTCGTAGAACGCACCTGCAGCTGGTCGATGCTGTACGCTACAGCCTCCGACGCCTTGTCGCCGAGTATTACCCAGGTAATGCTTTGTGGGTTTGCACTCCAGTTAGAAGACGCGGACTAAGTGAGGAGCTCCTGAGAGTATGTTTTGGTCGCTACGGCTTTCAACGACGCGTGTCCAACTAATTTTCGAAGTTCTCCCTGACATTGACTCAAGCACATTGCGAAGGCGCCTCCGGCCCGAAGTAGTCTATATTGTTCGCCTCCCGCAGGACTATGCAAGATCACCGACTGTCTTGTTCGGACTGCACTTTCATTTTTGCGTGGGTAAATGCACTTTTTGAGGGGTAATGACGCAAAGTATGGATTCTTTGTTAACTTTTGTGTTCACTTTTTATCCTGTGCACCAGGCTATGTTGCCTGTGTTTGGGTGGAAGTGTTTGTACCGATTTCTTTCTTTCAATGATGCACGGTCTATTTTTTCACAGGATGACTGCGTCGAACTTACGTGGCTAGCCTCGAATCACCTTCGTTGATCTTCAGTGTTCTCGAATTCAACGATACAAAAACAATCGCGCTAAAAAAATACCCGCAACACAGACGCCACGCATTCTATACGACTACGCACGACAGTGCTCTGGCTGCTTCTACGCCGCTTGAGTTTTCTTGGAGTTTTTGCGGAGGACTAGTTCGCCCAGGTCTCTTCCTTGAAGAAAACTGGCGTCGTTGTTGGCTACGTGACAACATGACCAGCCTTGTTGTGAAGCTTTTACACCATCCATGCCAAGGTCTTGAAGGTAATGCTTTCTTCGTGTCTTTAGACATGCCGTCGAAACTTTTCCTAAGGAAAAGTCGAGAAGAGCAGCTAATGTGGGGAATAGAACTCACCTGCTATTCATATAAAGCTCTTCTGTTCCTGAAGCCCTGTTGCACAAGTTGCAACAATGTTGCAACAATGCCCCATCAACTTGAATAGTTTCCTTCAATACAATACATTTACAAACTCAGCATCTCATTATTGCTGGAATTAGGCGCGCAATATTTTACCTTATTGCAGCCGTAACATTCCCCTCTCTGATAATTAAACCATGTCATATGATACTTTTATCATCGTTGCATTTAGGTTCGGTAAAAAGCTTTCGGTGTTTTCTCACAATTTGATCCATCTAACATTTATGATTTAAAAAAAGAACTGAGACGCAATACTTTCTAGCACCAAAGTAGGGCCAAAAATTTACGATAGCTTCCACCTACGCGGACTACTTGAATGGCGGCGCGTTTGTGGCTGAGCACTACCGTACACCTATTTAGGTTACAATACCATTGCTTATTTGCACTGTATGGTGCTGATTAGTTTCATCATATGCATCGAACGGGTCGTCGTCGTGTTTGCGGGGAGTGTTTTATGCAAAGTCATCCTTAGCATTGAAGACTTTCACCAGCTCTTCGTCATTTACCCTATGCAGGGGTTGCGGGATTGGCAAGCTGTCTCGGGGAGGACAGCAACACTCGGAGCAATGTCTCCACTTATCCGTAATGGTTCTAGAGAATGCGGCGGCCAGGTGAGCTCTACCATGCAGGGTGTCTTTCTGTATTTCGCATTAGCACTAAAGCTTTTCTTACATGCTTGGTAGCACTTGACGATAGCGGTGGAGTTTTTTTTACTGAAGTAGCCGCGCGAGCCGGAGACCCGGCGGTCGACGCAATGCACGCGTTCACAACGCTGAGCATTTTCGCGCTCCTCACGAACAACATCTGGTATACCGGGCGAGGCAGGCCGCCAAGAACCAGGGCTTCCTGGACAATGGAAGTCCTACACTTGACGGACAGCGTAAAAACTTTGACTGCTAAAGTAAACATTTATTGCTCCTCCTCCACCTGAGAGATTTTTTCAGTTTCTTTAGCGCCACTTGGCCTGCGGGGAAGATAGCCAGTGGCCGCAAGACACGCGCTTACGACCATGGGTATTTTCATGGTATGCGTTTCCTGAAACAGCAAAGTTCGGCCAGAAACAACCTACTCCGCTTTTTAACGATGCGAGGCAGTGGTTTCTGATGTCTCATGGACCACGAACGTCGACAGCCCGTTTAAACCAAGACGCGCTCGCTCAAAACGCTGCTCTATCGAGTTGAATTTCTAGACATTGACAACATCAGCAACTTGCTCGCTTGAATTACATTGCGAAATTGCGCTTCCAGAAGCTGAACTATGAACGTTAAACACTAACATGGCACTGATAAATGTAGTGCTAATGTCAGGGCTACCGCGTGTTAACGAGCGTGTCGTTGTGGTCCGACGAGGCGGGTTCCTTTTACAATTGCATGATTTGGCAACGAACTGAAAAGTGGTTCGTGGCGGAAGAAAGTGCCAGGATATTTTGTATACTGGTTTTAACTTATTGTTTTAACTCAAGATTTTAACCCAAGGTTTGACTCAAGGTTAAAACATAGTTTTATCTTAAGAGTTAACACTGAGGTTTCTTGTAAATTTTATCAAAATTTTAAGCAAGATGACACTAAAAATGTAGCTGATTTAGCACTAGGAAATCCTGAGGCTCGTTGGACAAGACTACTTTGCAAGTCAGTTTCAAAGACTCAACGCGGCTGCAGCGAAACGTTTCTGTCTCTACTGTATATTTGAAGAAATATTTTTGATGCAATCAAACATCTTAAAAGAGCGCGTGTTGTCGAATGTCGAGAAAGAAAGCAGCCAGAAACCAGTTGGCGCTGCAAAATCCGTATCAGGTTTGTTGTTTGTAATGATTGATAACGCCCTCAGAGAGAAACAATTACACTTTGTAAATTTGCAGTATTTAAAAAAAGTCTTTTACTGCTAGTTAACAAAATTGTTGGCCTTTCCTTATGACTGCATGTATCTCGGTCCGTCTCTTCATTCAGCCACCCAGCCAGAGCTACAGGAAAATATTGAAAGGTAATTTTATAGTCTAAATTTTAGAAATCAGAAAATGTGGAAAGACACTACATGTATGTCAGCATTGTTAAGCAAGGACAAAATACAAGGCATATTGTAGGCAAAACGTATGTGCATGACTAGGATTTGCAATATTTTTAGGGGAAATTGCAGCGTTTCTGCCTTTCTATAATAGTAAACAAAGCAACGCGTTTTGGATATAACGGTCTAAAGCAACATTACAAGGTATTGCGCACGAGAATAAACCGTACAGGGGCATCTCACGACATCAATCAGTAACATAAGGGTCCTGCATATTGCAAGCGAGCCGTGGAAAGCTTGACACTGATATGACGTGACCGAATTTGCAGCGTGTTCGTCGAGGCCGGAGCGACGCGGCAGGTAATGAAAGTTATAAAATGGTGAGAAGGAAAAGAAGGAATTTATATTGCTCTGGTAAATGACTAGCACCTTTTGACTTAAGTTTTAGTTCAGTAAGCTTATACGCGGACACTTTTGTGCTCCACATCCTTGAATATTTATTTTCATGCTAGGCAAAAATGTCTTCTTGACGGAGCCACGCTGGCATAAATATACAAAACTGGCCCAGAAAACAACTGTACTTTGAAATAATCTGCAAGGGTTCACTTACGTGGAGTAAGGCTATGTCGTAGCCATTATACAAACTGGTGTACCCTGGATGGATTATGACACGGTCCGCATATTTTATCAGAATTGCTTCTGCATCAGTGTTGTTGTAAAGGACTCCCACACGATCTACTGGGTATTTTGTGCTATAGAATAGAATAGTAAAAAAATATTACCTTCAATTTAACAAATAATGCTCATAAAAGTATTGCTTTAAGCTTTTTGAAAAGCATAATGTTTCAGGTTCAATATTATCCCGAGCAGCAAACACACTCGAACATTTTATGACGTTTGCTTTCTGTGCACCAATGTACTACATTACTGTTTGGGCTCCTTGTATAATAACGGGATTGGCTATGTTATAAGTACTGTTTAACAATTAGGGTAATCTGTACATAGTGAAATAAATTTAAAGCTATGTATGTCCCCATTTCTTTTTGTGCTTTTTAGCTCGAGTACGAGAATGTTCTATTATTTTTTAAAACTGATATCAATTGACGAGCCTCATACACTACGACAATTACCAACTAGTTTATCCGTTTTAACTGTGTACTTTATTTATTGTGGAAACATTCTGCGCATGCCTATTACACTGGTGTGAGGCAATAAAACACCAAGAAACTCACAAATTGTAAAAGTGCGGCAATGGCTGCAAAAAAGTCTGCGTATGCATATTATAGGAACCAAAAAAAGTTTCACTAGTAGTGATAATTTGGGAGTGCTTCAGAATCATACTAGCATGTTGAATGTTCAATACAATAAGGAAAAGTTCTCCCGAAAGTTAGTTCACGTATGTTTCATGTTTAAACTTATCATGAGTCTGGGAAACATCCAATACCACAACAGAGGCGGTGATGAAAAACACTTTTAACTGGTGACGAATTTCTCCACATTTACGTTTACGCCGAAGTATACGCCCGAGAAAGACCGGAATTTTTGTAATAAAAAGGGGATCGGTCACTGCAATACTGAAGTATCGGTTTGAGTACTTTTGAGCACATCTGGAGATTGTCCTAAGTAGTTTATTGCTAGTTCCTTCTGTCACAATTGTTTTGTTTTAGGTGTTGTGAATCTTTCTAAAACCATATTCTGCTGAAATAAATTCACGTAACACGCGTCTGTAGGAGCAGTGTGTTACTCAAAACTAAAACATCTATTTCGCAGTTTTGAGCCTGGCGAGAACATTTATTATATTGCAACTTTCCAACGAAAAATAGCACAAAAGACAAATCTCAAAGCCGCCTGCTGGGAGATACGTTATTCAATATTTATCAAAGCAGACTGAAGCCCTACAAACTAAAGCCACCTTAAGGGTTGCAGTGTTTTGAAGTTTTTTTTACACCGGACTTCTCTGTTTTCACTGTTCTTGACTTCTCAGGAAAGCTGCTTTGCTTGCGCAGGAATGAAATGAGGTTTGTAATGAAACAAAAAAAGACACAGAGAACAGGTTATCGTATTCTTAGTGGTATATGGGCATGGTTTGCTAACTTACTCTCTTTCGTTAAAAAAGCAGTTGGCCGCCGTCAGGACGACTGTTTTCGTTATTATGCTGCCGCCACAGTATACGTATCTTAATTCTCTGCTCTTCCCTGAAACCACGATGTTAACCAGCACCTGCAAGAGGAAACAAATTGGTAGTCGTAACATGAAAGTAAGTGAAAATATGAACATTAAGATATGCAACGTCACTAAAAACGTTTTAAACAAAAATGTATCCCCTCTTGCACAAGCACCACAAGGCTGTAGAAACTGCAAATAGGGGCGTCGACCTCACCTATCCTCAAACTGAAAGCGAGTACTAGAAAAGATGGAGGAGCTGGTTTCCAGCAGTGCATAAAACCTCCAATAAAAGTTTAAAGCAAATAAAACTCGTCTTCCAACAAGCCCGGTTTTTATTGCAAAGGAATAGCCCACGGCACGTTTCTAGTATGGCTAATGGCCACCGAAAACTGACCCCCTCGACTTTACCCACCGCCAAATTGTCGTGGTCACTTAATCGGTGAAGCCCGCTTACGTCGCAACCCTTGTATATTCAGTGGTTAGAGTTTTGAAAGAAGGCAAAATCCTACGAAGCAAAAAATGCTACAGTGACTATTCCGTCTCGGTCGGTCTTCCATCTTGTTGGATATTTCCTATAGATCCGACCTTGTGTCTCGGTTTATGTTATGCCATTGTATGTTCAGGCTCGATAAGATCTACTGTCTCGGTAGACCTTTTGTCTCGATGGATATTCAGGCTCAATTAGATCTTCCGTCTTGGCGGATGTTCTATCTTGTTTGATTTTTAGGCTCTTGGTATATACGAACGTAGAAAGAACTCTACAATGACCTTCAATACCTAATTAAGAAAATTAATAGCGAGAAACTCTGCCTTTCAGATTCATGCGTATACCTTTGAATAAATAAACGATCATTTGGGTTAAATGTACCTCCGGTATTAGGCCGCAAACAGGTTGAGGACTACTATTTCTGAACAGCACCGTGACTGAGATGAAATGGCTAACTTACGAAATATAGCCTGTGGATCTCTTATCGACTGGAGAGCGGTCAACACAAGCATTTTTGCGGATTCGCTGAGTGATTGTTTATGGCCATATTTGGAAGCCCGTTGCTCGGGAAGGGGGCGACAAATAAGTGTGGTGGGATATCAAATGTATTTTTCGTGGTTTTCGGTTTGTGTCACGCAGGTTGCCTTTTTTGCGTACTCTGTTGTTAATATTGTTAATTAACCAGTAGTCGCAAGTTAACACTTTGTCTTTGCGCATCCTTTCTGTCCTTCGTCCTTTCGTTGCGCTATATATCCATTAAGGAAGAAGCTGGCTTGGGCGAAAAGGGTGCGAAAAAACGCGCACCAATTCCTAAGTTGATTGTTGTGTTGGGGAGATTTATCGAATACCTCTTTGATGTGACAAAGTATACGTGAACTAAACGGGAAGATGGGCTAATGGGCGTTTCCTGTAGAATAAATGGTCCATTCAGAAAAGCGCATGGGGGCATCTACCTATCCACTGCTCGGCATGTACGTGTAGGCCACTCCTGAAGGACGTAAAAACTTTTTGTGTAGATGCCGTGATAGCCTGGCGAGGTAAATACCAGATGCCACCTATAATAAAGTTGGGTCATGAGCGTTTCACCGAAACGTAGTGTGGTGAGCTCGCTTAGGGTGAAAACGGTAGCGCATGGCCGCCGAACTTTCAGAGCAGCCTAGCGTGGGCTGTACGAAGTATCACGCATGTGCAGTGCGTGTTGAGCCAGATTTTGCTTTGGGCTCCCGCATCGCGTCATCGAAGCGTCTGCTCGTGCTCTGCTATGTTGCGTGTCGTCTGCTTTAGTGTCTCGCTTTGAATCTCAAACTCTCGATCCTTGTATGAACATGCCTAATCAGCATAACAATGGGAATCTTCTACGTAAATTGAACCGAGGCTGTAGTGCCCGAGCTCACTTTCAGCTATCAATTTATTTCTGATAAATATTGCGCTTTTGTGTTCGTTAGGTTTCCTTAACAAACACTTACAGAACATGAAGTGTTGTGAAAATGAGCGTCGTCTTTTTATTGAGTATGCTTGAAGCTAGCTTGAGAGTAGCGATGTGACGAACCGATTGCATTGTATTAAGCTTCAAAGAATAACCGCTCCCTTACACACATTTCTTTTTTTGCGGTTTGTTTCTAGGTATTGATACAGCTTTCGATTGATCTATCATAATAAGCAAGATAAAGCTAGCAGAGGACGTTCATACGCTCCGATGACTCGATGCATGCTTTGAAAGCATAGAATCGCTCGACACACACAGAGCATGCGGGCTGCTTCGCGCATCTCACGGTAGGATGCTCTGATAATACTGGTGTCCCCAGCTCCCATGTTCACCATAAGCGAGGTCACCACTAAACTTCTGTTTCCACAAGATGAACTTTATGACGACCAGCATTAGGTTGTAGATTTATTTTGAAGTTACATCGTATTGCGTCAAGCGGGTGCCGTGGTGGTGTTTTAACCTGTACTTATATGTGAACGTGCGCGTAATAAATGTTACTTGCAAGGCAGCACAGTATATGTGGCTTTCCGTGTGTTGGCCGTCTTGGTTTGAGCAGTTTATTTACTTTATGTTATAGCTTGAAAGCGCTTACTGCGCGGCTAGAGGACCTTCCGACATTTTGTAGGCTTGCCATCGGCGGGTGGTTGAAATTTATTCCCTCACCTAAAACGAATCCATGGCAACATATACACCTATAAGAATGTGCATTTATTTTGTCAGTTGGTGAAAAGTCAATGCAGTCAATGTTTCTTTTGTCTGGCGCACGTGCAATGCGTATATTCGCTTACGAGATTTCGCTGCCTTCGCTTCACTCGAGGAAGATGCATATGCCCCTGCGATTGGTGCGCCGGTTCATAATCTTAGCGAAATGAAAGTGTGAAAAAGATGCATCAAATACAATGTAAGGAGTAAGGAAACGTCGTCAGCGAGCGGTCGCTTACTGGAGGCGAATACACTGCTGGTCTACCAGCCTCAGGCATCTTCTTGCCACACGAGAAACTGTTGACACATTTTGAAGGGTCGGAACCGTGAAAGTCAGGTCACCCATGTCCTTCATGATGTGATGCACAAGGTCTGATTTTGTCATATCTCTGTCAGCCCGGCGGCGCAAGGCAAGGATGTCCGCATTATAAGCGATGTACGTTTCGTGTGCCTGCTGGACGATGCTCTTTAGCTTCCTGTTTGCGACGTTGGGGAGAGCTTCGGCAGGGCAAACGTCGGACGCCGCTGAATGGTTAAGTCAGCCCAGTAGGACGTTGAAGTTTAGTGGTAAAAAACCCCACATTTTCGCCACATCTGTCAGATAGAAATTTTGTTAAGCAACTTGGCGCTGTTGTATGATGTGCAAACCGCGGTGACTCGGGTGTACGTGTCAGGCCATTCCTCGACGTCATTGCCGCGAAGCCCAACCAAGAGGCGGGGCCCGCGCTCCAGGCGGGTCACGAAGCACGATGGGCAGCCCTAACTCGGAAGGTTGGCTGGTTCTACGACCATTGGCGTGGCCTTCTGCTGTAGGGTTCGAAAGAAACAGATCTCCAGCGGTGAACTCGGAAGGATTGGCAACCACACTCCACCACATAAAAGAGTAATATTTCAGGCAGCCTTTTATTTGGGACATCGTGATCGCATAACACCAAATCAAATGACTAGGATAATGACAACCAAAAAATGAAGTTATGGCTGATGGCACTCGTGATGATGGGGTTTACAAGCGATTTATCGAAGTGGGCCCCTGTGACGGGAATAAATCTGCACACTGGTTTCTCCCCTGCCGCCTGTCTTAATCAGTCCTCGCAATATATATATATATATATATATATATATATATATATATATATATAATTTTAAAGAAGTTCGGGCATACTCTGCCCTGGCTGTCTTATGTCCGCCATGTAAATCTTGTAAATGTACTGTTCACATTCCTCATGGTTCTTCTCATCTGTTCTGCCGCCGGGATACATTTGGTGGTGAGTGCGGGGTGCAACATCCAACCTGGCAGCAGCTTCACACTTCATCGGCATCGGCCAAATCATCGAGGGTGCGTGAATCGCGCCTGGCAGCCCCAGACCCGCCGCTACCTGAACTCGACGATGTTCCCCGCCCCGTGTTTCCATTCCGTGACAATTTCATTCAGAGCTGCCAAGATCCGAAAACATGTGACCAAACCGCAATCATGTTTCTCCAGCCATGTGGTCCGACGTGGTTGGCAGGCTTCACCTGTTCGTAGTTACTTTTGGGAGATCGCTGCTACGGGTCGATGTTCACCAAACCTATCAACTTGATTTATGGTGGCACGCGGTTATTTCTCCTGTATTTTTCGCATTGCTCATCTGCGTCACAATACTCATCGCGACGCAGCTTCGACCAGGACGATCGCCCTCGACCAGTGGGTGATGTCACGGGACACATGGGTGGGCAATTGCCAACAGCCGCATCACGAAGATTACTGACGACGACGAAGCCAGTGCTGGCGGACACTGCACTGGTTGTCTGAACACTGCCATGTAAATACCTTAAATATATAGTTAATCTTCCTAATGGTCCGTCCCGTCCGATCTGCCGCCTTGTTACAACGTATATATTCATTGTAAGACGGAAGCCCACTGGAGCAACGGAACGGCAATTACAAGGCACGCCTCTTTAGTCAGCTCGCAGGGAACGCGGTGACTCAGCAGAACTTGGCCCGACGATGATGATTGTCTAGAAATCATGATTATAATGGGTATGCAGAGGTGAGAGTTTGTCCCACTAGCGAAAAACAAATAAATCCATCCATATGTCCTCCTATGAACCAAGACACCAATAAACGCTCACACTTTCCCGCCCTCGCTGGGAAGAGCCCGCCTGAACGCTTGTTAAGGGGCATGCTGTGTAAAGCGCTTCATGCGAGAAACATGCACGACTACAGTTCCACGCGTGCGACGATCGTTGGAGGCAACAGGAGGAAACAGTGTATATGTTACAGGTGCAGTTTTCTCAATCACGCTGTATGGGTCAATTAGGCGGCTCAGAAACTTCTCGCACAAGCCCTGCGATCCTGTAGAAGTTCACAAAAGAACTTCTTCACTGGGATTAAAATTGATGTTGCGGTGCTCGGCATCCCAATGAGCTTTTCGTTCTTGCTGCGTTGCTTCAGTGGGGAGGTGGGCTAGGTATCGACAGTGGTTAATCCGGGAGATGAACTGGTCAGAAAACGGGGTAACGGGAGAGACCGGTGTCGATAAGAATGCGGCATCAATAAAGGAGGAAGGAGAACGGCTAAAAACCAGTAAAAATGGGGAGTAGCTAGTGGTGCGCTTCATTTCTGTATTTTACACAAAGGTTACAAACGGAAGAATTTGGCCCAAGGTGGTGTGGTCTGGTTTGATATACATAGAAAGCATGTCAGAGAGAGTCCGGTGAAACCGTATTTGCCGCTTTAAGTAGTTGTGCCAAAATTTAGGACAAGAAGACCTTGCCGCAGTCACTTAAAAGGACACAGGGTGTACGGTTTTGGAAGATGATATTTCGCAGAAGAAAATCAGTGATTTACGGGGCGCAGCCAGATTGAAGAGGGGCAGTCCCGGCGTACCTGGTTAGATTGTCGACCGCAGTCAAAATCCACATAGCTGTTTGGTGTGTTGGGAAGTGGGCCCTACAGGTCAATGCCCACAGTTCTGAAGGGCATCGAAGGACCAGGTCCCGGTTGTAGCAAGCCGGCTGGCGGAGCCGCAGCGCATTTTGGGTGCTGCCATGTTTTGCATGAAGAATTATACTTCGCCACGCTTGTCAAAATGCCAGGCCAAAAGAAGCGACAACGAATGCGGTTGTAGGTTTTGTCAGAACCGAGATGGGCTGCTGTCGGATTATCGTGAAATGCCTCTAAAACCAATGCGCGTAGCTCCCGAGGTAGTACAAGGATCCACCTGTTACCTCTAGGGTGGTTGCTGTAACGGTGCAGAACTCCTTTTTCAAGCCAGAAGTTCGGGAGTTGGCGACGTAATCGGCAGTTCGGAGTTCGCGCGGAGCCCTCTGTCCGGTCGAATATTGTTGGACAAAAAGTATCGTCGCGCTAGATTGCAGGGAGACTGATTTCATCAACTGTGGAGTATGCTTTGGGCGCATTGGGTAAAACAGGCCTGCTTGCCGGCGAGACGCAGACGGCCGATTGTAATAAGGGACATTGTGAGAGGTCATCTACATCTAAATGTTTTTTGCCGGGATATTACTTGATGGTAAAATATAACTGTTGTAGACGAAGAACTCCACGGCCGAGACGGACGGAGAGGATCTTAAACGTCGACAACAAGCACAATGCGCAATGGTCAGTTACGACATTGAATTGTCGACCGTACAAGTAAGGGTGGAATGTTTGAATGGCCCACACAACCACAAAGCATTCCTGCTCCGCGGTTGTATAGTTTTTTTCTGCCGGTGTCAGTGTGCGGCTGGCATAGGCGACCACTCGGCCCCACTTGCACGAACCAAGTTGCAACAAGACTGCGCCGATTCCAGACCGCTGGCGTTCGTGTGTAGAACCGTTGGTGCAGCTTCATCGAAGTTGCAAACCACCGGGCTCGGCGTGAGCGCGTTTTTCAGAGCTTGAAAAGCCCGTTCGCAATCGTCACTCCAAGTAAACGCTGTTTCAGAATGCAAGAGGGTTTTAAGAGGAGAAGCAACTCTTGCAAAAATTCTTATAAATAGGCAGAAGTGCGGAGCCAGTCCGAAGAAGCTCCAAAGGTGTTTCTGCTGTATTGGGCGCGGAAAATTTAAAACGGCCGAAATCTTCGCAGTGTCTCGCTGTATTACTGTTTTGCTGTGAGCTACTGTGAGCGAATCCCTTTATCGGTTTGCTGGCGAATGTGCACTTTTTTGCATTAATCTGGAGTCCGGCAATTTAAACACAAACCAGTATCTCTTCGAGATGGTGGAGATGTTGCTCAAATGTGGTTGAAAAAAGAATAATGTCGTCGTGGTAACAAAGGCAAGTTTTTCATTTGAGGCCCCAGAGCATGGTATCAATCACGCGTTCATATGTTGCGGGCGCATTACATAGCCAAAAAAGCATAACATTAAACTCGTAAAGTCCACCTGGAGTAGCGAAGGCCGTCTTTTCTTTATCATCTCCGTGCACCGAGATTTAGCAATAACCGGAGCGTAAATCAAGGATTGAGAAGACTCCGCTCCTTTAGGGCGGTCCAGAGGGTCATCGATGCATGGCATCGGATATACGTCTTTCCGAATGATCTGATTAAGCGCACGGTAATCAACACAAAAGCGAACTGAGCCGCATTTTGTTATCTACTAGCACGACTGGCGATGACCACGGGCTCGATGATCGACGGATAAAATCTCACTTGCGCATGTCAGCGACGTGGTCTTCTGTAATCTGGCTCTCATGCGATGACACGCGGTAGGGCGACGGCGTACAACCGGGGAGCCATCAGTCTTAATCCGGTGTGCGGCCCCAGATGATCGCTTAAGCTTGAAGGAATTCACGTCAACGAACGCAATGTGCTTCTTCAATACCTGAAGCAACTTTTGCGTCTGTGTGGTCGCCACGTCTGGGCTAATGGTAGCGGTAAGAGCGGACAGACTATCTGAAGTAGTGAGACCACATATGCCTGAAGACGTTAGGGAACTAGAGACGACAGACGCTAGCGCGACCTCCATCACCTAAGCGATGGTCGTGCCCTTAAATAATAATAAATGGGCTCACCCGTGGTGTTGGGGGCCGCCAGAGCTGCAAGTCCTTGTGAAAAGCGGAGAAGGCACGTCGACATTGCAATCCCTCGAGGAAGCAACCGTGGTGACGGCGAGGCCACCACATCTCCGTCAGAAATGCTGCTCGAGGAAACCATCAGCACCTCTTCACTACCGCGAGCCAAAAACGTGGTCGACATGCAAAGTCAAGAGCTGATGTCGGAAACTTGGAGCAGAAGAAGGCTCGGTGTTCGTAATGTGAATAGCTGGTTGATAACAGGAGATGATGGCAAAAGCTGAAGAAAGAAAATGCCAAGCGAAAGTTAGTTCATCAACACGCTCTGGCAGCACCGAAAATTCAATACGGTGTCAATCGTCCCCGGTGAAAACGCGTGCTGCACAAGTTCCAACAGCATTTAGAAGATATTCATTGGGGCTGTATAATGTCCGGCCAGATAAGGGGTTTTCACTTTTTGTAAGCGTGAACACAAATCCAAATGCATGAGAAAACTGGCCCCGGTATCCACAAACCGTGCAATGACACACCTCCACTATTACTGGCAAAATATTTGATGGGCGCTCTGGAGGAGTTGTGATTAGTTCGACCGATTGGCTGCTCAGGTAACGAAAAACAGGGCGGAGAGGTGACACAAAACGTAAGGGCGGCGTGGGCGAAGGTTGTCTCGTCTGACCACGGTAACCGAGACAAGGGTCGCCCGAATCCTGAGGAGACGAAGAGTGGTGTCGAGGTGGATACGTAGGTTCGCTGGTCTGTAGTTATAGCGAATGTCGTGTTCATACGAAACGTAGCCTCGGTGCTCATCACGCTGGCGCCGTCGACAGACGCTTGAGATGTGGCCTTAGATACCACAGTAGAAGCACACTGGATGGTCATTACGCTGAAGATCCAGATGTGGCCGCCAGTTTGTGTGGGCAGTCTGAGCCGGAGGCGCGAGGAGACGGCTGCGATCTTACCGAACACGGATGGAGATACAGAAACTTTCACTTTCGAGACCGGCACTCCGGAAGCTGTTTCCGCGTATGAGGGCACGTCGAAAAAAACTGGGGGCGCATTCGCGTGGATTTCCCGTCATCTATGCCAATTCCTACTTTATAATCTCGGCAGGGAGCAGCGGTCTCCATGAGCTCAGGGGGAACCTTCTAGCTGGAGCTCATCTTGGATTATTGTGCTTATTAAAACACACATGTCTGGGTCTGCACGAATACGAGCAAATCAACAAGCTGGCCGCATGCGCATTGCAGAGGGCAAGTAGGTCCTTAATGTACGATACGAACGTCTCGTCAGAGCTTTGAGAGCGGGCTCCAAGTTGTCGCTTTGCTCCATCTGAGCGAGCAGATGGCGTGCCGTAAATCCTACGCAGCTCTTCAGTAAAGTCGGTCCGGCAAGATGTGCCGCTACCGTTTTTTTAGTAGCACGTCTTGGCAACCTCTGTCAAGTAGAATCCGACGGTCCCAAGCTTAAAGGTGTAGTTCCAATGATTAAATTGGCTGACCCGGTTGTACTGCTCAAGCCACTCTTCGACTTCTTCACCAAAGAGGTCAAAGAAGAAGAGAGGTACGCGATGGCGGCAGGTCACCATCCATGCCAGGGCAAAAGCGGCGGCATTCTGCGCACCGTCATCCTCCATCGGGCGGGTTGGGAGTTGCACAAAGCGCTCGGAACAAAGGTCAAGGCTTGAGGCCAGGTAAGTTAGAGGTCGGGGTTCAACGCAACCTCCGCCACTTGCAAGACGGAAGCAGACGACTAGAGCAAGGAAATGGTAATTACGAGGCACGCCTCTTTACTCAGCTTGCCGGGAACCCGGTGACTTCATAACACGAGGCCCCTTGATTGTTATAATGGGTATGTGCCGGTGAGAGATTGTCCCACTAGCGAATAGCAATTCATTCTGTTCATGGGTCCTCTCATGAACCAAGACTCCAAAAAACGCTCACAATATATATATATATATATATATATATAAATATATGTATATATATATATATATATATATATATATATATATATATATATATATATATATATATATATATATATATATATATATATATATATATATATATATATATATATATATATATATATATATATATATATATATATATATATATATATATATATTGCAAGACTCGGACACGGTACGCTCGAAGGACGCGTTTCATGACGACGCAACCTCTCCGAGAGGCCGTTGCAAAAAGCGATGGTCAAGAAGGCGCTAGGATGAAAGATGAAGAAGATGGTGTGGTGCTCGCGTGCGCCACAGTGATTATGAGTGTCTAGATGGGATTGGCCATTCGAGGAACAGTTATGAAAGAACGATGACGCCTGTGCTCACAATATTTCCCCCCCGGCGGAAGCGGCCCCTCCGGGCGCTAAAGAGACGAGGGGCGCATATGAAATGGCTTGATGCGCGAACCATGGACAATTTCAGTTCCGCGGCGCCGACGGTCGGACGTGGGGTGAGTAGGAGCCACTCGATAGTTGGCTCGAGAAGGCTGCTCCAGAATGGTGTAAGGAACGATGAAACGTGGAAGGAACTTTTCACGTAATCCCACTGCACGCATTGGAGTCGCAAGTAACACTTCATCACCTGGTTGAAAGGAAACAGTCCGATGCGTCGCATCATGACGAGACTTGCGGTCTTCTTGACAGGCCTGGGTGTTCAACTGTGCGAGACGGCGGAAGTGTTCAAGGCGAGAGACAAACTCTCCTTGGACATCCGCTTTCGGAGAGGCAGGTGCAGAAAGGAAAGCAGCATAGAGGACGGAAGATGGAGGGCGGCCGTAAACGAGAAAGAAGGGCGTAAAGCCAGTAGTTCGTTGTGTTGCGGTGTTGTACGCATAAGTGACGGAGGGTAAAACGGTGTCCCAATTCGTGTGGTCAGGGCTTATATAAAACGAAAGCATATCGGAGAGGGTGCGGTGACATCGCTCAGTCAGTCCACTTGTTTGGGGATGGTAACTCGATGTGGTTTTGTGGACGGTACCAGCAGCGCGAAGAACTTCATTCAGAAGTGTTGAGAGGAAGGTTTTTCTGCGGTCGCTGAGAAGATAGCGGGGAGGGCCGTGTCGCAAGAATATGTCCTTTAGAAAGAAATGATCCACCTCTGAAGCGCAGCCGGTACGAAGCGGGGCAGTGTCGGCGTATATGGTTATTAAATGGTCCACCGCAGTGACGATCCAACGGTTAACTGCTGTCGTCAATGGCAAGGGCCCGTACAAGTCAATTCCCACCACGTGGAAAGGAGCCGACGAACACGGCCTGGGTTGTAACTGTCCCTCAGGTACCGTGATTTTATGTTTTCGGAGCTGGCAAGCAGCACAAGATGCAACATACTTGGCTACACTGGTGGCGAGGCCAGGCCAGAAGAACCGGCTCTTGACGCGGTCATACGTTTTGCGAAACGCCAGATGGCCAGCGGTGGCGGCATCGTGAAAAACTTCTAGAATATCTTTTCAAAGGAATCCGGGAATCACAGGAACCATCTGTCGCCGGTAGGATGGTAATTGTACTGGTACAGAGCGCCATTCAAAAGTCGAAATTTGTCCAGCTGGCGACGCGACCGGCGGTTAGAAGGCTGTGATAAGCCGCCGAGGTGATTTATGAGGTCTCGACAGTACGTGTCGGCCCGCTGCAGAGAGATCTGGTTATCAGGCAAGTTGTAGGTATCGTAATCTGCAGGTGAAATCGGCAAAATTAGGGAGTTAACACCAGGATGCTCATCATCTGACTGAGGCGTCAACGGGCAGCGGGAAAGATCGTCTGCATCCAGGTGTTTCTTCCCTGACCTATAGGTCGCTGTAAAATCATATTCCTGTAAACGGAGAATCCAGCGACCGAGGCGGCCCGACAAATTTTTCAGTGACGACAAGCAGCAAAGCGCGTGATAGTCAGTCACAACCGAGAAATGACGCCCGCACATGTACGGTCTAAATTTTCGAACGGACCAAACAACGGCAAGGCATTCCTTTTCCGTTATAGTGTAGTTTTGCCCCGCAGGTGTTAAAGTCCGGCTTGCACAGGCAACAACTTGCCCTACTGATGATGAGTTGCGTTGTAGGAGGACCGCGCCGAAACCGTGTCCACTGGCGTCCGTGTGGAGTACAGTGGGAGCACCATCATCAAAGTGGAAGAGAACCGGTCCCGCAGTCGAAACATGCTTGAGTGTCTGGAAGGCCGCTACGCAGTCACAAGACTAGGTAAAAGGGGTCGCAGATGCTAGTAGTATATTGAGTGGCAACGCTAATTGCGCAAAATTACGGATGAACCGACGGAAGTAGGATGCCAGGCCCAGAAAACTTCGAAGGTCTTGTTGATAAAGAGGTCGCGGAAAATTAACTACGGCATTGATCTTGTCGGGATCGGGGCGAATGCCACCACTGCTGATGACGTGCCCAAGAACTTTGATTGATTTGCTCGCAAAGCGACACTTTTAAGTGCGAATGCACTTCTTAAGCGAGCCTGAATCGTCCGCCGCCGTCGTCCGCATAGCAACAGCTGCGGGTGCGCGCGCTCCTCCTCTTCCCTCGCAACGGGGGGAGATGGGCGCGCGCTACTCTCCTCCTCCTCTCTCCGCTCAGTGACTGCGGGTGTTGGGCGCCTCCTCTCCACTTCGGGCGGGAGAGCTCTCGCTCGCGTAGCGGGCGCTCCGCATTCCGACGCGTGAGGGCGCTCGTGTAGCCCTGCCGTAACGGCGGGCGCTACTCTCCTCCTCCTCTCTCCGCTCAGTGACTGCGGGTGTTGGGCGCCTCCTCTCCACTTCGGGCGGGAGAGCTCTCGCTCGCGTAGCGGGCGCTCCGCATTCCGACGCGTGAGGGCGCTCGTGTAGCGGCCGCGTGGCGCGGGAGGGTATTAGTCGAGCGCGCGCCGTCGTTCGGAGCGGTCGCTGGTCCTGCATCTCGATAATGATGATGGTGGACCGGGCAACGGTACCAGCAATAACGAGTGAAATATCTTTCTTTGTTGTTGTGTGCGTGTGTGTAATCTCTCGACTACTCATTAAGATCACGATATACACCGTAATCGCGCAATCAACAACCGTGCATTCGCACTTACACACTCTCCCCTCGGGGAAGTGCGAGGGAATTTTTTTGGTGTCTATTTGCAAGCCAGCATTGGCGAGGCTCGTTAAAAATACGTCTAGACGGTGAAGGTGTTCGTCAAAGGTAGAAGAAAAGATTACAACGTCGTCAAGGTAGCAGAGGCACGTCTTCAACTTTAAGCAACGAAGAACATTGCCAATCATGCGCTCAAAGGTTGCTGGCGCGTTGTATAACCCGAAAGGCATAACTTTAAACTCAAAAAACCGTCTGGTGTGGCGAAGCTGTTTTAAATGCAGAGCATTTTTTGAACTTACGATGTCACCCGTTCTAGGCGTCCGTAGTAGTCCGCATCGCTCGCCTCGACATGCCCGGCTCTGACGTTTCGCTATCGGCGCGATCAACATTCGATAGCGCACCCAGGCACATTTCAAGGACACTCTCTCCCCTCTCGCGGACTCAACGTGCGCCGAAGCAGCCAATTTTACAGCTGACGAGCGCTCTCTCGTCGGCAGTTGCCACAAGTGCAACAACATCAACGTAACGCAAACTACTTAACGTCGTGTGCCCCCGGAAATGCTCTGCATTTGATTGTGCCCTTCGCGAGGGGGATGTTTCACTGCGTCGCCATGCGAACAGTTTGCCACGCTTTAGGTTTACTTGTGCGGATACGTACGCTGCCCGGATAAGCAAGGCACCGACAGTTCCCTCCGCTCGAGGATCCGGGCAGGAACAGAGAAAGCCCAGGGTGCTGCTCACCGCGGAGCCCGGCCCGGCGACGACAAAAGCAAGGTAGCTTTGGAGCTTGTGACCTCATGTGCATACAAAATAATGTCTCATAGTGGCCGAAACGTAACAACAACAGATGCCAGGCCAGTGGCGGCAGCAGAACGCTGCGCCGCATTACTTGAGGCCCAATAAATATGGGACTGGTGGCCGTTTGCATGGGCACAGCAGTTGAGCCGACTTAACTTTTATAGGAGCGTGGCTGCCCAGCCTCCAGCACATGTTTGCCTATCTTTGTTTGTCGGCCTCATCCATAGGAATTTGCAAGTATCGTGATTGAAGGTCAAGGCTGGAGAAAAAAAATCGCGCCAATCCACCCCGTGAATGTGGTTGGAAAGCAAAGCTGTAAACGGCACCCATACCGATTACCCATGCGACGTCACTTAAATTCACTCGCATCGCTCTACAAATCGCAAAACCAGAGAGAAGTGAAATGCACTTAACCACACCATTTATTACTTCAAAGAGATATTCTTGGTAAGGATAAATCAATGCGTGATGCATGAACGGTGTTTGGTTGAGTTGTATTGGTGTAGCACAAGAGTGGAAACTTTTTTTATAAAATCAAAGTAAGCTCCAACCCGATGTTAGACGATCTGTCTACTCCGTCTCTGCTCTGCGGACGGAGGCGACGAGATGTGTGGCAGAGAAGGAGGAGGAGGAAGATATACTTCTGTGCAGATTTCTGAACAGCCCAGAGTGCAGCCATGGGGAGTGATTCCTTCTTCTGTGGGGCCCATATGCAGTCCGCGCGGCCTGGGTTCTGTCCACCCGCTGAAGCTGGGTAGGTAGAGAGGGCCTGGACAGCAGCATCTCCCATCGCTCTTGTTGGGTAGTTGACGGAAAGAGAGGAGGGTGCTCAGGGCTAAAGTCGCACACCTTGATTACGGGGCGGAGTGTTCCTACTTCTGAGCAAAATTTACATTCAGCGTCGTAGCAATTGGGATACATTAAGTGAAGACGCGTAGGCTGTGGGAAGGAGCCCGGATTGTATGAGCCGTAGGATAGTATGTTGTTCTCTGGAAAGGTCAGGGTAAGGCGAAGGTACGGTCAGTCTAATAAGGTGATAATGCTGGGTTATCTCCCTGAACGTGACAAGCGGGTGACTATCCTCAAGCAGTTCTATAGCACGGGAGGTAAAAGCGCAGGCTTGTTGGGTGGGCGTATTTGTTGCCCTCCATTGAAGCGGGATGGGGTGTCCAGATGAGCTGAATGGAACCATTCAGGGAGTGGTTTTTTTAGCACGCGCCGTGCAGGTCAGGACGCCCAACCCTACTGGTAATTCCAGTAGGCTTGCTGGGAATCGATGACTACCCTCCGAACCCCTGGTTGAGCGAGAGCCAAGTTGATGGCTGCCTCTTCTGCTGCCATCATTTCTTGGGTCCTAAGCGACGTACACGCAAGGAGGTTGGTTCTTGAGGTAGCCACGATGATGGCGTATTGCTGCCCTCGATGTTTGGAGGCGTCTGTGTAGATTACTGCATGATCCCCACCGAGGGTGGTGTTTAGCGCTTGAGCCCGTGCTTTCCGGTGACCCTCGTCATGCGAGGGGTTCATATTTCTAAGCAAAGGGAGCAGTTTTAGTTTTAGTCGCCAAGAGTCTGGGAGTACGTCAAGCGGAGTGACATTCTGGGCTGCCCAGCCAATCTGGTGAAGTATATGGTTACCCATCGCAGTTCTGGTTAGAAAGATGGCCTTCTATCAGCTCTTCCACCGTGTTGTGGAGCCCCATGCTAAGTAGCCTGTGTGAACGCGCTCATGAGAAGACCAATGGCCTGCTCGGCCGCCTTTCTAATCATTATATAAAGCATCTCTATGTCTTCCTGGTCGAGAAGAAGAGCAAAGGGGTAAGTAACCCACGAGAGAACAAAAGCTTCAATTAATCGAAAGGTACCGGATTCCTTTAGGCCTTGCTTCTTGGTGGCAGCTCGCCTGATCATGTGTATGATTTAATTAATGCTGTTTTTGAGGCGCTGCATGGAGACATCACTCTTGGTGTTGGCCTCGAGATGTAGGCCCAGGATCTTGATGCTGGGGCTTGGAGTGAAGGACTGGCCATCAAGGAGTATTTGAATGTATTCCTTGGTTTGGCGTGAGGGCGGACGACAAGGAGCTGTGATTGTTTACGTGAACACTGGAGGCCACAGGCTTTAGCACATTGGCGTACTAGAAGTTAGATGGCATGCATTGGTGTGAGCTTCCTTTATTTTTGTAACTCTTAGCACATGAGCAAGGTGCGCACAGGGCGGCTAGACGGGTGTGAGTGGTCGCGTGACGCTTTCACGTGGCATTCAGCGAGAACGCAGGGGGTAAACCCGTAGATGTGCTTGATGAGTACGCCACCTGTCTTTCCAGTGTTCGCGTGGGCTCGTAGCTAAATCGGTAAGACAACGGGCTCTCGCTTTGTTTGTCTGTTAGTTCAAGGTTCGATTCCTGGCGGTGCCAGTAAATTCTTTTATTTGTTCGCTGGAGTTTTCTGGTGACACCAATGGTCGCGAAAGAACCCTTGGGGGGTTGAGGTAGAAAGCTTTGCTTTAAAATTGTGCACCTTGCAAGGCATCTAGAGCGTCGTCAATACGTGGCATAGAGTATACATCTTTATGAGTTATCTTGTTCAGGGCTCGGTAATCGACACAAAATCGGACGCTTCCGTTTTTCTTCCGAACTAGTACAACGGGTGATGACCAAGATCGCGATGAGGGCCGAATGATGTCCAGCTTCGGAATATCATCTACGTTTTCCTGAATAATTTTTCTTTCTGATGGAGACACACGATATGGGTGGTGACGGACGATGCAGCAGTTGTCATTTAAATTCGATGGGTTGCGGCGGACGTCTGGCCAAGGACGGAAGAGTAGCAGTCAAATGATCCTTGGTGCTTTGTCTACATCTTGAGCAATGCTTCTCTTTACTCCGAGGTCAGGTCAGAACTGATGATAAAAGCAAAAAGGGAGGACGAGGGCTCTGATGCGTGGCTCGGTTGTTCCAAACAAAGCGAAGAGACCGGGAGAACGATTACGGGATCGTCGCGGGGCACAGAAGCAACAGTAGTGCCTTGAGGTAGCAAAATGAGTTCAGTCGTAGTGTTCACAGCGGCTACGAGGGCTGAAGCGGAAGAAAAACGGAGAAGGCATGCCGGTATAATAAGTCCTTTGGGAATGAAGTGTCCAGCTGGCACAATGAGCCTATCGCCATCGACAATGCTGTCAGACGTGATGGAAAACACGGATTCTCCAGGAGGCAGAACAAAATTGGAAGTTGACACCAATTGATGTATTCGCCCGTCCGGTACCGTGTCGAAAGCCGTGTCAATTAGAGAAAGGGCGGGTTGATAGCTGATGCTGATGACAAGAAGTCCCAACCAAGGATCATCTGATGAGCACATGGGGCTAATAGTGCGAACAGAATGTGATGACGGATGCCTTCGATGAATACACGCGCTGTACATCTCCCGGAAGGCTGAATCACATTTTTGTTGGCGCCGCGTAGAGCAGGACCAACATCAGCAGTTCTGACCTTCCGTAGCCGCGAACACAAATATGCATGAATAATGAAAATGCTCGCGCTAGTGTCCACTAAAGCTTCGGCGGGAATTCCTTCGACAACAACTTCCAAAATATTGCATGGCCGGTCAGGAGGACTTGTCTTTTTTCTGTGTGACGCAGTTCTACCTCCCTAAACTGCGGATCCTTATTTCCCGCGCGGCGGTCGACGTTCTGAGAGGCTGGACGGAGGGGAGACAAAAGTCGACGGAAAGGTGAAGGGGATTGGCGGCGGTCAGACCTGCTGGTGGCACGATGATCAACGGAGTCAGTAGGAGAAAGTGAGCGGCGGCGAGAATAGGTAAATGGCTTCGGTCGGTAGTCGTACGTGTACCGGGAATCACCCGGTGGCGGAGTAGAAAATACTTGACGTTCATCCCGCTGGCGCCGTCGGCAGAACTTGGAAATATGGCCCCGGATGCCGCAGTAGTAGCATATTGGGCGAGGCGGCCGCCATTGTGGGTAGTATGGTGAAGGTAAGTGGCCGGTTGGTATGCAGCGGATACGGGGGCCAGGTGAACATGGGAAGCCTCAGGAACGAAGGGCGAGGACGGGATGTGTGGCGTAGCAACCACATCAGAGTGCGCAGGCCCGGCGCGAAAGTCAGGCTTCGGAGGTGAAGAGCACATGACTGCGGCCAATTATTCCTTGATAATCTCTCGCAGACTGGAGCCGAATGTCTGGGGCTGCACCACCAGAAAGCTCGATGACGCCTCCCCACGCAGCTTTTCGCGAATTATTGCTCTTATTATGGCGCGCAGGTTGCCTTGGTTTGCATGGTGAGCGCGTTGAACGCAAAGGAAGAAATGCCCTTGAGGATGTGCTTCACTCGTTCAGACTCAGTCATTTCTCGGTTCACTCGCTTACATAAAGCCAAAACGTCTTCAATGTACGACGTGTACGATTCAACAGGCCGCTGATAGCGTTCACCAAGCTTCTTCTTGGCCGTGTCTGACCGCAAAGTGGACGTGCCAAATATTCGACGTATTTCTGCGGAGAACCGCGACAATTCAGTTAAGTCCTCCTTGTTATTCAGGTACCATGTCTTAGCGATTTCTCTTTAATGAAAATTGACGATGGCGAGCTTGAGCTTATCATCCAACCGATCGAAGGGGCTCACCTGGTTATAATCGTCGAGCCAATCCTCTACGTCGCCTCCAGGGAGTCCTGAAAACTTCTGAGGGTCTCGCTGCGGGCTTGTGATCATCCACGCTAGGGCAAGCGGGCTTGTGGGGGCGGGGACACGTCGACACGTCGACCTGATGGACACGTCGACCTGAGGGAAGCTCCAGGGAGAAGCCGGGGAGAGCGTACGTGGATCGAAGTGCACGTCCACCACGTGCAAGACTCGTACACGGGAGACTCGAAGGACGCGTTTAATGACGACCCAACCTCGCCGAGAGGCCTTTACAAAAAGCGATGGTCAAGAAGGCGCGAGGATGGAAGATGAAGAAGCTGGTGTGGTGCTCGCGTGCGCCACACTGATGATCAGTTGCTAGATGGGATTGGCCATTCGAGTAACAGTTATTAAACAACGATGACGCCTGTGCACGCAATATATATATATATATATATATATATATATATATATATATATATATATATATATAAATAAATATATATATATATATATATATATATATATATATATATATATATATATATATATATATATATATATATATATAAATCTAGAGAAAGATAAACTCACAAAGCGCGCAGAAATAGTATAAGTAAAGAGTCGGATACACAGCAAGAACAATAACAAACAATGTTTACTTACGTAGCGGCAATGGGACTTGCCTTCATCAGAGTAAAGTTACATGATTATGGTGTCGCAAACATTGAACACATTTCTTATATAGGTTTGCATAAAACTGTAAGAAGGAATGGAAATAGTTTCGCAAATGGAGAGTGTGCATACACTCAGGCTACGCCTACGTTACAACATCAACCAACAAACAACAACAAAAAAAAAAGGGGGGGGGGGGCGCAAGAGAGAGAAAAAGGGGTCGTGTTAACAATGCAGCGTTCAAGGTTGCACCATGACGGGTCAACGTATGCCGCGCG
The DNA here is from genome assembly GCF_048455015.1 of Haemaphysalis longicornis. Taxonomy (NCBI): domain Eukaryota; kingdom Metazoa; phylum Arthropoda; class Arachnida; order Ixodida; family Ixodidae; genus Haemaphysalis; species Haemaphysalis longicornis. Next base: position 128,818,704 of record NW_027526407.1, read on the forward strand.
GGTTGCAAGTTCAGACAATGGGGGAAAATGGTCAACCGCGGTTTGTAAAGAAAGGGAAGAGTATACAGCAAGGTATTCAGTGGCTGGGGAGACTGGTTCTAGGGAAAGCGAAGATGGGTGTGCCCCCCGCGGATGAAGAGAATAGATAGGGGACACAAAAGAGCATTTCACAGAAGCTAGCAATCGAACAGGAAATAGGTAGGGTCACAAAAGGTTATACATGAATAGATCACAAAGAGTTAAACATTCTTAAGTGGTGGTGGGAACGAGGCCTCCTTCTCCCGGACAAATGGCATTGTTGAGCCGCATTAAGCTAACAAAGCTGCTGTATTAGGAGAGTTTCTGCGAATTCTGATGGCAAACTCGAGGGTAGGAATAATGAACATAGTTATAAAAATTATGAAGCCGCTAAGTTTATTCGAGGGATAAGCACGTTAATTTTCCGTAACTTTCATTAATTCCAAGTGTGGCTGACCCAAACTTATAAATGAGATAAGATTCCCGAACCTCGCGGTCGTGGTGCGTTTTGAAGGCGGATTCTAAAATCGTTGCTTTAAGATGATCAAATGCATGCCCGGGACTGTTCACATGTCTTGACAGGGGCAAATAAGGGCAGCTTTTTGCATGAGAGCGGTGATTATTGAACCGTATTCGGAAGGGCGTTTCAGTTTGGCCGATATATTGTTGCCTACAAACAGTGCACTCTAGAAGATATACGATATTAGCGGAGTCACAGTTAAAGTTACCTTTTATATTTACGTAGTAGTCTGAAGCCGTGCTGGTGGCGCGCTGTGTAGTGGTCATGTGTGGGCATACTTTACATCGGGGTTTATTGCAGGGCATGCAGCCAGTAGTTGCCGGTCGGTTGATACGAGAGTTACTAAGAAAGTCCCCTAAATTCTTATTACGCCGGTAGACAACGCGTGGTGGTTCGGGGAATATGCTTTTTAGGCGGTCACTTTGCATTAGGATATTGTGATGTTTTTTTAGCACGGTTGACACTCTTGGAGCGGAGGATGAGTGGGTTAAAACTAAGTTAGTTTGCGGGTTCCCGTTCGGGGCTTTTTTCTTACAGATTTCGTTACGGTCTAATTGGTTGGCTCGCACAATAGCGTCGTCGATAACTTTTTCCGGGTATTTTTTATTCAGGAGGGAGGTCTTGAGTTCTTGACAGTTTGAGTCAAAGTCGGCTTGGTTTGAGCAAATTCTCCTAAATCGGTGGGCTTGGCTGTAAGGTATTGCTGTCTTGCAGTGTCTGACATGGCTACTTCGGAAGTGCAAATACTGCCGCGTGTCTGTCGGTTTTCTATACAGTTTAGTTTGAAGCCGACCTTGGAAGGTAGTAACGGTGACGTCCAGAAAGTTTACACTGTGTTCCGAATAGGAATGAGCAAGGGAAATACTAGGATGGGCTAGATTAAATGCCTCAATGAAGGCAATGAAGGCAATGAAGAACTCAAGACCTCCCTCCTGAATAAAAAATACCCGGAAAAAGTTATCGACGACGCTATTGTGCGAGCCAACCAATTAGACCGTAACGAAATCTGTAAGAAAAAAGCCCCGAACGGGAACCCGCAAACTAACTTAGTTTTAACCCACTCATCCTCCGCTCCAAGAGTGTCAACCGTGCTAAAAAAACATCACAATATCCTAATGCAAAGTGACCGCCTAAAAAGCATATTCCCCGAACCACCACGCGTTGTCTACCGGCGTAATAAGAATTTAGGGGACTTTCTTAGTAACTCTCGTATCAACCGACCGGCAACTACTGGCTGCATGCCCTGCAATAAACCCCGATGTAAAGTATGCCCACACATGACCACTACACAGCGCGCCACCAGCACGGCTTCAGACTACTACGTAAATATAAAAGGTAACTTTAACTGTGACTCCGCTAATATCGTATATCTTCTAGAGTGCACTGTTTGTAGGCAACAATATATCGGCCAAACTGAAACGCCCTTCCGAATACGGTTCAATAATCACCGCTCTCATGCAAAAAGCTGCCCTTATTTGCCCCTGTCAAGACATGTGAACAGTCCCGGGCATGCATTTGATCATCTTAAAGCAACGATTTTAGAATCCGCCTTCAAAACGCACCACGACCGCGAGGTTCGGGAATCTTATCTCATTTATAAGTTTGGGTCAGCCACACTTGGAATTAATGAAAGTTACGGAAAATTAACGTGCTTATCCCTCGAATAAACTTAGCGGCTTCATAATTTTTATAACTATGTTCATTATTCCTACCCTCGAGTTTGCCATCAGAATTCGCAGAAACTCTCCTAATACAGCAGCTTTGTTAGCTTAATGCGGCTCAACAATGCCATTTGTCCGGGAGAAGGAGGCCTCGTTCCCACCACCACTTAAGAATGTTTAACTCTTTGTGATCTATTCATGTATAACCTTTTGTGACCCTACCTATTTCCTGTTCGATTGCTAGCTTCTGTGAAATGCTCTTTTGTGTCCCCTATCTATTCTCTTCATCCGCGGGGGGCACACCCATCTTCGCTTTCCCTAGAACCAGTCTCCCCAGCCACTGAATACCTTGCTGTATACTCTTCCCTTTCTTTACAAACCGCGGTTGACCATTTTCCCCCATTGTCTGAACTTGCAACCCGCGCGGCATACGTTGACCCGTCATGGTGCAACCTTGAACGCTGCATTGTTAACACGACCCCTTTTTCTCTCTCTTGCGCCCCCCCCCCCTTTTTTTTTGTTGTTGTTTGTTGGTTGATGTTGTAACGTAGGCGTAGCCTGAGTGTATGCACACTCTCCATTTGCGAAACTATTTCCATTCCTTCTTACAGTTTTATGCAAACCTATATAAGAAATGTGTTCAATGTTTGCGACACCATAATCATGTAACTTTACTCTGATGAAGGCAAGTCCCATTGCCGCTACGTAAGTAAACATTGTTTGTTATTGTTCTTGCTGTGTATCCGACTCTTTACTTATACTATATATATATATATATATATATATTAAAAAGAAGGTCCCTTTGACCCCGAGTAGTTCGAGTGGCGCTGGATACCACCCCCAAGTGCAGGAAACAAATATACCTTAACATAAATACCCGAGAAAGTGCTGGAGAAACAGCCCCGCCGGCAGCGTAGTGGTTATCGCACCAGACCGGTATTCTGGAGGTCGTGGATTCGGATCCCACCCGGGGGGCATTTTTTCACCACTTTCTTTTCGACTCACCAAATTCTTCATCTCTTTCTATGACCCACCACAACCTCCCCTTTGCTTTTCGAGGTTTTCTTCACTGCCAACCCTTATTTTCTGTGTTATTTCATGGAGCCCCTAATTTCCCATTTTCTGATTCGCTACATGCTTAGCGAGGACCTCTGTTCTGGCAGTCTTGGTGCCAAAGGGAGCTTTAGAGGGTTCAACGCTCGTCGACCACTCTCGACATGTCGTAGACAATCGAGTCACGGCCCGGGGGTTAAAAAGAAGGTCCCCTTAACCCCGAGTAGTCCGAGAGCCGCTGGATACCGGCCCCAAGTGCAGGAAACAAAAATACCTTAACATGAATACCCGAGAAAGTGCTGTGGAAAGAGCCCAGCCGGTAGCGTAGTGGTTATCGCACCAGACCGGTATTCTGGAGGTCGTGGGTTCAGATCCCACCCGGCGGGCATTTTTTCACCACTTTCTTTTCGACTTAACAAATTCTTCATCTCTTTGTATTACCCACCACAACCTCCCCTTTGCTTTCCGAGGTTTTCTTGACTACCAACCCTTATTTTCTGTCTATATATATATATATATATATATTTATATATATATATATATATAGATATATATATATAAATAAATAAATAAGGGAAGGCAGGTCCAAGCGTTTAGATCACCAAGGACGTTTTCTGGTGCATTCACCTCTTGGGGTTCTTCGTCTTCCTTGACACCTCTTTGCCGCGCATATCCCCGTGTGTGGATTGGAATAATCCTTCATGGTATATGCTGGCCACACGGGTACCCCGATTGGTTGATGACCTGTCGCGTCTGTTCATTAACCTCGCTACAATCGCCCCCCGTGCAAAAGGAGCTAACTTGATGACTTAGGGTGATGTCCACACCAGGGGGTCATACAAAGTCTTGAGTCTATCAGAGTGGACTGTTTAATGGCCACGGTGGTGAAAGTCCGAGGACGAAGTGACGGCCTTAACAAGCCAGTTCACGGGCGAAGTGCAGGCTTTCAATTTGTATGGTCGTTGATATTTGGCCATTTTTTTGGGAGAGATCGGGTGCTGGGCAGGACACCCAAACCCGCACATGCGAACGAAGATAAAACGTCTTCGGAGGTGTAGAGTTGTCACAACCATGCGTCTAGAGCTGTTGGTAAGCAGTTGAAAATAATTGTCGAGTTGTCGAGATTCTTCTGCTCGCCGTGCTCCGCCATTTGTTAAACCGGTGTGTATTCTGTGTCATCACAATCGTAAGTGAGTATGGTATCCAAAGCGTACGTCGATTCATGTCCTTAAAGCACGAAAAACGGGAAAAATCCTGCCGCCGTCTGCGTGGTGCTTTTGAAGGCGTAAGTTATAAGCAGGAGAACAAGGTCCCAGTTGGGGTGGTCGATGACGAATACATCGAAGCCATGACGCCTTGGGTGCGTTTGAATCGTTCGGTGAGCCCATTCGTCTGCGGGTGGTATGATGAGCTTGTGCTGTAAACGACGTGACATTCGGCCAGAAGCAGTTTCCCCAGTTTCGTTAGGGAGAGCCGTAGTCGATAACTCAGGAGCTCCCGAGGCGCCCCGTGCCGAAGTATAAAGCGACGTAATAGAAAAGGGGCAACATCACGAGACGTGCATGCGGGTACTGGAGTGGTTTCCGCACGCCTTGTCAGGTGGTCAACAGCAACAATGATCCATCTCTTGCCGGAAGCTGTAGAAGGCAGTAACCCGTAGAGATCGACGCCAATGCGGTCAGGGTTTTGCCGGCCAGGGTAGTGGTTGCATTAGAGCTGTCGAACGAGTAGGTGGCGATTTGCGGCGTTGGATATCCGGGCATTGGCGAATATACTTGTGTACGAAGTTCTACATTTCACACCAATAATAACGAAGGCGGAGTCGCTCGTGAATCTCGACCCCAGCGTTAGCGCAGCTCGAGTCGTAATGAAATGAGGCGCATATATATGAGCACAAATACCGTGGATAACCATAAGAAACTTCGGACCATCCAAGAAATAATTTCGACAGTAAAGCAGCTGGTCGCGCCGTTGAAAGTGAGAAGCTCGCCGTCGCAGGCCCTTGATACACCGGTAGGTGATGCACCGGAGAGGAAGCTGATCGAGGAAGTTGTCCATGGGTCATTTCGCTGCTGAGCACACATGTATATAGCACTGATTGACGACAGCTGCTGTCGGTTTTGCGAGGTGAGACACGTCCGCTGGAAGCGGAGAGCGTGAAGGAAATGCTTGTCTGAGTGCTTCCGGCGTGAACGGTAGACCACGCGGATAACGTGCTATGGTAGCGGAAGAGCGCATCGATCAAGGCAACCACAAGCATGTCTGAGTGAGGTCAGCTAACCCAGTGCATGGTGGACGGTGGCTAGGTCAAATCTGCGGCGATACAAATATGGGCCTATCTTTCTCAGTGCCAATATTATGGCCAACCACTCTTTTTCAGTTACTGTGTAGTAGGACTCAGCTTTGTCAACGTCAACCTCGCTTATGCGACGATGTACTCCGCAATGCCAGATGTCTGCTGCCCGAGCACGGCAACGAGGCCAATGCCACTTGCATTTCTGTAGACTTTTGTTTTAGCACGCCAGACAAATATAGGTAGGGATGTGAGCAGACGACAGCGTGGCGTGAATGCCTTGTCACAGGACGCTTACCAAGCCGAAATGCCGTTGTCGCATCTGAGAAGCTTTGGTAGTGGTAAAATGATTTACGCGAAGTTGCAAACAAACCCCCGAAAATAAGAACACACCCCGAAGAAGCTGCAATGTGCATTTAGGATGGTCGGTTTTGGAAACTCCACGACGTCACGAAGCTTTGTCTCGTCAGGACAAACGGCTTCTTTGGAAACAACATTACCCAAGATGGTCAGCTTGCGAGCGGCAAAGTGATACTTCCTCAGGTTGAGCTGTAGTACAGCTGTTGCAAGGAACGTCAAAACTTGCTCTAGACAAACCAGGTGCGTCTCCAAATCGGGAGCGAAAACGGCTACACCGTCCAAGTAACAAAGGCACGTCTTCCATTTGAGGCGGCGGAAAAGACTGTCCATCATTCTTCAGAACGTGGGTTGGGCATTGCAGTGGCCGAACGGCATAACGTAAAATTCTTAGAGTCCATCTGGTGTGACGAATGCCCTTTTTTGTGCGATCAGCCTCCACTATTGGGACCTGCCAGTTCCCTGATTGTAATTCGAGGGAGGAGAAAAACTCGGCTCCTTGCAAACCGTCAAGAGCTTTATCGACGGAAGGGAAAGGGCAGACGTATTTGCGTGCAATGGTGTTTTAGCGCCGATATTCTACATAGACCCTAATTGAGTTGTTTTTCTTCAGAACAAGCACCACAAGCGAAGCCCAGTGACTCTATAAAGACGAATGACACCTCGGTGAAGCATAATCGTCAAGTTGTCTTCAAAAGTTTGCGGGGCATGCAAACCAGTATATGGTGTGAGTAACAGGAGACGTGCAATCCAGCGAGCTTCGCGCGCGGTCAAACCACGAACAGAACTTCTGAAGCAATGGATCAAGTAGCGCTGGTTGGGTTGCATCCAATCATTCGTCCATGCATTGGAGGAACGCAGCAGGTGGTAGGTGTTCTGGTACGCCGGAACTCACAGTGAATAGGTCAATTTGAAGAGGGTTCAAATGGTAGGGTAGGTCGACGCATAGCTGGGCTCCCGCAGTCTCGACAAGACGAAGTGTTTCTCCGCTAAAAAGAGAACACGGAGTCGCCGATGGATTTGTGACTGTAATAGTGCTTGCGCCATTACGAATACTTAAAATGGCACAAGGCACAGGAAGACATTTCCGACGGAGGAAAATGGCTGGGGGCGTAAAAAGAACAGTTGCGCCTGGGGTGGAGGTGCAACACAATCACACAAGGAAAGAGGAGCCAGGCGGAATGTAAGTGCCTTCTGCAATTAGTCGCTTGGTTGAAGGGGCATCGTCAAAATCCTCTATGGCATCAGTGGAAAATTCGACTTCGGCATGAGCACAGACAGTAATAGCGTTAGATCAGAAAAAAAGTCCAATTTCAGCATCACATTATATGAGTCGGATGGCAGTACGATGAACCAAATGATGAACCGGATGTTTCTGAAGACTACCCGTGCAGTGCAGACAGCAAGTGGCCTAATGGGTTGTGTAATTGCGGATGGAAATTACGTCCAGAAAGTAGAGTCACCACTTTTCGTAGAGCCAAGCCGAGACGGGAATAGATGACAAACTGACGCGCCTGTATCGATTAGCGCAACGATAGGGGAACCTTCCACATTCAAGTCAATACCATTCCTTGGCGAAAGGTTACGGCTTGTGCACTTCGACGGTGACGCAGCTTTTTCCTCGGGAACTGCGGTGGTTAGTTTTGGCCCGTTACTGGTCGGGCGGCGACGCATATAAGAAAGCGAGCGCCGACGTGTGGAGGTCGTAGGGCGCTACTGAACGGCGTCTGTTGAGAAGACCCGGCGGGAAATTTTTATGGAGTTTGCGTTGGAACATACGGTGAGCCGTGGGGGCTAGCGTAAATAGGTTCTTGAAGAATGCTGGCGGGCGGCATTACAGAACGATGATAGTAGCGGGCGAATGTCCGACACGCGAAACGGATGGGCCGATTGTCCGGTGTGCGCCCCGCATTCGCAACGCGTTCTTTGGCGTTGTACACTGCCGGCATTTCTTTTTGTTTTTTCCTAACGAGCCCCTCATTTCCAAACCATAATATCGTTCGGAAGGTTAGCGACGGCCTCGGTTCTGGCAGCCCTGATGCCAAGGTAGCATAAGAGGGTTTTACGCCATTTACCCGCTTATGACAGGTTGTAGACGTTCGAGTCACGCCCCGGGGATTGAAAAGAAGGTCTCTTTCTCCCCGTGTAGTCTGAGTGGCACTGGCTACCACCCTCAAACGTCAGATACAGTTGTAGTAAATATAAATACCCCAGAAAGTGAAGGAGAACACAGTCGCCCAAATAGCCGAATTGGTAAGGCATTCGAGATCTAATCGAAAGGCGTGGGTTCGGTCCCCACTCTGGGCGCGTGTTTTTCTTTCTTTCTTTCTCACGTAAATATTATAAATAATAATGTAACGTCACTAACGGTGCAAAATAGTCTTACTATACCCCTATGCCTTCTCTGGGGTTGTAGACTGCCGGAATTTTTTTATATAAATATATATATAGATATATATATATATAGAGAGAGAGAACATTTGCGAAAATTTGCCTTCCTAAATGTTTGGAACACATTTCTTCTATAGCTTTGCAAAAAACTGCGAGAAGGAGCGGAAGATGTTTCGAAAATGGAGGGATGCATGCAGGCAGGCTACGCCTATGTTACTAGAACAACAACAAAAAATGGAAAGAGCGCGCGAGAGAGAAAGGTGTTGTGTTACACGGTAGCGTTCAAGGTTGCATCATGACACGGCAACATGCCCGGCTTGGGCTGCAATACATTCAATGCGGAAGACTGGACAATCGAGGTTTCAAAAGGAAGGGAAGAGTATAGAGTAAGGTATTCAGTGGCTGGAGTGATTCGTTGGGGCGGAAGCGAAGACAGGTGTGCTCCCCGTGTAAGGTGAGAATAGCTATAGGGCACAAAAGAGCATTGCACAGAAGCTAGCAACTGAACCGGAAATAGGTAGGGTCCACAGATCACAAAGAATTAAACATTCCTAAGTGGTGGTGTGAACGCGGCTTCCTTATCAAAGACAAATGGCATTGTTGAGTCCAATTAGGTAATACAGCTGCTGTATTTGGAGAGTTTCTGCGAATTCTGATGGGAAACTGAAGGGTAGGAATAATGAACACAGTTATAAAATTGATGAAGCCGCCAATTCTATTCGATGGATAAGCCCGTTTGTTTTCCGTAACTTTCATTCTTCCGAAGCGTCGCTGAACCATACTTATATATGAGATAAGATTCTTAAACCTCGCGGTCGTGGTGGGTTTTAAGGCGGATTCTAAAATCGTTGCTTTCAAATGTTCAAATGCATGCCCGGAACTGTACACATGTCTTGACATGGGCAAATAAGGGCCGCTTTTTACATGAGAATGGTGATTATTGAATTGTATTCGGAAGGGCGTTTCACTTTGGCCGATATATTGTTGCCTACAAACCGTGCAATCTAGAAGGTATGCGACATTAGCGGAGTAACAGTTAAAATTACCTTTTATATTTACGTAGTAGTCTGAAGCCGTGCTATTGGTGCGCTGTGTAGGGGCCATGTGTGGGCATACTTCAGATCGGGTTTAATTACAGGGTTTGTAGCCAGTAGTTTCCGGTCGGTTGATACGAGAGTTAGTATGAAAGTCGCCTAAATTATTATTACGCCGGTAGACAACGCGTGGTTGTTCGGGGAATATGCTTTTTAATCGGACACTTTGCAATTGGATATTGTGATGTTTTTTTACTACGGTTTACACTCTTGAAGCGGAAGATGAGTGGGTCAAAACTAAGGTAGTTTGCGCCTTACCGTTGGGGGCTTTTTTTCTTACAGATTTCGTTATTGCCTGATTGGTTAACATGCACAATAGCGTCATCGATAACTTGCTCCGGGTATTTCTTATTCAGGAGGGCGGTCTTTAGTTCTCGACTGGTTGAGTCAAAGTCGGCTTGGGTTGAGGAAATTATCCTAAATCGGTGGACTTGGCTGCAAGGTATTGCGGTCTTGCAGTGTCTGATATGGCTACTCTGGAAGTGCAAATACTGCCGCTTGTCTGTCGGTTTCCTATACAGTTTAGTTTGAAGCCGACTTTGGGAGGTAGTACCGGTGACGTCCAGAAAGTTTACACTGTTGCGAATAGAAATGAGAAAGGGAAATGCTAGGATGGGCTAGGGTAAATGCCTCAATGAAGGTGAGGAGCTCCGCGTCACCGTGCTGCCAGAACATGAATATGTCATCAATATAACTTTTATAGTACAGTGGTTTTTTATTTTTCGGCATCAAGAAAGTTTATTTCGAGGTGAGCCATAAAGATATTGCCATAGTTTGGTCCGATGCTAGTTCCCTTTGACGTTCTGCTGACTTACACGTAATTAACTCCGTGGAACTCAATAATTACCGCACCTTCCCGCGAGGGGAACCCTGTGGAGATGCGACGCATCTTCGGGGTTCACTTGGTGTTTCCGTTGGGTTGATTCTCTAATTGCGTGAAACGTGTGAGGAACGGGTATGATGTATTCTTTGTTTCTTTGGCCCGTGGTCGAACGACCGTTGCTATGACGCAACGTTGCGCGGCTATAACGCAACACAATCGAACACAATCCACTTTAAATGACTCCAATCCAAATTCAATTCAATCCAATCCAAGCCAAGCAAAGCCAAGCCAACCCAATTGAATCCAATCCAATGACCCTCGCGAGAGAGTGTTCGCTATCGGAGAGGAGAGGCGGCGAGCGGCGGAGAGCGCAGCTCGCGCGGCGAGGAGAATAGGGAGGAGCGTGGACGGACAACAACGCCGTATGGAGTTACAGGGCGACTGAATGCAGTCGCGACTGAATGCAATGAGATGCAGTCGCATCTAAAATTGTTAAGTTCAAGAATAAGCCTCGGGAAAGTTCGGAGAGCAGAAGAATCGATGGGTTTGTCGGACGATGACTGCTCATACGGTAGGGGGACAGCGGCGATGCAATCTTCATGGTGGATGTTTGTATAAAGGGAAGCATTATCAAAGGTGACTAGGAGGCAGTTATCAGGAATTTTAATTTTTAAGATGTCAGAGAGAACGTCATAGGTATCCTTAATGAAGGAGGAAAGCAGGGCGGAATGTCGCAAATGAGATTATTCACATAGCGCGAGAGGTTTTCGGTAACAGTGCCATTGCCAGAAACAATGGGCTGCCTGGGTTTTTCACCTTGTGAATCTTTAGGAGAAGATAAAATCTAGCGGCTACAGGGATTAAGGATATCAGGAAACGAGCAGTGGTTTCATTTCTTGTTTTATTTTTAACAAGCTTATCAAGTTTATCTTTGACAGTTTGCTTATAGTCTTGAGTGGAATCGTTGGGTAGTGCTTTATGGAACGTTACCGATAGTTGCTTATTGGCCTCGTTAACATAGTCGGTTTTGTCAAGGATTACGATGGCGCCTCCCTTGTTTGCAGCTTTAATAGTTATGCCGTACACAGCTTGCGAGTTCCTCTAGGGCTTTCATTTTGTTGGTAGTCGTTTTGTGGTGGAAAGAATTTTGTGTTTGGTATGCTTTTCGCACATCGCGTTGGAGAGCTTTGATGTATATGCCAAGGCAACTATTACGCGGTGTGGGAGGGGTCAAGTGCTTATAGCTAGGTAGGGTTCTGTGGGCTTCTTCCGTCGTGGGGGGATCGTAGAAGCATTCTCGTGGCCTCATGTTTCTGGCGAAATAATCTAAGCCCTTACAAAGTTGAAATTCATCAAAAACACCAGCAGCCGGGCAAAAGTTTAGCACCTTTGACAAGACATTCGTCTGGACTGGGAAGAGGGTTATACTTCAGAGGTTCCTTACATTCCCGGTAAGATTTTTTTGTAACGGCAGACGAGGGAAAATTATTAGTACAGGGGTTTAACTGAACTTGTTGGGCTGCAGTAGTCGAAGCAGCCCGAACCTCGCGGTCGCGGTGGGTTTCAAAGGCGAATTCTAAAATCGTTGCTTTAAGATGTTCAAATGCATTCCCGGGACTTTTCACATGTGTTTACAGGGGCAAATAAGGGCAGCTGTTTGCATGAGAACGGTTAATATTGAACCGTATTCAGAATGCCGTTTCAGTTTGGCCTATATATTGTTGCCCACAAACAGTGCACTCTAGAAGTTATAGGACATTACTTGAGTTACAGGTAAAGTTACCGTTTATATTTATGTAGTAGTCTGAAGCCGTGCTGGTGGCGCACTGTGTAGTGGTAGCTATCCTGCCAAATGACAGTGACGTTTTGCCACTGACTCCAATTCTATTCAGTGTAAGGACCCCGGAGGAGTGTTCTTCCAGCAGCACACCGCCACCACCCCCCAGATCCACCGTAACAACCATGTCTTGGGGCGAGCGCCAGCACCCCAACCCCGATGTCCACGGACGAGCGACGCGCCAGCGACATGCCAACCCCTACTGGCAAACCTGCAGTCGCCACAACGCCCCATGGGAATGTTCGCGGCGACACTACGAAGCTCCCCTACCAGCGCCACAACCAACAGCATGCCACGCCCAACCTCCGCATTTTCAGCGACCACCGAGCACAAGTACACCAACAGCAGCACGTCCGCCGCACCTTCCAGGGTACAAAATCCAGCCCTCCGTGCCACATGCCCTTACAACCTTCGAAATATTCAGCATAACAGCAACTGACTACAACAAAAAAAAAATGTAACGCGGCCTCCTTCCCTGTGTCGAGACAGTTTTTAAAGCTCAGAAAAATCACTGAAAAGCGCGTACGTTCCGAATTGCACGTTTCCGCTCTTGCACAGTATTTGACGGCCACGGTCGCTCCCAGTGGTCTTAGTATTAGAATAAAACCTGCAACTACCGAACTGAAATAATCCTCTCTCACTACAAAACGATTGCCCATTCTCTGCGAAAGAAACAGGAACTACTTATTCAGAAATTTAGCAAAAGAGAGTTGAACCTTTTAAGCAACTACGATTCCAAGACGGCCTCCACCATATCCCGAACAACAGCCCGAAACTCTAACCGAGGTAAAATTTCTAACATTGGCCACACGCGTAAGAACCTAACAATCTCCGGCACTAATAATTGCCCCCACTCTGGCAATACGTCGGATAATGTAACTACGAATGTAATATATGTTTCGAATACTGCACCCCAACCAGTTCAGTTAAACCCCTGTGCTAATACTTTTCTCTCGTCTGCCGTCACAAAAGCATGTCTTACCGGGAATGTAGTGAACCTTTCAAGTATAACCCTCTCCCCAGTCTAGATGAAGGTCTTGTCAAAGGGCCTAAACTTTTGCCCGGCTACTGGTGGTTTTGAAGAATTTCAATGTATTAAGGATTTAGATAATTTCGCCAGAAACATGAGGCTACGGGAATAATTTTACGATCACCCCGCCACGCAAGAAGCCCGCAAAACCCTACCAAGCTATAAGCACTGGACCCCTCCCACACAGCGTGATAGTTGCCTCGACATCTACATCAAAGCTGTCAAACGCGATGTGCGAAAAGCATAGCAAACACAATTTTTTTTCACTGCAACATGAATACCAACGAAAAGAAAGCCCTAGAAGAACTCGCCAACTGTCCCGACATAATTAATTAACCAGCCGACAGGAGAGGCGCCATCGTAATCCTTGACAAAACCGACTATGTTAACGAGGCCAATAAGCAACTATCGGTATCGACGTTTCCTAAAGCACTACCCAATGATCCCACTCAAGACTATCAGCAAATTATCAAAAATTAACTTTGTTGAGCTTGTTAAAAATAAAACAATAAATGAAACCATGGCTCGCTCCCTGATCCCCTTAAGCCCAGTATCTGGTACATTTTATCTTCTGCCAAAGATTCACAAGGTCACAACCCAGGTCGCCCCATTGTTTCTGGCATTGGAACTGTTGCAGAAAACCTCTCGTTCTACGCTGATAATCTGATTTGCGACATTCAACCAAGCTTTCCATCCTTCATTAGGATACCAATGATTTCTCTCAGACATCTGAAAAACTCTAATTCCCAAGAACTGCCTCGATGTGGCGTCCCTGTATATAACATCCCCGATGAAGATGGCATCGCCGCTGTATGTCTAGCCTAGAAGCAGTCGCCGTGTGACAAACCTATCGATTCTCCTGCTCTCCAAACTTTCCTTAGGCCTATTGTTGAACATAACAATTTTGAGTTCCACGGAGTACATTACGTGCAAGTGAGCGGAAAGTCAATGGGAACGCGAATGGGACCTCACTACACCAATATCTTTCTGGCTCACCTCGAATCAATCTTTCTTGAGACCCAAAATTTAAAACCACTGTACTATAAAGGGTATATTGATGACATATTCATGATCTCGCAGCACGCTGACGAGGTGGTCCTACACTTCATTGAGGCGTTTAACCGAGCACATCCTTGCATTTTCCTTGCTCATTCCTATTCGGAACGCAGTGTAAACTTTTTGGACGTCACCATTACTACCTCCCAAGGTCAGCTTCAAACCAAACTGTATAGAAAACCGACAGACACGCGGCAGTGTTTAAACTTCCAAAGTAGCCATGTCAGACACTGCCAGACAGCCATACCTTACAGCCAAGCCCACTGATTTATTAGAATTCGCTCAAACCAAGCCTACTTTGACTCAAACTGTCGAGAACTCAAGACCGCCTCCTCGAATACAAAATAACCGGAACAAGTTATCGACGACACTATTGTGTGAGCCAACCAATTAAACCATACCTAAATCTGTGAGAAAATAACCCCGAACGGTACCCGGCAAACTAACTTATTTTAACCCACTCATCCTCCGCCCAAAAGAGTGTTAACCGTACTAAAAAAACATCAGAACATCCTAATGCAAAGTGACCGCTTAAAGGTATATTCCCCAAACAACCACTCATTGTCTACCGGCGTAATTAGAATTTAGGTGACTTTCGTACTAACTCTCGTATCAAGCGAACGGAAACTACTGGCTGCACGCCCTGTTATAAACCCCAATGTAAAGGATGCCGACACATTACCAGTGCTCAGCGCACCACCAGCACGGCTTCAGACTACTACGTAAATCTAAAAGGTAACTTTTTCTGTGACTCCACTAATGTCGTATACCTTATAGAGTACACTGTTTCTAGGCAACAATATATCGGCCAAACTGAAGCGCCCTTCCGATTACGGTTGAATAGTCACCACTCTCATGCAAAAAGCTGCCCTTGATTGCCCCTGTCAAGACATGTGAACCGTCCAAGGCATGCATTTCAACATCTTAAAGAAAAGATTTTAGAATCCGCCTTCATAACCCACAATGATCGTAGGGTTCGGGAATCTTATATCATTTAAACGTTTGGATCAGTCACGCATAGGAATAATGAAAGTTCCGGAAAACTTACGTGCTTATCCCTCGTATAAAAGTGGCAGCGACATTAGTGTTAACTATGTTCGTTATTCCTACACTGGAGTTTCCCATCAGAATTCGCAAAAACTCACCAAATACAGCAGCTTTATTAGCCTAACGCGACTCAACAATGCCATTTGTCCTTGGGAAGGAGGCCGCGTTCCAATCACCCCTTAGGAATGTTAAACCCTTTGTGATCTATAGAGCCTACCTATTTTCTATTCAGTCACTTGCTTCTGTGAAATGCTCTTTTGTGCCTATATCTATTATCTCCATCTGCGGGGGGCTACACATCTTCACTTCCGCCCCAACGAGTCTCTCCAACCACTTAATACCTTACTGTATGCTCTTCCCTTCCTTTTCAAACCGCAATTTTCCAGTTTTCTGCATTGTATGTATTGCAGAACACGCCACGCACGTTGCCCTGTCACGGTGCAACCTTGAACGCTGCTTTGTTAACACGACACCTTTCTCTCTCGCGCGCTGTCTCAATTTTTTTTTTCTAGTGATATAGGCGTAGCCCGACTGCATGCATACCCTCCGTTTCCGAAACATCTTCCGCTCCTTCTCACACTTTTCTGCAAAGCTATCCAAGAAATGGGTTCCAAATGTATGTGACAGCACAATCATGCGACAGTAATCTGATGAAGGCATGTCCCGTTGCCGCTACGCAAGTAAACTGGTTTGTTATTGTTTTTGCTGTGTATCCGACTCTTTAGTTATACTGTTTCTGCGGGCTTTGTGAGATTTATCGTTCCCGCTCTCTCTCTCTCTCTCTCTCTCTCTATATATATATATATATATATATATATATATAAATATATATATATACAGGAATAAAGTTTTCCTGGACGCCGGTAGAATATACACAAAAATGGTTTCGACCACGGTAAAAAAAAGGGAACAGATTTAATAACGTTTCGGCCGAGGGACTGGCCTTTATCTGACGAAGGCCGGTCCCTCGGCCGAAACGTTATTAAATCTGTTCTCTTTTTTTCTTACCGTGGTCGAAACCATTTTTGTGTATATATATATATATATATATATATATATATATATATATATACATATATATATACATAAGGTGACGGGTTTTGTAAGAACACACATAAAAGATGCAGTCCCGATTAGCTGTGCTTTTTGTCTTCTTGAAGGTACTTCTACCACCGACTACTGGTTAGTGTCATTTTTTTATGATGCAGCAAAAAAAAATAACACAAAGTCGTAAAGCGGGAGGCACTTCGCATCACGACGGATGTTTTCTCGAATTTCTTTTCTGCTGTATCATATCACCTCATTCTGCGCTTTCAAGCACCTTCAAGGTGCCGAATAGCACTGGCAGTAACAAGCAGCATCTTTGATGTATCATCATCATCACCGTCATCATCACCAGCCTATCTACACCCACTGCAGCGCAAAGGCCTGCATATATATATATATATATATATATATATATATATATATATATATATCAAGGTTGCAGTCGTCATTGCCAGTGCTATTCGGCTTTTTTTTTTTCGAAATATTTAATAGGGCCGAATGACGTGTGCTTGTCACGTTTCTTTTGATTCATTGATAAATAAGCGAAAATATAAGTCGAGAAAAAATCCGCCGTTTTCCGGGAGCGGGACTCGAACCCACATCTCCGCATAACCGGTGCGGTGCGTTAGCCATTACGCTATCCCCACAGCGGCTTCTCTCTCGACTTTAAAGCTGGGGTTTATATTTACAAGAGCTCTGAGGCCGGTCAACTAGCGCCGCCCCTCGACTACCGCGGGAGACGTAGAACGTCTTCTTTCCCAGCGGCCGCCACGTAGAACGTGGTCGGAGGTCGGGGTTAGCAATTGGCATATCCGAACTGCTGGAGCCAGTGCCTCGTAATGCATGTAGCAGAACAGAGAGATACGGGACGAGGGACTCGGTAAAGATACATATCAAGGTTGCAGTCGTCATTGCCAGTGCTATTCGGCTTTTTTTTTTTCGAAATATTTAATAGGGCCGAATGACGTGTGCTTGTCACGTTTCTTTTGATTCATTGATAAATAAGCGAAAATATAGGTCGAGAAAAAATCCGCCGTTTTCCGGGAGCGGGACTCGAACCCACATCTCCGCATAACCGGTGCGGTGCGTTAGCCATTACGCTATCCCCACAGCGGCTTCTCTCTCGACTTTAAAGCGGGGGTTTATATTTACAAGAGCTCTGAGGCCGGTCAACTAGCGCCGCCCCTCGACTACCGCGGGAGACGTAGAACGTCTTCTTTCCCAGCGGCCGCCACGTAGAACGTGGTCGGAGGTCGGGGTTAGCAATTGGCATATCCGAACTGCTGGAGCCAGTGCCTCGTAATGCATGTAGCAGAACAGAGAGATACGGGACGAGGGACTCGGTAAAGATACATATCAAGGTTGCAGTCGTCATTGCCAGTGCTATTCGGCTTTTTTTTTTTTTCGAAATATTTAATAGGGCCGAATGACGTGTGCTTGTCACGTTTCTTTTGATTCATTGATAAATAAGCGAAAATATAAGTCGAGAAAAAATCCGCCGTTTTCCGGGAGCGGGACTCGAACCCACATCTCCGCATAACCGGTGCGGTGCGTTAGCCATTACGCTATCCCCACAGCGGCTTCTCTCTCGACTTTAAAGCGGGGGTTTATATTTACAAGAGCTCTGAGGCCGGTCAACTAGCGCCGCCCCTCGACTACCGCGGGAGACGTAGAACGTCTTCTTTCCCAGCGGCCGCCACGTAGAACGTGGTCGGAGGTCGGGGTTAGCAATTGGCATATCCGAACTGCTGAAGCCAGTGCCTCGTAATGCATGTAGCAGAACAGAGAGATACGGGACGAGGGACTCGGTAAAGATACATATCAAGGTTGCAGTCGTCATTGCCAGTGCTATTCGGCTTTTTTTTTTTTTTTTGAAATATTTAATAGGGCCGAATGACGTGTGCTTGTCACGTTTCTTTTGATTCATTGATAAATAAGCGAAAATATAAGTCGAGAAAAAATCCGCCGTTTTCCGGGAGCGGGACTCGAACCCACATCTCCGCATAACCGGTGCGGTGCGTTAGCCATTACGCTATCCCCACAGCGGCTTCTCTCTCGACTTTAAAGCGGGGGTTTATATTTACAAGAGCTCTGAGGCCGGTCAACTAGCGCCGCCCCTCGACTACCGCGGGAGACGTAGAACGTCCTCTTTCCCAGCGGCCGCCACGTAGAACGTGGTCGGAGGTCGGGGTTAGCAATTGGCATATCCGAACTGCTGGAGCCAGTGCCTCGTAATGCATGTAGCAGAACAGAGAGATACGGGACGAGGGACTCGGTAAAGATACATATCAAGGTTGCAGTCGTCATTGCCAGTGCTATTCGGCTTTTTTTTTTTCGAAATATTTAATAGGGCCGAATGACCTGTGCTTGTCACGTTTCTTTTGATTCATTGATAAATAAGCGAACATATAAGTCGAGAAAAAATCCGCCGTTTTCCGGGAGCGGGACTCGAACCCACATCTCCGCATAACCGGTGCGGTGCGTTAGCCATTACGCTATCCCCACAGCGGCTTCTCTCTCGACTTTAAAGCGGGGGTTTATATTTACAAGAGCTCTGAGGCCGGTCAACTAGCGCCGCCCCTCGACTACCGCGGGAGACGTAGAACGTCTTCTTTCCCAGCGGCCGCCACGTAGAACGTGGTCGGAGGTCGGGGTTAGCAATTGGCATATCCGAACTGCTGGAGCCAGTGCCTCGTAATGCATGTAGCAGAACAGAGAGATACGGGACGAGGGACTCGGTAAAGATACATATCAAGGTTGCAGTCGTCATTGCCAGTGCTATTCGGCTTTTTTTTTCGAAATATTTAATAGGGCCGAATGACGTGTGCTTGTCACGTTTCTTTTGATTCATTGATAAATAAGCGAAAATATAAGTCGAGAAAAAATCCGCCGTTTTCCGGGAGCGGGACTCGAACCCACATCTCCGCATAACCGGTGCGGTGCGTTAGCCATTACGCTATCCCCACAGCGGCTTCTCTCTCGACTTTAAAGCGGGGGTTTATATTTACAAGAGCTCTGAGGCCGGTCAACTAGCGCCGCCCCTCGACTACCGCGGGAGACGTAGAACGTCCTCTTTCCCAGCGGCCGCCACGTAGAACGTGGTCGGAGGTCGGGGTTAGCAATTGGCATATCCGAACTGCTGGAGCCAGTGCCTCGTAATGCATGTAGCAGAACAGAGAGATACGGGACGAGGGACTCGGTAAAGATACATATCAAGGTTGCAGTCGTCATTGCCAGTGCTATTCGGCTTTTTTTTTCGAAATATTTAATAGGGCCGAATGACGTGTGCTTGTCACGTTTCTTTTGATTCATTGATAAATAAGCGAAAATATAAGTCGAGAAAAAATCCGCCGTTTTCCGGGAGCGGGACTCGAACCCACATCTCCGCATAACCGGTGCGGTGCGTTAGCCATTACGCTATCCCCACAGCGGCTTCTCTCTCGACTTTAAAGCGGGGGTTTATATTTACAAGAGCTATGAGGCCGGTCAACTAGCGCCGCCCCTCGACTACCGCGGGAGACGTAGAACGTCTTCTTTCCCAGCGGCCGCCACGTAGAACGTGGTCGGAGGTCGGGGTTAGCAATTGGCATATCCGAACTGCTGGAGCCAGTGCCTCGTAATGCATGTAGCAGAACAGAGAGATACGGGACGAGGGACTCGGTAAAGATACATATCAAGGTTGCAGTCGTCATTGCCAGTGCTATTCGGCTTTTTTTTTTTTTCGAAATATTTAATAGGCCGAATGACGTGTGCTTGTCACGTTTCTTTTGATTCATTGATAAATAAGCGAAAATATAAGTCGAGAAAAAATCCGCCGTTTTCCGGGAGCGGGACTCGAACCCACATCTCCGCATAACCGGTGCGGTGCGTTAGCCATTACGCTATCCCCACAGCGGCTTCTCTCTCGACTTTAAAGCGGGGGTTTATATTTACAAGAGCTCTGAGGCCGGTCAACTAGCGCCGCCCCTCGACTACCGCGGGAGACGTAGAACGTCTTCTTTCCCAGCGGCCGCCACGTAGAACGTGGTCGGAGGTCGGGGTTAGCAATTGGCATATCCGAACTGCTGGAGCCAGTGCCTCGTAATGCATGTAGCAGAACAGAGAGATACGGGACGAGGGACTCGGTAAAGATACATATCAAGGTTGCAGTCGTCATTGCCAGTGCTATTCGGCTTTTTTTTTTTTTCGAAATATTTAATAGGGCCGAATGACGTGTGCTTGTCACGTTTCTTTTGATTCATTGATAAATAAGCGAAAATATAAGTCGAGAAAAAATCCGCCGTTTTCCGGGAGCGGGACTCGAACCCACATCTCCGCATAACCGGTGCGGTGCGTTAGCCATTACGCTATCCCCACAGCGGCTTCTCTCTCGACTTTAAAGCGGGGGTTTATATTTACAAGAGCTCTGAGGCCGGTCAACTAGCGCCGCCCCTCGACTACCGCGGGAGACGTAGAACGTCTTCTTTCCCAGCGGCCGCCACGTAGAACGTGGTCGGAGGTCGGGGTTAGCAATTGGCATATCCGAACTGCTGGAGCCAGTGCCTCGTAATGCATGTAGCAGAACAGAGAGATACGGGACGAGGGACTCGGTAAAGATACATATCAAGGTTGCAGTCGTCATTGCCAGTGCTATTCGGCTTTTTTTTTTTTCGAAATATTTATTAGGGCCGAATGACGTGTGCTTGTCACGTTTCTTTTGATTCATTGATAAATAAGCGAAAATATAAGTCGAGAAAAAATCCGCCGTTTTCCGGGAGCGGGACTCGAACCCACATCTCCGCATAACCGGTGCGGTGCGTTAGCCATTACGCTATCCCCACAGCGGCTTCTCTCTCGACTTTAAAGCGGGGGTTTATATTTACAAGAGCTCTGAGGCCGGTCAACTAGCGCCGCCCCTCGACTACCGCGGGAGACGTAGAACGTCTTCTTTCCCAGCGGCCGCCACGTAGAACGTGGTCGGAGGTCGGGGTTAGCAATTGGCATATCCGAACTGCTGGAGCCAGTGCCTCGTAATGCATGTAGCAGAACAGAGAGATACGGGACGAGGGACTCGGTAAAGATACATATCAAGGTTGCAGTCGTCATTGCCAGTGCTATTCGGCTTTTTTTTTTTTTCGAAATATTTAATAGGCCGAATGACGTGTGCTTGTCACGTTTCTTTTGATTCATTGATAAATAAGCGAAAATATAAGTCGAGAAAAAATCCGCCGTTTTCCGGGAGCGGGACTCGAACCCACATCTCCGCATAACCGGTGCGGTGCGTTAGCCATTACGCTATCCCCACAGCGGCTTCTCTCTCGACTTTAAAGCGGGGGTTTATATTTACAAGAGCTCTGAGGCCGGTCAACTAGCGCCGCCCCTCGACTACCGCGGGAGACGTAGAACGTCTTCTTTCCCAGCGGCCGCCACGTAGAACGTGGTCGGAGGTCGGGGTTAGCAATTGGCATATCCGAACTGCTGGAGCCAGTGCCTCGTAATGCATGTAGCAGAACAGAGAGATACGGGACGAGGGACTCGGTAAAGATACATATCAAGGTTGCAGTCGTCATTGCCAGTGCTATTCGGCTTTTTTTTTTTTTCGAAATATTTAATAGGGCCGAATGACGTGTGCTTGTCACGTTTCTTTTGATTCATTGATAAATAAGCGAAAATATAAGTCGAGAAAAAATCCGCCGTTTTCCGGGAGCGGGACTCGAACCCACATCTCCGCATAACCGGTGCGGTGCGTTAGCCATTACGCTATCCCCACAGCGGCTTCTCTCTCGACTTTAAAGCGGGGGTTTATATTTACAAGAGCTCTGAGGCCGGTCAACTAGCGCCGCCCCTCGACTACCGCGGGAGACGTAGAACGTCTTCTTTCCCAGCGGCCGCCACGTAGAACGTGGTCGGAGGTCGGGGTTAGCAATTGGCATATCCGAACTGCTGGAGCCAGTGCCTCGTAATGCATGTAGCAGAACAGAGAGATACGGGACGAGGGACTCGGTAAAGATACATATCAAGGTTGCAGTCGTCATTGCCAGTGCTATTCGGCTTTTTTTTTTTTTCGAAATATTTATTAGGGCCGAATGACGTGTGCTTGTCACGTTTCTTTTGATTCATTGATAAATAAGCGAAAATATAAGTCGAGAAAAAATCCGCCGTTTTCCGGGAGCGGGACTCGAACCCACATCTCCGCATAACCGGTGCGGTGCGTTAGCCATTACGCTATCCCCACAGCGGCTTCTCTCTCGACTTTAAAGCGGGGGTTTATATTTACAAGAGCTCTGAGGCCGGTCAACTAGCGCCGCCCCTCGACTACCGCGGGAGACGTAGAACGTCTTCTTTCCCAGCGGCCGCCACGTAGAACGTGGTCGGAGGTCGGGGTTAGCAATTGGCATATCCGAACTGCTGGAGCCAGTGCCTCGTAATGCATGTAGCAGAACAGAGAGATACGGGACGAGGGACTCGGTAAAGATACATATCAAGGTTGCAGTCGTCATTGCCAGTGCTATTCGGCTTTTTTTTTTTTTCGAAATATTTAATAGGGCCGAATGACGTGTGCTTGTCACGTTTCTTTTGATTCATTGATAAATAAGCGAAAATATAAGTCGAGAAAAAATCCGCCGTTTTCCGGGAGCGGGACTCGAACCCACATCTCCGCATAACCGGTGCGGTGCGTTAGCCATTACGCTATCCCCACAGCGGCTTCTCTCTCGACTTTAAAGCGGGGGTTTATATTTACAAGAGCTCTGAGGCCGGTCAACTAGCGCCGCCCCTCGACTACCGCGGGAGACGTAGAACGTCTTCTTTCCCAGCGGCCGCCACGTAGAACGTGGTCGGAGGTCGGGGTTAGCAATTGGCATATCCGAACTGCTGGAGCCAGTGCCTCGTAATGCATGTAGCAGAACAGAGAGATACGGGACGAGGGACTCGGTAAAGATACATATCAAGGTTGCAGTCGTCATTGCCAGTGCTATTCGGCTTTTTTTTTTTTTCGAAATATTTATTAGGGCCGAATGACGTGTGCTTGTCACGTTTCTTTTGATTCATTGATAAATAAGCGAAAATATAAGTCGAGAAAAAATCCGCCGTTTTCCGGGAGCGGGACTCGAACCCACATCTCCGCATAACCGGTGCGGTGCGTTAGCCATTACGCTATCCCCACAGCGGCTTCTCTCTCGACTTTAAAGCGGGGGTTTATATTTACAAGAGCTCTGAGGCCGGTCAACTAGCGCCGCCCCTCGACTACCGCGGGAGACGTAGAACGTCTTCTTTCCCAGCGGCCGCCACGTAGAACGTGGTCGGAGGTCGGGGTTAGCAATTGGCATATCCGAACTGCTGGAGCCAGTGCCTCGTAATGCATGTAGCAGAACAGAGAGATACGGGACGAGGGACTCGGTAAAGATACATATCAAGGTTGCAGTCGTCATTGCCAGTGCTATTCGGCTTTTTTTTTTTTTCGAAATATTTAATAGGGCCGAATGACGTGTGCTTGTCACGTTTCTTTTGATTCATTGATAAATAAGCGAAAATATAAGTCGAGAAAAAATCCGCCGTTTTCCGGGAGCGGGACTCGAACCCACATCTCCGCATAACCGGTGCGGTGCGTTAGCCATTACGCTATCCCCACAGCGGCTTCTCTCTCGACTTTAAAGCGGGGGTTTATATTTACAAGAGCTCTGAGGCCGGTCAACTAGCGCCGCCCCTCGACTACCGCGGGAGACGTAGAACGTCTTCTTTCCCAGCGGCCGCCACGTAGAACGTGGTCGGAGGTCGGGGTTAGCAATTGGCATATCCGAACTGCTGGAGCCAGTGCCTCGTAATGCATGTAGCAGAACAGAGAGATACGGGACGAGGGACTCGGTAAAGATACATATCAAGGTTGCAGTCGTCATTGCCAGTGCTATTCGGCTTTTTTTTTTCGAAATATTTAATAGGGCCGAATGACGTGTGCTTGTCACGTTTCTTTTGATTCATTGATAAATAAGCGAAAATATAAGTCGAGAAAAAATCCGCCGTTTTCCGGGAGCGGGACTCGAACCCACATCTCCGCATAACCGGTGCGGTGCGTTAGTCATTACGCTATCCCCACAGCGGCTTCTCTCTCGACTTTAAAGCGGGGGTTTATATTTACAAGAGCTCTGAGGCCGGTCAACTAGCGCCGCCCCTCGACTACCGCGGGAGACGTAGAACGTCTTCTTTCACAGCGGCCGCCACGTAGAACGTGGTCGGAGGTCGGGGTTAGCAATTGGCATATCCGAACTGCTGGAGCCAGTGCCTCGTAATGCATGTAGCAGAACAGAGAGATACGGGACGAGGGACTCGGTAAAGATACATATCAAGGTTGCAGTCGTCATTGCCAGTGCTATTCGGCTTTTTTTTTTTTCGAAATATTTAATAGGGCCGAATGACGTGTGCTTGTCACGTTTCTTTTGATTCATTGATAAATAAGCGAAAATATAAGTCGAGAAAAAATCCGCCGTTTTCCGGGAGCGGGACTCGAACCCACATCTCCGCATAACCGGTGCGGTGCGTTAGCCATTACGCTATCCCCACAGCGGCTTCTCTCTCGACTTTAAAGCGGGGGTTTATATTTACAAGAGCTCTGAGGCCGGTCAACTAGCGCCGCCCCTCGACTACCGCGGGAGACGTAGAACGTCTTCTTTCCCAGCGGCCGCCACGTAGAACGTGGTCGGAGGTCGGGGTTACCAATTGGCATATCCGAACTGCTGGAGCCAGTGCCTCGTAATGCATGTAGCAGAACAGAGAGATACGGGACGAGGGACTCGGTAAAGATACATATCAAGGTTGCAGTCGTCATTGCCAGTGCTATTCGGCTTTTTTTTTTTTCGAAATATTTAATAGGGCCGAATGACGTGTGCTTGTCACGTTTCTTTTGATTCATTGATAAATAAGCGAAAATATAAGTCGAGAAAAAATCCGCCGTTTTCCGGGAGCGGGACTCGAACCCACATCTCCGCATAACCGGTGCGGTGCGTTAGCCATTACGCTATCCCCACAGCGGCTTCTCTCTCGACTTTAAAGCGGGGGTTTATATTTACAAGAGCTCTGAGGCCGGTCAACTAGCGCCGCCCCTCGACTACCGCGGGAGACGTAGAACGTCTTCTTTCCCAGCGGCCGCCACGTAGAACGTGGCCGGAGGTCGGGGTTAGCAATTGGCATATCCGAACTGCTGGAGCCAGTGCCTCGTAATGCATGTAGCAGAACAGAGAGATACGGGACGAGGGACTCGGTAAAGATACATATCAAGGTTGCAGTCGTCATTGCCAGTGCTATTCGGCTTTTTTTTTTTTTTTCGAAATATTTAATAGGGCCGAATGACGTGTGCTTGTCACGTTTCTTTTGATTCATTGATAAATAAGCGAAAATATAGGTCGAGAAAAAATCCGCCGTTTTCCGGGAGCGGGACTCGAACCCACATCTCCGCATAACCGGTGCGGTGCGTTAGCCATTACGCTATCCCCACAGCGGCTTCTCTCTCGACTTTAAAGCGGGGGTTTATATTTACAAGAGCTCTGAGGCCGGTCAACTAGCGCCGCCCCTCGACTACCGCGGGAGACGTAGAACGTCTTCTTTCCCAGCGGCCGCCACGTAGAACGTGGTCGGAGGTCGGGGTTAGCAATTGGCATATCCGAACTGCTGGAGCCAGTGCCTCGTAATGCATGTAGCAGAACAGAGAGATACGGGACGAGGGACTCGGTAAAGATACATATCAAGGTTGCAGTCGTCATTGCCAGTGCTATTCGGCTTTTTTTTTTTTTTCGAAATATTTAATAGGGCCGAATGACGTGTACTTGTCACGTTTCTTTTGATTCATTGATAAATAAGCGAAAATATAAGTCGAGAAAAAATCCGCCGTTTTCCGGGAGCGGGACTCGAACCCACATCTCCGCATAACCGGTGCGGTGTGTTAGCCATTATGCTATCCCCACAGCGGCTTCTCTCTCGACTTTAAAGCGGGGGTTTATATTTACAAGAGCTCTGAGGCCGGTCAACTAGCGCCGCCCCTCGACTACCGCGGGAGACGTAGAACGTCTTCTTTCCCAGCGGCCGCCACGTAGAACGTGGTCGGAGGTCGGGGTTAGCAATTGGCATATCCGAACTGCTGGAGCCAGTGCCTCGTAATGCATGTAGCAGAACAGAGAGATACGGGACGAGGGACTCGGTAAAGATACATATCAAGGTTGCAGTCGTCATTGCCAGTGCTATTCGGCTTTTTTTTTTCGAAATATTTAATAGGGCCGAATGACGTGTGCTTGTCACGTTTCTTTTGATTCATTGATAAATAAGCGAAAATATAAGTCGAGAAAAAATCCGCCGTTTTCCGGGAGCGGGACTCGAACCCACATCTCTGCATAACCGGTGCGGTGCGTTAGCCATTACGCTATCCCCACAGCGGCTTCTCTCTCGACTTTAAAGCGGGGGTTTATATTTACAAGAGCTCTGAGGCCGGTCAACTAGCGCCGCCCCTCGACTACCGCGGGAGACGTAGAACGTCTTCTTTCCCAGCGGCCGCCACGTAGAACGTGGTCGGAGGTCGGGGTTAGCAATTGGCATATCCGAACTGCTGAAGCCAGTGCCTCGTAATGCATGTAGCAGAACAGAGAGATACGGGACGAGGGACTCGGTAAAGATACATATCAAGGTTGCAGTCGTCATTGCCAGTGCTATTCGGCTTTTTTTTTTTTTTTTTGAAATATTTAATAGGGCCGAATGACGTGTGCTTGTCACGTTTCTTTTGATTCATTGATAAATAAGCGAAAATATAAGTCGAGAAAAAATCCGCCGTTTTCCGGGAGCGGGACTCGAACCCACATCTCCGCATAACCGGTGCGGTGCGTTAGCCATTACGCTATCCCCACAGCGGCTTCTCTCTCGACTTTAAAGCGGGGGTTTATATTTACAAGAGCTCTGAGGCCGGTCAACTAGCGCCGCCCCTCGACTACCGCGGGAGACGTAGAACGTCCTCTTTCCCAGCGGCCGCCACGTAGAACGTGGTCGGAGGTCGGGGTTAGCAATTGGCATATCCGAACTGCTGGAGCCAGTGCCTCGTAATGCATGTAGCAGAACAGAGAGATACGGGACGAGGGACTCGGTAAAGATACATATCAAGGTTGCAGTCGTCATTGCCAGTGCTATTCGGCTTTTTTTTTTCGAAATATTTAATAGGGCCGAATGACGTGTGCTTGTCACGTTTCTTTTGATTCATTGATAAATAAGCGAAAATATAAGTCGAGAAAAAATCCGCCGTTTTCCGGGAGCGGGACTCGAACCCACATCTCCGCATAACCGGTGCGGTGCGTTAGCCATTACGCTATCCCCACAGCGGCTTCTCTCTCGACTTTAAAGCGGGGGTTTATATTTACAAGAGCTCTGAGGCCGGTCAACTAGCGCCGCCCCTCGACTACCGCGGGAGACGTAGAACGTCCTCTTTCCCAGCGGCCGCCACGTAGAACGTGGTCGGAGGTCGGGGTTAGCAATTGGCATATCCGAACTGCTGGAGCCAGTGCCTCGTAATGCATGTAGCAGAACAGAGAGATACGGGACGAGGGACTCGGTAAAGATACATATCAAGGTTGCAGTCGTCATTGCCAGTGCTATTCGGCTTTTTTTTTTTTTTCGAAATATTTAATAGGGCCGAATGACGTGTGCTTGTCACGTTTCTTTTGATTCATTGATAAATAAGCGAAAATATAAGTCGAGAAAAAATCCGCCGTTTTCCGGGAGCGGGACTCGAACCCACATCTCCGCATAACCGGTGCGGTGCGTTAGCCATTACGCTATCCCCACAGCGGCTTCTCTCTCGACTTTAAAGCGGGGGTTTATATTTACAAGAGCTATGAGGCCGGTCAACTAGCGCCGCCCCTCGACTACCGCGGGAGACGTAGAACGTCTTCTTTCCCAGCGGCCGCCACGTAGAACGTGGTCGGAGGTCGGGGTTAGCAATTGGCATATCCGAACTGCTGGAGCCAGTGCCTCGTAATGCATGTAGCAGAACAGAGAGATACGGGACGAGGGACTCGGTAAAGATACATATCAAGGTTGCAGTCGTCATTGCCAGTGCTATTCGGCTTTTTTTTTTTTTCGAAATATTTAATAGGCCGAATGACGTGTGCTTGTCACGTTTCTTTTGATTCATTGATAAATAAGCGAAAATATAAGTCGAGAAAAAATCCGCCGTTTTCCGGGAGCGGGACTCGAACCCACATCTCCGCATAACCGGTGCGGTGCGTTAGCCATTACGCTATCCCCACAGCGGCTTCTCTCTCGACTTTAAAGCGGGGGTTTATATTTACAAGAGCTCTGAGGCCGGTCAACTAGCGCCGCCCCTCGACTACCGCGGGAGACGTAGAACGTCTTCTTTCCCAGCGGCCGCCACGTAGAACGTGGTCGGAGGTCGGGGTTAGCAATTGGCATATCCGAACTGCTGGAGCCAGTGCCTCGTAATGCATGTAGCAGAACAGAGAGATACGGGACGAGGGACTCGGTAAAGATACATATCAAGGTTGCAGTCGTCATTGCCAGTGCTATTCGGCTTTTTTTTTTTTTCGAAATATTTAATAGGGCCGAATGACGTGTGCTTGTCACGTTTCTTTTGATTCATTGATAAATAAGCGAAAATATAAGTCGAGAAAAAATCCGCCGTTTTCCGGGAGCGGGACTCGAACCCACATCTCCGCATAACCGGTGCGGTGCGTTAGCCATTACGCTATCCCCACAGCGGCTTCTCTCTCGACTTTAAAGCGGGGGTTTATATTTACAAGAGCTCTGAGGCCGGTCAACTAGCGCCGCCCCTCGACTACCGCGGGAGACGTAGAACGTCTTCTTTCCCAGCGGCCGCCACGTAGAACGTGGTCGGAGGTCGGGGTTAGCAATTGGCATATCCGAACTGCTGGAGCCAGTGCCTCGTAATGCATGTAGCAGAACAGAGAGATACGGGACGAGGGACTCGGTAAAGATACATATCAAGGTTGCAGTCGTCATTGCCAGTGCTATTCGGCTTTTTTTTTTTTCGAAATATTTATTAGGGCCGAATGACGTGTGCTTGTCACGTTTCTTTTGATTCATTGATAAATAAGCGAAAATATAAGTCGAGAAAAAATCCGCCGTTTTCCGGGAGCGGGACTCGAACCCACATCTCCGCATAACCGGTGCGGTGCGTTAGCCATTACGCTATCCCCACAGCGGCTTCTCTCTCGACTTTAAAGCGGGGGTTTATATTTACAAGAGCTCTGAGGCCGGTCAACTAGCGCCGCCCCTCGACTACCGCGGGAGACGTAGAACGTCTTCTTTCCCAGCGGCCGCCACGTAGAACGTGGTCGGAGGTCGGGGTTAGCAATTGGCATATCCGAACTGCTGGAGCCAGTGCCTCGTAATGCATGTAGCAGAACAGAGAGATACGGGACGAGGGACTCGGTAAAGATACATATCAAGGTTGCAGTCGTCATTGCCAGTGCTATTCGGCTTTTTTTTTTTTTCGAAATATTTAATAGGCCGAATGACGTGTGCTTGTCACGTTTCTTTTGATTCATTGATAAATAAGCGAAAATATAAGTCGAGAAAAAATCCGCCGTTTTCCGGGAGCGGGACTCGAACCCACATCTCCGCATAACCGGTGCGGTGCGTTAGCCATTACGCTATCCCCACAGCGGCTTCTCTCTCGACTTTAAAGCGGGGGTTTATATTTACAAGAGCTCTGAGGCCGGTCAACTAGCGCCGCCCCTCGACTACCGCGGGAGACGTAGAACGTCTTCTTTCCCAGCGGCCGCCACGTAGAACGTGGTCGGAGGTCGGGGTTAGCAATTGGCATATCCGAACTGCTGGAGCCAGTGCCTCGTAATGCATGTAGCAGAACAGAGAGATACGGGACGAGGGACTCGGTAAAGATACATATCAAGGTTGCAGTCGTCATTGCCAGTGCTATTCGGCTTTTTTTTTTTTCGAAATATTTATTAGGGCCGAATGACGTGTGCTTGTCACGTTTCTTTTGATTCATTGATAAATAAGCGAAAATATAAGTCGAGAAAAAATCCGCCGTTTTCCGGGAGCGGGACTCGAACCCACATCTCCGCATAACCGGTGCGGTGCGTTAGCCATTACGCTATCCCCACAGCGGCTTCTCTCTCGACTTTAAAGCGGGGGTTTATATTTACAAGAGCTCTGAGGCCGGTCAACTAGCGCCGCCCCTCGACTACCGCGGGAGACGTAGAACGTCTTCTTTCCCAGCGGCCGCCACGTAGAACGTGGTCGGAGGTCGGGGTTAGCAATTGGCATATCCGAACTGCTGGAGCCAGTGCCTCGTAATGCATGTAGCAGAACAGAGAGATACGGGACGAGGGACTCGGTAAAGATACATATCAAGGTTGCAGTCGTCATTGCCAGTGCTATTCGGCTTTTTTTTTTTTTCGAAATATTTAATAGGGCCGAATGACGTGTGCTTGTCACGTTTCTTTTGATTCATTGATAAATAAGCGAAAATATAAGTCGAGAAAAAATCCGCCGTTTTCCGGGAGCGGGACTCGAACCCACATCTCCGCATAACCGGTGCGGTGCGTTAGCCATTACGCTATCCCCACAGCGGCTTCTCTCTCGACTTTAAAGCGGGGGTTTATATTTACAAGAGCTCTGAGGCCGGTCAACTAGCGCCGCCCCTCGACTACCGCGGGAGACGTAGAACGTCTTCTTTCCCAGCGGCCGCCACGTAGAACGTGGTCGGAGGTCGGGGTTAGCAATTGGCATATCCGAACTGCTGGAGCCAGTGCCTCGTAATGCATGTAGCAGAACAGAGAGATACGGGACGAGGGACTCGGTAAAGATACATATCAAGGTTGCAGTCGTCATTGCCAGTGCTATTCGGCTTTTTTTTTTCGAAATATTTAATAGGGCCGAATGACGTGTGCTTGTCACGTTTCTTTTGATTCATTGATAAATAAGCGAAAATATAAGTCGAGAAAAAATCCGCCGTTTTCCGGGAGCGGGACTCGAACCCACATCTCCGCATAACCGGTGCGGTGCGTTAGTCATTACGCTATCCCCACAGCGGCTTCTCTCTCGACTTTAAAGCGGGGGTTTATATTTACAAGAGCTCTGAGGCCGGTCAACTAGCGCCGCCCCTCGACTACCGCGGGAGACGTAGAACGTCTTCTTTCACAGCGGCCGCCACGTAGAACGTGGTCGGAGGTCGGGGTTAGCAATTGGCATATCCGAACTGCTGGAGCCAGTGCCTCGTAATGCATGTAGCAGAACAGAGAGATACGGGACGAGGGACTCGGTAAAGATACATATCAAGGTTGCAGTCGTCATTGCCAGTGCTATTCGGCTTTTTTTTTTTTCGAAATATTTAATAGGGCCGAATGACGTGTGCTTGTCACGTTTCTTTTGATTCATTGATAAATAAGCGAAAATATAAGTCGAGAAAAAATCCGCCGTTTTCCGGGAGCGGGACTCGAACCCACATCTCCGCATAACCGGTGCGGTGCGTTAGCCATTACGCTATCCCCACAGCGGCTTCTCTCTCGACTTTAAAGCGGGGGTTTATATTTACAAGAGCTCTGAGGCCGGTCAACTAGCGCCGCCCCTCGACTACCGCGGGAGACGTAGAACGTCTTCTTTCCCAGCGGCCGCCACGTAGAACGTGGTCGGAGGTCGGGGTTACCAATTGGCATATCCGAACTGCTGGAGCCAGTGCCTCGTAATGCATGTAGCAGAACAGAGAGATACGGGACGAGGGACTCGGTAAAGATACATATCAAGGTTGCAGTCGTCATTGCCAGTGCTATTCGGCTTTTTTTTTTTTCGAAATATTTAATAGGGCCGAATGACGTGTGCTTGTCACGTTTCTTTTGATTCATTGATAAATAAGCGAAAATATAAGTCGAGAAAAAATCCGCCGTTTTCCGGGAGCGGGACTCGAACCCACATCTCCGCATAACCGGTGCGGTGCGTTAGCCATTACGCTATCCCCACAGCGGCTTCTCTCTCGACTTTAAAGCGGGGGTTTATATTTACAAGAGCTCTGAGGCCGGTCAACTAGCGCCGCCCCTCGACTACCGCGGGAGACGTAGAACGTCTTCTTTCCCAGCGGCCGCCACGTAGAACGTGGTCGGAGGTCGGGGTTAGCAATTGGCATATCCGAACTGCTGGAGCCAGTGCCTCGTAATGCATGTAGCAGAACAGAGAGATACGGGACGAGGGACTCGGTAAAGATACATATCAAGGTTGCAGTCGTCATTGCCAGTGCTATTCGGCTTTTTTTTTTTTCGAAATATTTAATAGGGCCGAATGACGTGTGCTTGTCACGTTTCTTTTGATTCATTGATAAATAAGCGAAAATATAGGTCGAGAAAAAATCCGCCGTTTTCCGGGAGCGGGACTCGAACCCACATCTCCGCATAACCGGTGCGGTGCGTTAGCCATTACGCTATCCCCACAGCGGCTTCTCTCTCGACTTTAAAGCGGGGGTTTATATTTACAAGAGCTCTGAGGCCGGTCAACTAGCGCCGCCCCTCGACTACCGCGGGAGACGTAGAACGTCTTCTTTCCCAGCGGCCGCCACGTAGAACGTGGTCGGAGGTCGGGGTTAGCAATTGGCATATCCGAACTGCTGGAGCCAGTGCCTCGTAATGCATGTAGCAGAACAGAGAGATACGGGACGAGGGACTCGGTAAAGATACATATCAAGGTTGCAGTCGTCATTGCCAGTGCTATTCGGCTTTTTTTTTTTTCGAAATATTTAATAGGGCCGAATGACGTGTACTTGTCACGTTTCTTTTGATTCATTGATAAATAAGCGAAAATATAAGTCGAGAAAAAATCCGCCGTTTTCCGGGAGCGGGACTCGAACCCACATCTCCGCATAACCGGTGCGGTGTGTTAGCCATTATGCTATCCCCACAGCGGCTTCTCTCTCGACTTTAAAGCGGGGGTTTATATTTACAAGAGCTCTGAGGCCGGTCAACTAGCGCCGCCCCTCGACTACCGCGGGAGACGTAGAACGTCTTCTTTCCCAGCGGCCGCCACGTAGAACGTGGTCGGAGGTCGGGGTTAGCAATTGGCATATCCGAACTGCTGGAGCCAGTGCCTCGTAATGCATGTAGCAGAACAGAGAGATACGGGACGAGGGACTCGGTAAAGATACATATCAAGGTTGCAGTCGTCATTGCCAGTGCTATTCGGCTTTTTTTTTTTCGAAATATTTAATAGGGCCGAATGACGTGTGCTTGTCACGTTTCTTTTGATTCATTGATAAATAAGCGAAAATATAAGTCGAGAAAAAATCCGCCGTTTTCCGGGAGCGGGACTCGAACCCACATCTCTGCATAACCGGTGCGGTGCGTTAGCCATTACGCTATCCCCACAGCGGCTTCTCTCTCGACTTTAAAGCGGGGGTTTATATTTACAAGAGCTCTGAGGCCGGTCAACTAGCGCCGCCCCTCGACTACCGCGGGAGACGTAGAACGTCTTCTTTCCCAGCGGCCGCCACGTAGAACGTGGTCGGAGGTCGGGGTTAGCAATTGGCATATCCGAACTGCTGGAGCCAGTGCCTCGTAATGCATGTAGCAGAACAGAGAGATACGGGACGAGGTACTCGGTAAAGATACATATCAAGGTTGCAGTCGTCATTGCCAGTGCTATTCGGCTTTTTTTTTTTTTTCGAAATATTTAATAGGGCCGAATGACGTGTGCTTGTCACGTTTCTTTTGATTCATTGATAAATAAGCGAAAATATAAGTCGAGAAAAAATCCGCCGTTTTCCGGGAGCGGGACTCGAACCCACATCTCCGCATAACTGGTGCGGTGCGTTAGCCATTACGCTATCCCCAAAGCGGCTTCTCTCTCGACTTTAAAGCGGGGGTTTATATTTACAAGAGCTCCGAGGCCGGTCAACTAGCGCCGCCCCTCGACTACCGTGGGAGACGTAGAACGTCTTCTTTCCCAGCGGCCGCCACGTAGAACGTGGTCGGAGGTCGGGGTTAGCAATTGGCATTTCCGAACTGCTGGAGCCAGTCCCTCGTAATGCATGTAGCAAAACAGAGAGATACGGGACGAGGGACTCGGCAAAGATACATATCAAGGTTGCAGTCGTCATTGCCAGTGCTATTCGGCTTTTTTTTTTTTTCGAAATATTTAATAGGGCCGAATGACGTGTGCTTGTCACGTTTCTTTTGATTCATTGATAAATAGGCGAAAATATAAGTCGAGAAAAAATCCGCCGTTTTCCGGGAGCGGGACTCGAACCCACATCTCCGCATAACCGGTGCGGTGCGTTAGCCATTACGCTATCCCCACAGCGGCTTCTCTCTCGACTTTAAAGCGGGGGTTTATATTTACAAGAGCTCTGAGGCCGGTCAACTAGCGCCGCCCCTCGACTACCGCGGGAGACGTAGAACGTCTTCTTTCCCAGCGGCCGCCACGTAGAACGTGGTCGGAGGTCGGGGTTAGCAATTGGCATATCCGAACTGCTGGAGCCAGTGCCTCGTAATGCATGTAGCAGAACAGAGAGATACGGGACGAGGGACTCGGTAAAGATACATATCAAGGTTGCAGTCGTCATTGCCAGT
This sequence comes from Haemaphysalis longicornis, assembly GCF_048455015.1. Taxonomy (NCBI): domain Eukaryota; kingdom Metazoa; phylum Arthropoda; class Arachnida; order Ixodida; family Ixodidae; genus Haemaphysalis; species Haemaphysalis longicornis. The sequence continues at coordinate 128,853,491 of NW_027526407.1, forward strand.
GCTATTCGGCTTTTTTTTTTTTCGAAATATTTAATAGGCCGAATGACGTGTGCTTGTCACGTTTCTTTTGATTCATTGATAAATAAGCGAAAATATAAGTCGAGAAAAAATCCGCCGTTTTCCGGGAGCGGGACTCGAACCCACATCTCCGCATAACCGGTGCGGTGCGTTAGCCATTACGCTATCCCCACAGCGGCTTCTCTCTCGACTTTAAAGCGGGGGTTTATATTTACAAGAGCTCTGAGGCCGGTCAACTAGCGCCGCCCCTCGACTACCGCGGGAGACGTAGAACGTCTTCTTTCCCAGCGGCCGCCACGTAGAACGTGGTCGGAGGTCGGGGTTAGCAATTGGCATATCCGAACTGCTGGAGCCAGTGCCTCGTAATGCATGTAGCAGAACAGAGAGATACGGGACGAGGGACTCGGTAAAGATACATATCAAGCTTGCAGTCATCATTGCCAGTGCTATTCGGCTTTTTTTTTTTTTCGAAATATTTAATAGGGCCGAATGACGTGTGCTTGTCACGTTTCTTTTGATTCATTGATAAATAAGCGAAAATATAAGTCGAGAAAAAATCCGCCGTTTTCCGGGAGCGGGACTCGAACCCACATCTCCGCATAACCGGTGCGGTGCGTTAGCCATTACGCTATCCCCACAGCGGCTTCTCTCTCGACTTTAAAGCGGGGGTTTATATTTACAAGAGCTCTGAGGCCGGTCAACTAGCGCCGCCCCTCGACTACCGCGGGAGACGTAGAACGTCTTCTTTCCCAGCGGCCGCCACGTAGAACGTGGTCGGAGGTCGGGGTTAGCAATTGGCATATCCGAACTGCTGGAGCCAGTGCCTCGTAATGCATGTAGCAGAACAGAGAGATACGGGACGAGGGACTCGGTAAAGATACATATCAAGGTTGCAGTCGTCATTGCCAGTGCTATTCGGCTTTTTTTTTTTTCGAAATATTTATTAGGGCCGAATGACGTGTGCTTGTCACGTTTCTTTTGATTCATTGATAAATAAGCGAAAATATAAGTCGAGAAAAAATCCGCCGTTTTCCGGGAGCGGGACTCGAACCCACATCTCCGCATAACCGGTGCGGTGCGTTAGCCATTACGCTATCCCCACAGCGGCTTCTCTCTCGACTTTAAAGCGGGGGTTTATATTTACAAGAGCTCTGAGGCCGGTCAACTAGCGCCGCCCCTCGACTACCGCGGGAGACGTAGAACGTCTTCTTTCCCAGCGGCCGCCACGTAGAACGTGGTCGGAGGTCGGGGTTAGCAATTGGCATATCCGAACTGCTGGAGCCAGTGCCTCGTAATGCATGTAGCAGAACAGAGAGATACGGGACGAGGGACTCGGTAAAGATACATATCAAGGTTGCAGTCGTCATTGCCAGTGCTATTCGGCTTTTTTTTTTTTTTCGAAATATTTAATAGGGCCGAATGACGTGTGCTTGTCACGTTTCTTTTGATTCATTGATAAATAAGCGAAAATATAAGTCGAGAAAAAATCCGCCGTTTTCCGGGAGCGGGACTCGAACCCACATCTCCGCATAACCGGTGCGGTGCGTTAGCCATTACGCTATCCCCACAGCGGCTTCTCTCTCGACTTTAAAGCGGGGGTTTATATTTACAAGAGCTCTGAGGCCGGTCAACTAGCGCCGCCCCTCGACTACCGCGGGAGACGTAGAACGTCTTCTTTCCCAGCGGCCGCCACGTAGAACGTGGTCGGAGGTCGGGGTTAGCAATTGGCATATCCGAACTGCTGGAGCCAGTGCCTCGTAATGCATGTAGCAGAACAGAGAGATACGGGACGAGGGACTCGGTAAAGATACATATCAAGGTTGCAGTCGTCATTGCCAGTGCTATTCGGCTTTTTTTTTTCGAAATATTTAATAGGGCCGAATGACGTGTGCTTGTCACGTTTCTTTTGATTCATTGATAAATAAGCGAAAATATAAGTCGAGAAAAAATCCGCCGTTTTCCGGGAGCGGGACTCGAACCCACATCTCCGCATAACCGGTGCGGTGCGTTAGCCATTACGCTATCCCCACAGCGGCTTCTCTCTCGACTTTAAAGCGGGGGTTTATATTTACAAGAGCTCTGAGGCCGGTCAACTAGCGCCGCCCCTCGACTACCGCGGGAGACGTAGAACGTCTTCTTTCCCAGCGGCCGCCACGTAGAACGTGGTCGGAGGTCGGGGTTAGCAATTGGCATATCCGAACTGCTGGAGCCAGTGCCTCGTAATGCATGTAGCAGAACAGAGAGATGCATGTAGCAGAAAAAAAAAAAAGCCGAATAGCACTGGCAATGACGACTGCAACCTTGATATGTATCTTTACCGAGTCCCTCGTCCCGTATATATATATATATATATATATATATATATATATATATATATATATATATATATATATATATATATATATATATATATATATATATATATATATATATATATATATATATATATTACATAAATAAGAATTGGCAGTCAAGAAGACCTCTTATTTTCCCAATTCTTTATCTGTTTCAATGACATACCACTCTTCCCCTTGGCTTTCCGGTGTTTTCTTGACTGCCAACTCTTATTTCTGTCTTATTTTAAACAAGCCCCTCATTTCCTATTCTCATTCGCTACATACATAACGAGGGCCTATGTTCTGGCAGTCTTAGTGCCATAGGAAGCTTAAGAGGGTTCAACGCTGGTCGACCACTCTTGACATGTCGTACACACTCGACTCATGGCCCGGTGGTTAAAAAGAAGGTCCCCTTCATCCCGAGTAGTCCAAGTGGCGCTGGCTACCACCCCCAAGCACAGGAAACAAAAATTACCTTAACCCCCAGAAAGTGGAGGGGAAAATACCCTGAAAGTGGAGGGGAAAATCGCCTCGCCGGTAGCGTAGTGGTTATCACACCACACCAGTATTCTGGAGGTCGTAGGTTCGGATCCCACCCGGCGGGCAATTTTTCTCCCCTTTCTTTTTTTCCATATTCCTTAGCTGTTTCAATGACCTACCACTCCTTCCCTTGGTTTTCCGAGATTTACTTGACTGCCAACTCTTATGTCTGTCTTATATACCTATATATATATATTGCAGCGAACCATGCATTCGGTTTGTTTATTTGTGTTTTGCTTTAACCACCCGGAGGTGCCGATCTGTGTTATCTATGGGCCAAGGGAAGCGCGTGTTCCATTCTTTCTTTCCGTGCCGCATGTGTTATCTGTTCTTAAAGGAAGAGCATTCCGATCTAACGTGAACAGCCCGGATTAACCTTCTTGGATCTACAATGTTCTCGAGGCGAATCGACGGTTCGAGAACCACGCGCGCCGAAAGATAAATAGCCTGCAGAGCAGACGCCGGGCTTTTCGATTCTGCGACGCTCGCTGACGCAAGTCACTTTGTTGACCGCTGCTTCGCCGCCCCTGTATTCTTTTGAGTTGTTAGGGGAGCACAAGTTCGCTCCAATGAACTTGTTTCTCCTTCAAGACAACTGCGCCGTCCTTGGCTTCGTGACATCTGGTGTAGGTGCGGGGTACTCACCCTTTATGCTCTCTACGACATCTGGAAGCCGCCAAGCCAGCCCAGCCAGAGAAAGCCGCCGATTGCAAGGATTGCTACCCGAGTTCGGTCTCATGCCACTAGGGCCCAAGAGAAGGAACGCTGCCATCAACACCATGGTGCAAGAAACAACGTCGCCAATCGTCCTGCAGCAGCCCCGGGAACCGCCATCGTTACGGGGAGCCCCCGCTTAAGACCCCGAAGAATGGTTAGAGAAGCTGGAGCGTGTCCACATCTTCAACAAGTGGGACGGCGAAGACTCTTTCCGGCTTGTCTTCTTTTACTTGAAAGGTGCTGTTCGAACTTGGTTCGAGAACCATGAGAGTTCTTTGACCGACTGGACTCAATTCAAAAGGGAGTTCCTTAAGACCTTCACAACTGTTGTGAGAAAAGAGCGAGCTGCGCTTTTGCTTGAAACTCGGACACAACACCCCAACGAAGGGGTCGTGATCTTCTTTGGGGAGATGAAGCAACTATTTCGCCTCGCGGACCCCGAAATGAAGGAAGAAAAGAAGTTACGCTTCTTGATGCGCGGTGTGAAGGAGGTGCTGTTTGCTGGACTTGTCCGCAACCCGCCCAAAACCATCGCTGAATTCGTGACCGAAGCCTGCACGATTGAGAAGGCTCTCGAAATGCGTGCTAGGCAGTATGACCAAAATTTCTTGGCGCGGCCACTGCGAACTACGTCGACAACATGCGGATTCCGGCTGATAGCCTACGCGAAACCATCTGCGCAGTAGTGAGAGAGGAGCTGCGGAAAATGTTCCCCATGACGCCGCAACCCCAAGTCGCTTGCCTAACTGACGTGATCCGGGAAGAAGTTCAAAACGCTTTGGGAACTTCTGTGGCATCCGAAGTACACTGCGAGCCCCAACCTATGACGTACTCCGCGGCTGTTCATCGACCCCGCCCTGCTCCAGCACGTCGTCAAGAGGCCCCGCCCTACCGCCGTCCCCCGTCGCTCGCCCGACCCCCGGTAGTCTAATACCAGACTCCGAGGAAGACCGACGTGTGGAGAACACCCGATAATCGCCCGCTGTGCTACCACTGCGGACAGGCCCACAACATCTGCCATCGCTGCCCTCACAAGAGACTCGGTCTGCGAGGATTCTCCTTCGACGCACCACGCCCACGACCCGGACAGCGCCCTACTAAAATCGACGAATACCTGTCCAATACCAACCGAGGACCAGCCCGCTTCATTCCTTCGCCGTCGCCCTACCCGTACCAGTCGCCAATGCGCCGTAGCACGGCTGACTTCTCACGTGGAAGGTCCCCCAGCCCACGCAGGAGAAACTAAAAGCAGCAACTTCTGGAGTTGAAGTTGCACAACGGCGAAAAAACGTAAACTCTTCAACGACGCAAGGCTGCACTGAAAACCGTACCCGCATTCTAATAACTCGATCTAACCTGGACGTGACTCCCGAACCCAACGACGACATGACGCGATGCGTACCCGAAATGACAGAGCCTGCCGCTGAGAAGACGACGACAATGACGACGTATAGTGCCCGACCGTCAACATGCACAAGCCGAGATACAACGCCCCGAAGCACCCGAAACTCGAGGAAAGCGGCGTCCGACGTCCAGTTGTCCATCGACGGCTTTGACGTAGTCGCCCTCACCGACACGGGAGCCGACAACTCGGTAATAAGCGGCTCATTCGCGTCGAAGCTGAAGAAAGTTACGACAACATGTGACGGTCCGCATATACAGACAGCATGATGCCATCTCGTAACGCCAAGTGGAACGTGCACATGACGAGTCACAATAGGCGGCACCACGTATCATGCTGAGTTCGTTATTTTGCCTAACTGCTCCCGGGTCGTAATTCTCGGAATGGACTTTTTGACGACAACGGCGCAATAATTGATCTGCAGACCAAATCGATAACTTTTCCCTCTAATCATTCCACGACGCCGCCACTGAACCCCGATCACCGTGCTACTGTAAGGATCGCCGACGATCACGTCACCCTGCCACCCCGCGCAAGCTTGATGATCACCGTCTACTGCGAGGATGCTGCTCCTGACATCGACGCTATCGTAGAGGGTGACCAAAAGATGCTTCTACACCACGGTGTCTCCATGGCAAGAGGCATTGCGCGCTTTAAGCAATGCAAATCCCATGTTTTGGTCAACAATTTCACCGAGGAGAACCAGCATCTAAACAAGGGCGCTGCAATTGCGTTCCTCGGGATAACAGAAGAAGCAAGTCAAGTGATCGCGGTCTCCAACTCTGAATTCCCACGCGCAGATGCTTCCAAGCTGCCGCATCCTTTCGACATGAACCCGGCGCTGCCGCAAGAACATCGGGGCAGATTATTTGATTTGCTGCGTCGCTAGAGCGAGTATTTTTCGTCGAGTTCAAAATTACGTCAGGCACCCCTAGCGAAACACCGAATTCTAACCGAAGATGGAGCCTGACCTATACGCCAGTCCCCGTACCGCGTCTCTTCACACGAACGAGAAGCCATCCGGACTCAAGCCGACGACATGCTCAGCGACGACATTATACAGCCATAAAAAAGCCCCTGGGCTGCGCCGGTCGTACACGTAAAGAAAAAAAAATGGGACAATAAGGTTCTGCGTTGACTACCGGCGACTGAACAAAATAACCAAAAATGACGTGTACCCGCTGCCACGAATCGACGACGCCCTCGGCCACCTCTGCCATGCCAAGGACTTCTCATCGATGGATCTGAAGACCGGCTACTGGGAAATTGAAGTGGACGAGAGAGACCGAAAGAAGACTGCATTTATAACCCTGGACGGCCTATACGAGTTCAAAGTGATGCCTTTTGGGCTGTGCACGGCGCCAGCAACGTTTCAAAGAGTCATGGACACTGTGCTAGCTGGCCTGAAGTGGCACAGTTGCCTCGTATACCTCGACAACCTTGTGGTATTCACCCGGACTTTCGACGAACACCTTTCAAGGTTGGAGTCTGTACTCGAGGCCATTCGTACGTCGGGGTTAACGCTGGAGCCTGAAAAGTGTCGTTTCGCGTAAGAGGAGCTGAAGATCTTGGGCCATGTAATCAACGCCGCGGGAGTCCTACCTGACCCGGCAAAAACTTCAGCCATTGCAAACTTCCCAAGGCCGAAAGACAAGAAGGACGCGCGAAGATGTCTCGTACTGTGCGCGTACTACCGGCGCTTCGTCGCAAACTTCGCATGCATTGCAGAACCAGTCCCACGGGTGACGAAAGATAGCACGCCTTTTAGCTACGAAAACGACCAAGAAAAGGCATTCTGCGAGCTGCAAAAAATGCCTGCAAAGCCCGCCCATGCTCGCTCATTTCGACGAAAACGCCGAAACGGAAATACACACGGACGCCAGTCATATATTCTTGGGTGCCGTCCTCGTCTAAAAACAAAGCGGGTGCAAGAAGGTAATCGCCTATGCCAGCCGTGGCCTGTCGAAGGAGGAGTAAAACTACTCTGCCGATGAGAAAGAGTGCTTGGCAATTATATGGGCGATTTCAAAATTTCGCCAATACGTGTATGGAAGACCATTCAAGGTTGTGACAGACCACCACGCGTTGTGTTGCATCGAAAATTTGAAGGACCCCTGTGGCCGTCTTGCGCGGTGGAGCTTGCGCCTGCAGGAGTTCGACGTTACAGTCGTCTATAAATCCGGCAGGAAACACTCCGACGCCGACTGCCTGTCCCGCACACCCGTCGACCCACCAGCACAAGACTCTGATGAAGATAGCGCGAGCTTTGGAATCGTGACGGAGAGCGACCTAGCCGCCCAGCAGCGTGCCGACCGCGACTTACGCGTCATAATCGACTACGTCGAGGGATGCAATGTCGCCGTACCTAGGACCTTCAAACGCAGCTTACCAGCATTCAGCCTGAGAAACGCCATCCTCGTGATGAAGAATTTCAGCCCCGGAACGAGAACGAATTACCTTCTTGTCATCCCCGCACACCTTCGTGACGAAATTTTTTGGAAGCGTGCCACGACGACCCGTCTTCCGGACATCTCGGAACAGCCCGCACAATTGGAAAAATCAAGGCGAAGTACTACTGGCCCCGCCGGCGGGTCTCGCGGGTCTCGCCACCGGCGGGTCTCGCCACCGGCGAGACCCGCCGGACTTCTGCAGCCGATCGCCGTCCCATCGAGGCCCTTCCAACAGATTGGAATGGACCTTGTCGGGCCGTTCCCTATGTCACGATCCGAGAACAAGTGGATTGTCGTAGCGAGAGACTACATGACGCGCTACGCAGAGACCACCGCTCTTTCGAGGGGTACTCCACAAGCAGTCGCCAAGTTCTTTATTAACCAAGTTGGGCTGCGACATGGAGCCCCTGAAGTCCTAATCACGGACCGTGGAACGGCCTTCACTTCGGAGCTTAGGCAAGGATTGTTACGCTACAGCAACAAGGATCGCAGAAGAACGACGGCGTACCACCCCCAAACGAACGGACTTACGGAACGTCTGAACAAGACGATCGCGGATATGTTGTCTATGTACGTCGGCGTTGAACATAAGACTTGGGACGAAGTCCTCCCGTATGTCACTTTTGCGTACAACACAGCGACCCAGAAAACTACGCAGAAGACACCGTTCGAGCTTGTCTACGGAAGACGGCCGACTACGATGCTCGACGCCATGCTTCCGCACGTAGAAGATGAATACCTCAACGCCGACGTCCAACGGTACCTTCAACGTGCGGAGGAGGCCCGCCAGCTCGCTCGAGTTGGTATAACGGACAAGCCGCTGGTGGATGCCAGACTCTACAATCTCCGTCGCCGAGACGCAGAGTACCTTCCTGGGGATCGTGTGTGGGTCTGGACTCCCATCCGACGACGCGGACTGAGTGAAAAACTTCTGCTACGGTATTTCGGACCCTACCAGATTCTACGACGTGTTGGCCAACTTACCTGTGAAGTTATCCCCGATGGTGACTCCGGCACATCACGACGACGTACGCGGCCCGAAGTCGTCCACGTGGTCCGCTTAAAACCTTTCTACGGATGATGACGAACTTTTATTTTTATTTTCGGACTGTCGCTGACGTTAGCATCGGGTCGATGCACTCTTAGAGGGGGAGGGTAATGCAGCGAACCATGCATTGGGTTTGTTTATTTGTGTTTTGCTTTTTCCGCCCGGCTGCGCTGGTCTGTGTTATCTCTGTGCCAAGGGAAGCGCGTGTTGCATTCTTTTTTTCCGTGCCACATGTGTTATCTGTTCTGATAGGGAGAGCATTCCAATCTAACGTGAACAGCCCGGAATAATCTTCTTGGATCAAGAATGTTCTCGATGCGAATCGACGGTTCGAGAACAATGCGCGTCGAAATATAAAAAGCTCGCAGAGCAGACGCCGGGCTATTCGATTCTGCGACGCTCGCCGACGCAAGTCACTTTGTTGACCGCTGCTTCGCCGCCTCTGCATTCTTTTGAGTTGTTATGGGAGCACAACTTCGATCCAATAAATTTGTTTCTCCTTCAAGACAACTGCGCCGTCCTTGGCTTCGTGACAATATATATATAAATATATATATATATATATATATATATATATATATATATATATATATATATATATATATATAGATATTTGATTGTGGGGTTTAACGCGCCGACGCAACTCAGGCGATGAGGCGTGCCGTAGTGGAGGGCTCCGGATTAATTTTGACCACCTGGGGATCTTTAACGTGCGCCGAAATCTCGTACACATGGGCGTTTTTGCTTTTCGCCTCCATATATATATATATTAATATATATATATACATATATATATATATATATATATATATATATATATATATATATATATATTTTCCTAACCATATTATCCTGCGAAAGCTTAGCGAGGGCCTCGGTTGTGGCAGCCTTGATGCCAAGGTAGCATAAGAGGGTTTCCCGCCAGTTACCTGCTTATGACAGGCTGTAGACGTTCGCGTCACGCCCCGGGGGTTGAAAAGAAGGTCCCCTTCTCCCCGTGTAGTCTGAGTGGCGCTGGCTACCACCCTCAAGCGTCAGATACAGTTGTAGTAAATATAAATACCCCAGAAAGTGAAGCAGAACACAGTCGCCCAGATAGCCGAATTGGTAAGGCATTCGAGATCTAATCGAAAGGCGTGGGTTCGGTCCCCACTCTGGGCGCGTGTTTTTCTTTCTTTCTTTCTTTCTCGCTTCAATTAATATGAAAAAAAAAATATAACTTCACTAACGGTAAAAAAAAAATTATAGTCCAACCATTCCCCTATGCCTTCTTTGGCGTTGTAGACTGCCCGCATTTCTTTCTGTATTTCCTAACGAGCCCCTCATTTTCCTAACCATATTATCCTGCGAAAGCTTAGCGAGGGCCTCGGTTGTGGCAGCCTTGATGCCAAGGTAGCATAAGAGGGTTTCCCGCCAGTTACCTGCTTATGACAGGCTGGAGACGTTGGCGTCACGCCCCGGGGGTTGAAAAGAAGGTCCCCTTCTCCCCGTGTAGTCTGAGTGGCGCTGGCTACCACCCTCAAGCGTCAGATACAGTTGTAGTAAATATAAATACCCCAGAAAGTGAAGCAGAACACAGTCGCCCAGATAGCCGAATTGGTAAGGCATTCGAGATCTAATCGAAAGGCGTGGGTTCGGTCCCCACTCTGGGCGCGTGTTTTTCTTTCTTTCTTTCTTTCTCGCTTCAATTAATATGAAAAAAAAATATAACTTCACTAACGGTAAAAAAAAAAAATTATAGTCCAACCATTCCCCTATGCCTTCTTTGGCGTTGTAGACTGCCCGCATTTCTTTCTGTATTTCCTAACGAGCCCCTCATTTTCCTAACCATATTATCCTGCGAAAGCTTAGCGAGGGCCTCGGTTGTGGCAGCCTTGATGCCAAGGTAGCATAAGAGGGTTTCCCGCCAGTTACCTGCTTATGACAGGCTGTAGACGTTCGCGTCACGCCCCGGGGGTTGAAAAGAAGGTCCCCTTCTCCCCGTGTAGTCTGAGTGGCGCTGGCTACCACCCTCAAGCGTCAGATACAGTTGTAGTAAATATAAATACCCCAGAAAGTGAAGCAGAACACAGTCGCCCAGATAGCCGAATTGGTAAGGCATTCGAGATCTAATCGAAAGGCGTGGGTTCGGTCCCCACTCTGGTCGCGTGTTTTTCTTTCTTTCTTTCTTTCTCGCTTCAATTAATATGAAAAAAAATATAACTTCACTAACGGTAAAAAAAAAATTATAGTCCAACCATTCCCCTATGCCTTCTTTGGCGTTGTAGACTGCCCGCATTTCTTTCTGTATTTCCTAACGAGCCCCTCATTTTCCTAACCATATTATCCTGCGAAAGCTTAGCGAGGGCCTCGGTTGTGGCAGCCTTGATGCCAAGGTAGCATAAGAGGGTTTCCCGCCAGTTACCTGCTTATGACAGGCTGTAGACGTTCGCGTCACGCCCCGGGGGTTCAAAAGAAGGTCCCCTTCTCCCCGTGTAGTCTGAGTGGCGCTGGCTACCACCCTCAAGCGTCAGATACAGTTGTAGTAAATATAAATACCCCAGAAAGTGAAGCAGAACACAGTCGCCCAGATAGCCGAATTGGTAAGGCATTCGATATCTAATCGAAATGCGTGGGTTCGGTCCCCACTCTGGGCGCGTGTTTTTCTTTCTTTCTTTCTTTCTCGCTTCAATTAATATGAAAAAAAAATATAACTTCACTAATGGTAAAAAAAAATTATAGTCCAACCATTCCCCTATGCCTTCTTTGGCGTTGTAGACTGCCCGCATTTCTTTCTGTATTTCCTAACGAGCCCCTCATTTTCCTAACCATATTATCCTGCGAAAGCTTAGCGAGGGCCTCGGTTGTGGCAGCCTTGATGCCAAGGTAGCATAAGAGGGTTTCCCGCCAGTTACCTGCTTATGACAGGCTGTAGACGTTCGCGTCACGCCCCGGGGGTTGAAAAGAAGGTCCCCTTCTCCCCGTGTAGTCTGAGTGGCGCTGGCTACCACCCTCAAGCGTCAGATACAGTTGTAGTAAATATAAATACCCCAGAAAGTGAAGCAGAACACAGTCGCCCAGATAGCCGAATTGGTAAGGCATTCGAGATCTAATCGAAAGGCGTGGGTTCGGTCCCCACTCTGGGCGCGTGTTTTTCTTTCTTTCTTTCTTTCTCGCTTCAATTAATATGAAAAAAAAATATAACTTCACTAACGGTAAAAAAAAATTATAGTCCAACCATTCCCCTATGCCTTCTTTGGCGTTGCAGACTGCCCGCATTTCTTTCTGTATATATATATATATATTCATACCGGTCTAGAGAAAGATAAACTCACAAAGCGCGCTGAAATAGTATAAGTAAAGAGTCGGATACACAGCAAGAACAATAACAAACAAGGTTTACTAACGTAGCGGCAACGGGACTTGCCTTCATCACAGTAAAGTTACATGATTTTGCTGTCGCTGACATTTCGAACACATTTCTTATATAGGTTTGCAGAAAACTGTGAGAAGGAGAGCAAAATGTTTCGGAAATGGAGAGTGTTCATACAGTGGGGCCACGCCTTTATCACAACAACAAAAAAAAAGGGGGGGGGGCGAGAGAGACAAAAAGGGGTAGTGTTAACAAAGCAGCGTTTAAGGTTGCACCATTACGGGTCAACGTATGCCGCGCAGGCTGCAAGTTCAGACAATGCGGGAAACTGGACAACTGTGGTTTCAAAAGAAAGGATAGAGTATACAGTAAGGTATTCAGTGGCTGGGGGGACTGGTTGGGGCGGAACCGAAGATGGGTGTGCCCCCCGCGGATGAAGAGAATAGATAGGGGGCACAAAAAAGCATTTCACAGAAGATAGCAACTGAACAGGAAATAGGTAGGGTAACAAAAGGTTCAACATGAATAGATCACAACGACTTAAACATTCTTAAGTGGTGGTGGGAACGAGGCCTCCCTCCCCAGGACAAATGGCATTGTTCAGCCGCTTTAGGCTAATAAAGATGCTGTATTAGGAGAGTTTCTGCGAATTCTGATGGGACACTCGAGGGTAGGAATAATGAACGTAGTTATAAAACTTATGAAGCCGCCAATTTTAATCGAGAGATAAGCACGTTATTTTTCCGTAACTTTCATTAATTCCAAGTGTGGCTGACCCAAACTTATAAATGAGATAAGATTCCCGAACCTCGCGGTCGTGGTGCGTTTTGAAGGCGGATTTTAAAATCGTTGCTTTAAGATATTCTGATGCATGCCCGGGACTGTTCACATGTCTTGACAGGGGCAAATAAGGGCAGCTTTTTGCATGAGGGCGGTGATTATTGAACCGTATTCGGAAGGGCGTTTCAGTTTGGCCGATGTATTGTTGCCTACAAACAGTGCACTCTAGAAGATATACGACATTAGCGGAGTCACAGTTAAAGTCACCTCTTATATTTACGTAGTAGTCTGAAGCCGTGCTGGTGGCGCGCTGTGTAGTGGTCATGTGTGGGCATGCTTTACATCGGGGTTTATTGCAGGGCATGCAGCCAGCAGTTGCCGGTCGGTTGATACGAGAGTTAGTAAGAAAGTCACCTAAATTCTTATTACGCCGGTAGACAAATCGTGGTTGTTAGAGGAATATGCTTTTTAAGCGGTCACTTTGCATTACGATATTGTGATGGTTTTTTAGCACGGCTGACACTCTTGGAGCGGAGGATGAGTGGGTTAAAACTAAGTTAGTTTGCGAGTTCCCGTTCGGGGCTTTTTTCTTACATATTTTGTTACGGTCTAATTGGTTGGCTCGCACAATAGCTCGTCGATAACTTTTTCCGGGTATTTTTATTCCGGAGGGCGGTCTTGAGTTCTCGACAGTTTGAGTCAAAGTCTGCTTGGTTTGAGCAAATTCTCATAAATCGGTAGGCTTGGCTGTAAGGTATTGCTGTCTTGCAGTGTCTGGCATGGTTACTTCAAAAGTGCAAATACTGCCGCGTGTCTGTCGGTTTTCTATACAGTTTAGTTTGAAGCTGACCTTGCAAGGTATTAACGGTGACGTCCAGAAAGTTTACACTGTGTGCCGAATAGGAATGAGCAAGGGAAATACTAGGATGGGCTAGGTTAAATGCCCCAATGAAGGTGAGGAGCTCCGCATCGCCGTGTTGCCAGATTATGAATATGTCATCAATATACATTTTATAGTACATTGGCTTTAAATTTTGGGTGTCAAAATGTTTGATTCGAGGTGAGCCATAAAGATATTAGCGTAGTTAGGTCCGATTCGAGTTCCCATTGACGTTCCGCTGACTTGCACGAAATGAACGCCGTCGAACTCAAATTTGTTAACTTCAAGAATAAGCCTAAGGAATCTTTGGAGAGCAGAAGAATCGATAGGTTTGTCCCACGATGACTGCTAATAGGCAAGGAATACAGCGGCGATGCCATCTCATGGGAGATGTTTGTATACAGTGACGCAACGTCAAGGGTGTATAGAAGGCAGTTATCAAGAATTTCAACTTTTGAGATGTCTGAGAGAAAGTCTAGATTTGAGGAGGGACCGCAACAAGCTAGTACGAAAGAAGCCGATAAATGAACTAACAGTAAGACGTAAAGTAGAAGAATTCAGGATCGCGCTGCAGAACCGATATTCCGCCCTTAACGAGGAAGCCGAGCTTACGACACAGGAAGCCAGCGACAACCTTACACGCATCATCACGGAGTGTGCAATAGAAGTCGGGGGCACTATGGCTAGACAGGATACTGGTAAACTTTCACAGGAGACGAAGATCTAATCAGGAAACGGCAAATCATGAGAATCTCTACCGCAGCTGACAGAATAGAACTAGCCGAGCTCTCGAAGTTAATCAATAAGCGTAAGACAGCTGACATACGGAAGTATAATATGGATAGTATCGAATACGCTGTAAAGAACGGAGGTATCCTAAAAGCAGTGAAGAGACGTCTAGGCGTGGGGAAAAATCAGATGTCTGCACTTAAGGATAAGCAAGGGAATGTCATCACAAATAGGGATAAAATAGCCACAGTGGCCGAGGAGTTCTATAGGGATCTGTACAGTAGTCGGGACATACAGGATAATGCCGAATGAGACAGTAGTTCAGAGGAGATAGACATCCCACCAGTAAAAACCGAAGAGGTAAGGAAGGCTTTGAAAGAAATGAAAGGGGGCAAAGCACCTGGTGAGGATCAGATAACCGCAGACCTCTTGAAGGATGGCGGAGAAATTGTACTTGAAAAACTGGCAAACCTGTATACGCAATGCCTAACGACCGCAATGGTACCGGAGTCTTGGAAGAACGCGAACATCACCCTAATCCACAAGAAAGGCGACATGAAGGACTTGAAAAATTACAGGCCGATCAGCTTACTGTCAGTCGTCTACAAGGTATTTACCAAGGTAATCGCTAACCGAATCTCTGCAACCTTAGATTTCAGTCAACCTAAAGAACAAGCATGGTTCCGTAAAGGTTATTCAACAATGGACCATATTCACACGATCAATCAGGTGATAGAGAAGTGCGCTGAGTATACTGAACCCCTATATATAGCCTTCATAGATTATGAGAAAGCATTTGACTCGGTCGAAACCCTAGCAGTCATTCAGGCATTACGGAACCAGGTAGTAGATGAGCATTATGTAAGAATACTAAAGGATATCTACAGTGGGTCTACGGCTACCATCATCCTCCATAGGGAGAGCAGTAAAATACCTATAAGGAAGGGTGTCAGACAAGGAGACACAATCTCTCCAATGTTATTCACAGCATGCTTACAAGAAGTATTCAGAACGTTGGATTGGGAACAGGTGGGAGTAAGGGTTAATGGAGAATACCTCAGTAACCTCAGATTTGCTGATGACGTTGCCTTGCTAAGTAACTCGGGGGACGAATTGCAAAGCATGCTTTCCGCACTTGGCGAACAGAGTAGAACGGTGGGCCTGAAATTATTATGCAGAAAACTAAAGTAATGATCAATAACCTCGGGACAGCACAGCAGTTTGAGATAGGTGGCGAGGCAGTGGAAGTGGTAAGGGAATATATCTACTTAGGCCAAGTTGTGACCCCAGATACCAACCATGAGGCAGAGATAATTAGATGGATCAGAATGGGGTGGGGTGCATATGGCAGACATTCCCAGATAATGAATAGCAGCCTACCATTGTCGCTGAAGAACAAAGTGTATGACAGCTGCATCTTACCGGTACTCACCTACGGGGCAAAAACTTGGAGGCTCACTAAGAGGGTTCAACTTAAATTGAGAACGACTCAGCGGGCAATGCAGCGGATAATGATAGGTGTAACATTAAGGGACAAGAAGACAGCGGAGTGGGTCAGAGAGCAAACTGGTGTTAAAGACATATTAGTAGAAATTAAGAAGAAGAAATAGACATGGGCAGGGCATGTAATGCGAAGGCAAGATAACCACTGGTCATTAAGGGTAACAGAGTGGATCCCTAGAGAAGCCAAGCGTTGCAGGGGGCGGCAGAAAGTTAGATGGGCAGATGAGATCAAGAAGTTTGCGGGGATAAATTGGTCACAGTTGGCACAGGACCGAGGTAATTGGAGAATAATGGGAGAGGCCTTTGCCCTGCAGTGGGCGTAGATAGGCTGGTGATGATGATGATGATGAGATTAAGTCATTGGTATCCTTAATGAAGGAGGGAAAGCTGGGCGGAATGTCTCAAATGAGGTTATCCACATAGCGCGAGAGGTTTTTGGTAACAGTGCCAATGCCAGAAACAATGGGGCGCCCTGGGTTGTTCACCTTGTGAATCTTTGGGAGAAGATAGAATTTACCGGCTACTGGTCTTAAGGAAATCAGGGAACGAGCCGTGGTTTCATTTATTGTTTTATTTTTAACAAGCTCAGCAAGTTTATCTTTGACAATTTGCTTATATTCTCGAGTGGGATCATTGGGTAGTGCTCTATAGAACGTCGATACTGATAGTTGCTTATTGGCCTCGTTGACGTAGCCGGTTTTGTCCAGGATTACGATTGCGCGTCCCTTGTCGGTATGTTTATTAATTATGTCGGGACAGCTTGCGAGTTCCTCTAGGGCTTTCTTTTCGTTGGTAGTCATGTTGTGGTGGAAAGAAATTTGTGTTTGGAATGCTTTTCGCACATCGCGTTGGACAGCTTTGATGTAGATGTCAAGGCAACTATCACGCTGTGTGGGAGGGGTCCAGTGCTTATAGCTAGGTAGGGTTCTGCGGGCTTCTTCCATCGCGGGGTGATCGTAGAAGTATTCTCGTAGTCTCATGTTTCTGGCGCCGTTATGGAAGTCCTTAAAAAGTTGAAAGTCATCAAAACCACCAGTAGCCGGGCAAAAGTTTAGGCCCTTTGGCAAGACTTTCATCTGAGATGGGGAGAGGGTTATACTTTACAGGTTCATTACATTCCCGGTAAGGTTTTCTTTTGTGACGGCAGGCGAGGAGAATTATTAGTACAGGGGTTTAACTGAACTGTTTGGGGTGCAGTAGTCGAAGCATTTATTGCAGTCGTAGTGACAATATCGGTCGTATTGTCAGAGTGGGGGCAGTTACTAGTGCCAGAGCTCGTTAGGTTCTTACGCATGTGGCCAGTGTTAGAAATCTTATCTAGGTTAAACTTTCGGTGTTCTGTTCGAGATATGGCGGAGGCCGTCTTAGATTCGTAGTTGCTTAAAAGGTTCAACTCTCTTTTGCTTAGTTCCTGACTAAGTATTTCCTCTTTCTTTCGGAGAGAATGGGCCGTAGTTTCGTAGTGATTGAGGATTACTTCAGTTAATTGTAAAGACGCTTTATCGAGTACCTGTTTCCACTTATTCATGTTGGACGGGGAGAGTTCGGAGTAGCCGGTTTTATTCTAATCCTAAGACCCCTGTGAACGACCGCGGCAGTCAAGTACTTTGCAAGAGCGGAAACGTGCAATTCGGAACGTATGCGCTTTTCGGTGATTTTTCTAAGCTTTAAAATCTGTCTTGACATAGGCGTAGCACGACTGTATGCACACTCTCCATTTCCGAAACATTTTCCGCTCCTTCTCACAGTTTTCTGCAAACCTATATAAGAAATGTGTTCGAAATGTTGGCGACAGCAAAATCATGTAACTTTACTCTGATGAATGCAAGTCCCGTTGCCGCTACGTTAGTAAACCTTGTTTGTTATTGTTCTTGCTGTGTATCCGACTCTTTACCTATATATACCTGTCCCTATATATAGCGAACCAGAAATGGGAAATGAGGGGTTCGGTGAATTAACACAGAATAAGGGTTGGCAGTAAAGAAAACATCGGAAAGCAAAGGAAGGGAGGAATATGATAGGTCATAGAAACAGATGAATACTTTTGCGAGTCCGAAAGAAAGTGGCGAAAAAATGCCCGCGAGGTGTGATCCGAACCCACGAACTCCAAAATACCATTCTCGTGCAATGACCACTACGCTATCGGCGGGGCTTTCCCCACAACTTTCTCGGGTATTTATGTTAAGGTATTTTTTTGTTTCCTGCACTTAGGTGGGGTAGCCAGCGGCACCCGGAGTACACGGGGTGAAGGGGACCTTCCTTTTAACCCCTGGGCTATGAATCCAGCGTTTACGACATGTCGAGAGTGGTCGACCAAAACTGAACTCTCTTAAGCTACCTTTGCCACCAAGACGGCCAGAACCCAGACCTCCGATATACATGTAGTGAGTCAGAAATTGGAAATAAGGGGCTCGGTGAAATAAGATAGAATAATGGTTGGAAGTCAAAAAAACATCGGAAAGCAAAGCGGAGAAGGCGGTAGGTCATATAAACAAATGCACTTTTTGAGCCGGAAAGTGGTGAAAAATGCCCCCCGGGTGTGATCCCGACCCACGACCTCCAGAACACCACTTTCTTTCTGACACAAAAAATTATTCATCTTTTTCTATGACCTACCGCATTCCCCCCTTTCCTCTCCGTTGTTTTCTTGACTTACAACCTTTATTGTATATATATATATATATATATATATATATATACATATATTTAGGGAAACGGAAGACCCTGCAATAGTCGCCACCAGTTCGAGTGGTCTTGGTTTTATCAGACCGTCGGTGACTCAACAAAATGAACCACTCGTGACGATAATTATTTACAGATCATGATTATAATGGGTATGCAACAGTCAGAGAGTGGCCCTTTCAATTAACGGTGATTCGCCGCAGTATATAAGGGTCCTACAGCGCTATATCTGCCCTAAAATGTTGACAGCGCTTACACACGCTCATACTATCCGCCCCCCTTTCGGCTGGAAGCGGCCTCCTGGTCGCAGCAGGTCACGATGTACGCTTGTTGTTAGGTTTCATGCGGGAGACGGGCATGATCAGGGGTGCAGCTGCCGGAGACACTTATTAGTTGAGAGACGTCTGCTCATCCATGATGTATGGACAAATGTCGCTATGCAAAAACTTCTTGCATAGCCTTGGGGAGCATAGTGGCGTCCAAAGT
The DNA here is from genome assembly GCF_048455015.1 of Haemaphysalis longicornis. Classification (NCBI taxonomy): domain Eukaryota; kingdom Metazoa; phylum Arthropoda; class Arachnida; order Ixodida; family Ixodidae; genus Haemaphysalis; species Haemaphysalis longicornis. Next base: position 128,872,414 of record NW_027526407.1, read on the forward strand.
AATAGTTCGTGCCCAGGACGGAAGTAAACAGAGCGGTGAATGGTATTGTACTGGCTTTTTGCGCTCTTGGTGTGTGATGTCAGGGTAAAGACGGGCTACGTGACACCAGTGGTTAACCCGAGCGACGAACACGTCAGGAAATTTGTTTGAAAGGGATTCCCGGGCAGATAAGAAACCAGTGTCACTGAGGAAAAGGGCGAGCCTCCAAAATCCAAGAAGGTAGCTTAGTAGCCTGTGGTGCACTGAATAGACGAAATGTAGACGAATGTAACAAAAGAAGAATTCGATCCCAGTTAGTGTGGTCCGGCCTAATATGCATGGATACCATGTTGGACAGAGTACGATGAAATCGTTCGTTAATGCCGTTGGTTTGAGGATGCTAGCTAGTGGCAGTTTTATGTACAGAATTTACGGCTCGAAGCACTTCAGCCAGAATTTGGGAAAGGAATGCCTTGCCGTGGTCACTCAAAAGAATGCGAGGGGCACCGTGGTGCAAAATGACGTTCTGAAGTATAAAATCTGCAACTTCTTGTTTCCAGCTAGATCGCAGAGGCGATGTTTCCGCGTATCTGGTCAAATGGTCGACCATCCTGGCAACCCAGCAGCAGCCGCTGGGTGTAATTGGCAGTGGTTCATACTGATCAATGCCCACTGTATCAAAAGGAGAAGGTGGACAGATAACTGGTTGCAGCGAACTAGCTGGGGAAAACGTAGGGCGTTTCCTGTGTTGGCATTTGGCACACGATTAAATCTATTTTGCCACAGTTGTGGACATCCCAGGCCAGAAAAAACGCCTAGGGATTCGGCTGTACGTTTTCGCAAAACCAAGGTGTCCGTTTTACGGGTCATCATGGAACCCTTCTAAAACAACTGGACCGAGCATCCGAGCCAAAACAGTGACCCATCGACTGCCTGCAGGATGATGGCTGTAATGGCACTTACAAGCTGAAAGTTCTTTAGCTGTCGTGTGGTGCCTTCTTTAGCTTTCGTGTGGTTGTCGTGTGGTTCCTTCAATTCATTCTATTATTCAGAGACAATAATTATCATCATGTTGCAAGGCCGGTAAGTTGTGTCGTTAACCATAGCGTAAGGAATGGGTGCGATGGGTAGGACAAGCTCCGTCGGTGTGGAGTCATGGGTTGGCGATTTGGAAAATGGGAAACGTGAAAGCAAGTGCGCATTCAAATTCTTTCTCTCCGGACGTGTAAGTAAACAAAAAACTGTTCTGCTGCAGACGAAGAACCCAGCCGCGAAGGCGTCCGGAGAGGTTCTTGAGTGTCCACAGCCAGCACAACTTATAAGGATCGGTAGGGACAGGGAAATGCCTGCGGTATAAGTATTGGCGAAACTTTTGGATGGCCCTAACAACGGCGAGGCACGCCTTTTCTGTTATACTGTAGTTTTGTTCTGGCGCCTTAAGCAAACGACTGGCATATCCTCTTCAGACCACGCGTGCATTAAAATGCACATTTGCTTCAATCTAGGTTTTGAATTTGGCTGCGCGCGCAGCCAAATATAAATAGCCCAGAAAGTGAAGGAGAACACAGTCGCCCAGATAGCCGAATTGGTAAGGCATTCGACATGTAATCGAAAGGCGTGGGTTCGGTCCCCACTCTGGGCGCGTGTTTTTCTTTCTTTCTTTCTTCTGTATATTAAAAAAAAATGTTTACTTCATTAACCGTAGTGAAAAAGAAAAGAGCCTAACAACACCCCTATGCCTCCTTTGGCGTTGTAAACTGCTGCCCTATCTTTCTGTATTTCGTCAACGAGCCCCTCATTTCCTTACTATATATATATATATATATATATATATATATATATATATATATATATATATATATAGTGAGAGAAGTCGACTGACACGTTTCCCGTTTTCACTGCCCTGAAGAAGGAGTTTCAAACTCCGCAACTCTTGGCAACAAAAACGGGAACGTGTCAGTCGACTTCTTTCACTATTTTTATACTGGCCCATCGAACCTAATGATCTCTCTCTCTATATATATATATATAGGGAACGAGGGGGCTTTGCAGACGGTCCTCAGATACAAATAATGCTTTGGAGAAGGTAACGGCCTGAGACCTATGCCCAAGTTTGGACAAAGGACTTGTATTTTTCAAGGCATCAGGGTTCATCTCTGGCGCACAGTTTTATAGATACAGATTGAGTTAAAGAGAGAGGGCGTAGGTTGTTACGAGCGGGCGGGAAGGAAGACAGCAGTGTGGGTCAACGGTCCGTTGAAATGAGCGAAATAGTGAGAGAGAAACGGAGGTTTGGTTATTGCGGGAGTCCCCCGCAAGGGAGAAAGAAGGAAGGCTCGGAGAGGGTCGGAGGAAACAAGGGGAATGGTTTAAGCTGGGCTGCGGTGGTGCCGGGTGACCTCAAAGGAGGCTTTGGGGAAGTTTGAGGCCGAGAGGGACGTCTTGAGGGTGCAATTGCAAGGTCGCTGAACTGTGTGTAAGAGAGAAAACTCGTAAACATCAACCACACGTATTGTCCGAAGAATTCCGGCTGGGGACGCCAGTGTTCGCAGAAGAATAGAAGGCTTATGCGCAGATACAATCAACGTGGAGCTTTCTGGCAAATTCAGGACTTCTTTTCTGTTTTCTTTCTGTTTTAGTTTTCTTTCTTTTTGCGTTATGGCTAAAGAAGTAAGTAACACGAAATACCGAAGGTCGAGGGAGTCGAGTGCGCGCGGTATGTCGGAACCGGTAAGAGCACGGTTCCGACATACCGCACGGAAAAAAGCACGGAAATGTATTAAAGCAATAGCTTTTCCGATGGGTTAGGCAGGGTTGTTGCGAATGGAGATGCCCACGTTTTGTAAGGGCATTATTTTTCTGTTCGATTTATATACCGTATGGTTTCTAAGCTGCCTTTTGAAGCATTAATTCAAGCCGGCTCCACGCAGTTAAATTTATGGATTAAGTACGATTCTCTGTATTTCCCGTCCCTTGGGGACCTTAAGTTTGACTGCAGAATATAGAGCTTGAGATCATCGAAATTGTGGTTCGGCTGGTTGAAGTGTAGCGCTTCTACTATGGAGGCAGTGCAATGAGTGTCGGTCCGATGTTCATTCAGGCGTACGTTGATAGGGTGACTCGTTTCTCTAATTTGCTGCTTTTGACAGAATGAGCATTCTAGCACATACACAATGTAGGAAGAATTGAACGTGAAGCTTGAAAAAATATTTTGAACGTATTGGCTGGCAGAGCTATTGACAATGCTATCCGTCTGCGGATGTTTGCAGGTCTTGCATCTATTGCGGAGGCAAGGCCTGATGACTGGTTCCTGGGAAGCGCCAATTTGGGCATGCACTAAAAGGTCGTTTAGGAACGTGTTTCTTCTGTAGGTAACTCTTGGGGTTTCCCGGGAACGTCTTGTTACGTCGGCCATTACTGCCTAGAATGGAGTTGTGTTTCGGTAGAATGTTGTTAATGTTAGGGAGCGCGTTTGAGAATTTGGTTATTAAGGCTTGTGGTCGGGCGCTTTTGTTTCGACGTTGTTGCTTGAGCACTTCGACCCTTTCTAGCTTGAATGCTCTTTTGTAAGCCATCTCCAGCGAGCTGATCGGGTGATTCCTGCTTGCCAGGGTGGACTTTAGTTCATTGAGGTGTTTTATATAGTCTGTGTTATAACTGCATACCGTTCTAAGTCTGGTAGCCTGTCCTACAAAGATACCTTGTTTGCGGTGTCGTGGGTGATGACTAGTGTAGTCTAGGTACTGTTGTCTGTGCGTTGGTTTTCTTTAAACTGTAGTTCTCAGTTTACCATTGTCAAGAACAACACTGGTGTTTAGGAAAATCACTTGTTTATCCGAGTGCTGGCTTGAGAACCTAATGGTGGGATGCGAAGAATTAGTTGCAAAATGAAACTTTCTAGGGCTGTGTGGCCGTGATCCCAGAATATGAAGATGTCATTTATGAATCGAAGGTAAACCTTTGGCTTGAGGGGGAAAGACTCTATTAGGGAAGCTTGAAGTTGTCCCATAAAAATGTTGGCATAGGTGGGTGCGAAAGAAGTGCGCATGCTGTTTTAAAAAAACATGCAAGTAGTAAGATGAGTCGAACTCGAAATAGTTGAGAGTTAGAACTAATTTTAGTAAGGTATTCTAGACTTGCAATGCATGTTGGTGCTGGTTTTCGTATAAGGCCATTGATTTAGCTTCTATCCCTTCGGTGATGAGATTGTTCCTATAGAGGGCGGAGACGTCGAGCGTGATCAGAAGGGCATCACTGGGTATTTCCAAACCATCGTTAATTGCTTCTAATATGCGGAGGAAGTGTTGGGTGTCCTAAACAAATGAAACAAGAGAAGACAGAATGTCTGCCAAATGGTGATTCAGAAACACTGACAATGCCTCCATAAGGATGTTGTTGTTATGGCTTTCGTAAGCCATGTCCAGCTCCCTGGATATGGCTTAAAAAGGCCATAACAACCTAGAAAAGGACGAAGTGCTCAAGCAACAACGTCGAAACGAAAGCGCCCGAGCCAGAGCCTCATTAACCAAATTCCTAAACGTGCTCCCTAACATAAACAACATCCTCCGGAAGTACTACCCCATTATAGCCAGTAATGACCGACTTTAAAAGGCGTTACCGGAAGCCCCAAGAGTTACCTAGAGAAGAAATAAAACCTAAAAGTCAGCCAAAATTGCCACTTCCCAGGAACCAGTCATCAGCCTTTGCATCCACCCTAGATGCAAGACCTGCAAACATCTGCAGATGGATTACATTGTCAATAGCACTGCCAGCCAATACGTTCACTAGAATAATTCAAGCTTCACGCGCAATTCTTCAACATTGTGTATATGCTAGAATGCTCGTTCTGTCAAAACTAGTACATTAGAGAAACGAGTCAACCAATCAACTTATTCATGAATAAGCATCGGGCCAATACTCATAACAGTGCCTTTATAGCAGTCGCGCAAAACTTCAACCAGTAGAAGCACAATTTCAATTATCTCATGCTATATATTCTGCAGTCAAACCTTAAGTCTCCAAGAAAACGGAAATGCAGAGAATCGTACTTATTTAATAAATTCTACTGTCTGAAGCCGGCTTGAATCAATGCTTCGAAAGGCAGCTTAGAAAGCTTACAGTATCCTAATTGAACAGAAAAATATTGCTTTTACAAAAAGTGGGCATCTCCAGTCGCAGTAACCCTACCTGGCCATCTGCAAAGCTGTAACTTGAATACAATTTCCGTGCTTTTTTCCCTGTCTTGATCCTAGCCGATTTCGACATACCACGCGCACTCGCCTCAGTCGACATTGGGCATTTCGTCTTACTACCTTCTTTGCACAAACACGCAAAAAGGAAAAAGGAAAAAATAAAGAAAACAGAAAAAAAGTCCTCGAATCTACCGCAAATCTCCCCATGGATTATACCTGAGCATACCTTCTATTCTTCTGCGAACACTGGCCTCGCCAGCCGGAATTCTTCGGACTATACGGGCTGTCATTTACGAGTTTTTCCCTTACACGCAGTTCAGTGACACTGTATTGCACCCTCGGAACTCTTCTCTCGGCCCCATACGTCCCCGAAGCCTCCTTTGAGGTCGCCCGCCACAACCGCAGCTGAGCTTAAACCATTCCCTATGATTTCCCCTCGCTCTTTCTCTCTCTTTGGTAGCCATCGCTCTTTCTCTCTTGCGGGGTCCTGTCGCAATAACCTTTCTCGGTTTCTCTCTCACTACTTCACTCCTTTCAACCGACTCTCCAGTCCTCCTTCCGGCCCCGCTCGTAACAACATATCCCTCTCTATCCAACTTAATCTGTATTATACATATATATATATATATATACGTTAGTACACATATAAATATATATATATTTATATATATATATATATATATTTATATAAAGAAAGACAGAGAGAGAGAGATCATGAGGTTCAATGGGCCAGTACAAAATAGTGAAAGAAGTCGACTGACGCGTTTCCCGTTTTTTGTTGTCAACAGTTTCGGAGTTAAAAACTCCTTCTTCAGGGCTGTGTTTTATATCTCACAATTGGGCTTTATACAAAAACGTCTGTGTGGGAGCGTCACTTCCCTCATTCCTCCAGCAGAGGTCCAGGTGAGGGGTCTGCGAAGCAGTTACATTCCGATTGGCTAGAAAAGTGGAAGGTGATGGAATGTCAAAGAACACGGACGAAAAGGCAGGAGGAAAACACTATAAAAAAGAAGCAAACACGCAGACACAAAATCAAAAGGCGAAATGTGAGATATTGAAATACAGCCCTAACGAAGCTGTTTCCAACTCCGAAACGGTTGGAAAACACAAACGGGAAACGTGTTAGTCGGTTAGTCGACTTCTTTGACTATATATATATATATATATATATATATATATATATATATATATATATATTTAGTTAGATATCTTTATTATAATACTGCTCAAGACGTCCCAGGATTCAGCCTTATATTAGCTTCTTCTAGTAAAGCTCACCGCGCATTTGATGTATGCGACACTGATGAAGGGGCTGCGTACGGCTACCCTATGCAAAGTACCCGTTCGGCCAGCCCGGAATGGCCTCGCCCTGTCCACACACCTGTCCATCCTGTTAGTCGCTGCCAACGCCGACTGTCTCTATAGTGCGGTTACCTTGACTTCACCGCATCTAGACGTCAAGCCCCAGAACCCCAAGTATTGGCGCAACCATTTACCCCCCAGATAACTCTCCAACAGCAACGTACGCTGGCCATTTTTCATAGTGAGGTGTTTGAGGACGTCGAGGACTGGCTTGAGCAGTTTGAGCAGGTCGCACTGTCCAACCAGTGGGACGCTTGTTGAAAGCTGCGTAAGGTGTATTACTTACTCTAACATGGTGCAAGGACGTCGTTCGAGAAAAGCGAAGCGAGGTTACCTACTTCTAAGGAATTTCGCCAGGAGCTGCTAGACTCATTCGCCAGCTCCGACCGCCGTGACCACGCTCAGCGCCTTTTGGAGTCTCGCATTCAAAAAATGGGCCCATCTCCCCGCGAGGGGGACTCGAGTAAATTCGTCGCGTAGGGCGTGGGTGTATTGCGTTAACGTTTAGTGTTTGGGGGGTTGGTGCTATCACGTGTACACCACGCAGCTATCACGCCGCTAGCACGCCGCTGAGTCGCCAACGCACACCGCTGACGACGTAGTTTGAATGAGTAAAGGATATAAGGCGCGTTCGTAGCATTTGATTCTGTGTCGCTTTTGTGGCGCAGTGGGAAGAACACCATGTACCTCGCGTTCGGCCCACAGGTAGTGAATGCGTTGTGTCAGCAGCTTATTGACGTAGTTTGAATGAGTCAAGGGCATAAGGAGCGTTCGTAGCCTTTCATTCTGTGTCGGCTTTGTGGCGCAATGGGTAGAACACCATGTACCTTGCGTTCCACCCGCAGGGTCGTGGGATCGAAACCAGGCGCCGGTAACTGTTATTTCTTTTTATAGTGTAGGGGGAGGCTGGCTGCAGCGGACGCCGACGCACGGGTGACATCGTGAGTTATACAAATTCTCTGCATTTAAAACCGAACGAGATGGTGGCGATGATTGCAGAGGACATGACACGCCTCTTTCGGGGAGTGGACCCTAAACCACGACATCTAATGCACGGCGTGAAAAAGCAACTGTTCGCTGGCCTCGTGCGAAATCAACCCGGCACAGTGAAGTATTTGATTAAGGAGGCCACAGCCATCAATCGTGCCCTGCCAGACAGATCCCGCCAGTATGACCGTGTTACTGGCGGTACTCCAAGTGCTACTGCTCTAGCGAGTTCATCCAGTAACAGGTTACTGCGTGGACTCGTGCGATTGAATATTGCAGCGAACCATGCATTGGGTTTGTTTATTTGTGTTTTACTTTTACCGCCCGGCTTCGCCGGTCTGTGTTATCTCTGTGCCAAAGGAAGCGAGGGTTCCATTCTTTCTTTGTGTGCCGCATGTGTTATCTGTTCTGATAGGGAGAGCCTTCCGATTTAACGTGAAGAGCCCGGAATAATCTTCTTGGATTGACAATGTTCTCGATGCGAATCGACGGTTCGAGAACCACGCGGGTCGAAAGATAAAAAGCCTGCAGAGCAGACGCCGGGCTATTCGATTCTGCGACGCTCGCCGACGCAAGTCACTTTGTTGACCGCTGCTTCGCCGCCTCTGTATTCTTTTGAGTTGTTAGGGGAGCACAAGTTCGCTCTAATAAACTTGTTTCTCCTTCAAGACAACTGCGTCGTCCTTGGCTTTGTGACATCTGGTAGAGGTGCGGGGTACTCACCCTTTATGCTCTCTACGACATCTGGAAGCCGCCAAGCGAGCCCAATCAGAGAAAGCCGCCGACTGCAAGGATAGCTACCCGAGTTCGGTCTCATGCCAGAAGGGCCCAAGAGATGGAACGCTGCAACCAACACCATGGTGCAAGAAACAACGTTGGCAATCGTCCTGCAGCAGCCCCGGGAACCGCCATCATTCCGAGGAGCCCCCGCCGAAGACCCCGAAGAATGGTTGGAGAAGCTGGAGCGCGTCCGCATCTTCAACAGGTGGGACGACGAAGAAACTTTCCAGCATGTCTTCTTTTACTTAGAAGATGCTGCTCGAACTTGGTTCGAGAACCATGAGAGTTCGTTGACCGACTGGACTCAATTCAAAAGAGAGTTCTTTAAGACATTCACTACCGTTGTGAGAAAAGAGCGAGCTGCGCTTTTGCTTGAAACTCGGATACAACACCCCAACGAAGAGGTCGTGATCTTCGTTGAGGAGATGAAGCAACTATTTCGCCGCGCGGACCCTGAAATGACCGAAGAAAAGAAGTTATGCTTCTTGATGCGCGGTGTAAAGGAGGAGCTGTTTGCTGGACTTGTCCGCAACTAGCCCAAAACCATCGCTGAATTCGTGACCGAAGCCAGCACGATTGAGAAGGCTCTCGAAATGCGTGCTAAGCAGTATAACCGGAACTTTGTTGGCGCGGCCAGTGCGAACTACGTCGACAACATGCGGATTCCGGCTGATAGACTAGGCGAGACCATCCGCGCAGTAGTCAGAGAGGAGCTGCGGAAACTTTTCCCTACGACGCCGCAACCCCAAGTCGCTTGCCTAACTGACGTAATCCGGGAAGAAGTTCAAAACGCTTTGGGAACTTCTGTGCCATCCGAAGTACACTGCGAGCCCGAAGCTATGACGTACTCCACGGCTGTTCATCGACCCCGCCCTGCTCCAACACGTCATCAAGAGACACGTCGTCAAGAGGCCCCGCCCTAGCGCCGCCCACTGTCACCCGCCCGACCCCATGTAGCACGATCTCAGACGCGGAGGAAGACTGACGTAGGGCGAACACCGGATAATCGCCCTCTGTGCTAGCACTGCGGAGAGGCCGACCACATCTACCATGGCTGGCCATACTAGAGACTCGGACTACGTGGTTTCTCCGTCGACGCACCACGCCTCTTACCCGGCCAGCACCCATCTGAGATTGAAGAATACATGTCGAACACCAGCCGTGGACCAGCCCGTTTCAACCGTTCGCCGTCGCCCTACCAGTTCCAGTCGCCCGACCGCCGTAGCAGTGCTGACTTCGCACGTGGAAGGTCTCCCAGCCCACGCAGGGGAAACTAAACGCGGCCACTTCTGGAGGTGAAGTTGCAGAACGGCGAAAAAACGAAAACCCTCCAACGACGCAACGATTCGCCGAAGACTGTGACTTACAACATGCCCTCATCCCGACGACCGGACCTAATCCTGACGTGACTCCTGAACACGACGATAACCACACGGCGTGACCCGTACTTGACATGACCGAGCCTGCCGCTGAGACGAGGACAACGACGACGCACAGTACCCGACCGTCAGCACACACAAGCCGAGATGTGACGCCCCCACGCACCCAGAACTCGAGGAAGGCAGCGTCCGACGTCCAGTTGTCCATGGACGGCTTTGACGTAGTCGCCCTCATCGACACGGGAGCAGACTACTCGGTGATGAGCGGGTCATTCGCGTCTAAGTTGAAGAAAGTTACGACAAGATGGGACGGTCCGCATATACGCACAGCAGGAGGCCATCACGTAACGCCAAGTGGAACGTGCACATCCCGCGTCACCATAGATGGCATCACGTACCCTGCTGCGTTCGTAATTTTACCTAACTGCTCCCCCGACGTAATACTCCGAATTGACTTTTTGACGGACCACGGCGCAATAATTGATCTGCAGACCAAGTCGATAACTTTTTCATCCGATCACTCCATGACGCTGCCACTGAACCCCGATCACCATGCTGCTGTAAGGATCGCTGACGATCACGTCACCCTGCCACCCCGCGCAAGCTTGATGATCGCCGTCTACTGTAAGGATGCTGCTCCTGACATCGACGCTATCGTAGAGGGTGACGAAATGTTGCTTCTCAACCGCGGTGTCTCCGTCGCAAGAGGCATTGCGCGCTTTAAGCAATGCAAATCCCATGTTTTGGTCACCAATTTCACAGAGGAGAACCAGCATCTAAACAATGGCGCTGCAATTGCGTTCCTCGAAGAAACGCAAGAAGCAAGTCAAGTGATCGCGGTCGCTTACTTTGAAGGCGCACGCGCAGATGCTCCGAAGCCGCCGCAACCTATCGACGTAAACCCGGCGCTGCCGCAAGAAAATTGGGACAGATTACTGGATTTGCTCCGTCGCTACAGCGAGTGTTTTTCGGCCAACTCAAAATTACGTAAGACACCCCTAGCGAAGCACCGAATTATAACCGAAGATGGAGCCCGACCTACCCAACAGTCACCGTACGCGTCTCTTCACACGAGCGAGAAGCCATCCGGACTCAAGTCGATGACATGCTTAGCGACGACATATTACAGCTATTGAAAAGTCCGCGGGCTGCGCCGGTCGTCCTCGTGGAGAAAAAAGACGGCACATTAAGGTTCTGCGTTGACTACCGGCGGCTGAACAAAATCACCAAAAAGGACGCGTACCCCCTGCCACGAATCGAAGACACCCTCGACCACCTCTGTCATGCGAAGTACTTCTCATCGATGGATCTGAAGAACGGCTAATGGCAAATTGAAGTGGACGAGAGAGACCGAGAGAAGACTGCATTTATAACCCCGGATGGCCTAAACGAGTTCAAGGTGATGCCTTTCGGGCTGTGCACGGCGCCAGCAACGTTTCAAAGAGTCATGGACACTGTGCTATCTGGCCTGAAGTGGCACACTTGCCTCGTATACCTCGACGACGTTGTCGTATTTGCCCTGACTTTCGACGAACACCTCGCAAGGTTAGAGTCAGTACTCGAGGCCATTCGTACGTCGGGGTTAACGCTGAAGCCTGAAAAGTGCCGTTTCGCGTACGAGGAACTCAAGTTCTTGGGCCACGTCGTCAACGCGGTGGGTGTCCTACCTGACCCAGCAAAAACTTCAGCTGTTGCGAACTTCCAAAGGCCGAAAGACAAGAAGGGCGTGCGAAGATTTCTCGGACTGTGCGCATACTACCGGCGCTTCGTCGCAAACTTCGCACGTATTGCCGAGCCACTCACGTGCTTGATGAAGGATAGCACCCCTTTCAGCTTGGAAAATGACCAAGAAAAAGCATTCTGCGAGCTGCAAAAACGCCTGCAAAGCCCGCCCGTGCTCGCTCATTTCGACGAAAACGCCGAAACGGAAATACACACGGACGACAGTGATATAGGCTTGGGTGCCGTCCTCGTCCAAAAACAAAGCGGGTGGGAAAAGGTAATCGCCTATGCCAGCCGTGGCCTGTCGAAGGAGGAGAAAAACTATTCTGCCTCTGAGAAAGAGTGCCTGGCAATTATATGGGCGATTTCAAAATTTCGCCCATACGTGTATGGAAGACCATTCAAGGTTGTGACAGACCACCACGCGTTGTGTTGGCTCGCCAATTTGAAGGACCCCTCTGGCCGTCTTGGGCGGTGGAGATTGCGCCTGCAGGAGTTCGACGTTACAGTCGTCTATATATCCGGCAGGAAACACTGTGACTCCGACTGCCTGTCCCGCGCCCCCGTCGACCCACCAGCACAAGACTCGGATGAAGACAGCGCATTCTTCGGAATAGTGACGGAGAGCGACCTAGCCACCCACCAGCGTGCCGACCCCGACCTACGCGTCATAATCGACTGCCTCGAGGGATGCAACGTCGCCGTACCTTGGACCTTGAAACGCAGCTTACCAGCGTTCAGCCTGAAAAACTCCGTTCTCGTGAAGAAGAATTTCAGCCCCAGAACGACAACGAATTACCTTCTTGTCATCCCCGCACACCTTCGTGACGAAATTGTGGAAGCGTGCCACCACGACCCGTCTTCCGGACATCTCGGAACAGCCCGCACAATTGGAAAAATCAAGGCGAAGTACTACTGACCCCGCCTTACATCCGACGTAACCCACTACGTCCGGAGCTGTCGTGACTGTCAGCGACGAAAAACGCCACCGACAAGACCCGCCGGATTTCTGCAGCCGATCGCCGTCCCATCGAGGCCCTTCCAACAGATTGGAATGGACCTTCTCGGGCCGTCCCCTACGTCACGATCCGAGAACAAGTGGATTGTCGTAGCGACAGACTACATGACGCGCTACGCAGAGACCACCGTTCTTCCTAGGGGTACTGCACAAGAAGTCGCCAAGTTCTTTATTAACCAAGTTGTGCTGCGACATGGAGCCCCTGAAGTCCCAATCATGGACCGCGGAACGCCTTCACTGCGGAGCTTTTGCAAGGAATCTTACGCTACCGCAACACGGATCACAGAAGAACGACGGCGTACTACCCCCAAACGAACGGACTTACGGAACGTCTGAACAAGACGATCGCGGATATGCTGTCTATGTACGTCGACGTTGAACATACGGCTTGGGACGAAGTCCTCCCGTGTGTCACGTTTGCGTGCAACACAGCGACCCAGGAAACTACGCAGATGACACCGTTCGGCCTTGTCTACGGAAGACGGCCGACTACGATGCTCGACGCCACGCTTCCGCACGTAGAAAACGACGAACTGAACTCCGACGTCCAAGGATATCTTCAACGTGCGGAGGAGGGCCGTAAGCTCGCTCGAGTTCGTATAACGGACCAGCAGCTGGTGGATGCCGGAAACTACAATCTTCGTCGCCGAGACGCCGAGTACCATCCTGGGGATTGTGAGTGGGTCTGGACTCCCATCGGACGACGCGGACTGAGTGAGAAACTTCTGCGACGGTATTTCGGACCCTACCAGATTCTACGACGTGTTGGCCAACTTACCTACGAACTGATCCCTGATGGTGACTCCGGCACATCACGACGACGTACGCGGCCCGAAGTCGTCCACGTGGTTCGGTTAAAACCTTTCTACGGACGATAACGAACTTTTATTTTTATTTTCGGACTGTCGCTTATGTTAGCATCGGGTCGACGCACTCTTAGAGGGGGGGTAACGCAGCGAACCATGCATTGGGTTTGTTGCTTTGTGTTTTACTTTTACCGCCCGGAGGCGCCGGTCTGTGCAATCTCTGTGCCAAGGAAAGCGCGGGTTCCATTCTTTCTTTCTGTGCCGCATGTGTTATCTGTTCTGATAGGGAGAGCATTCCGATCTAACTTGAACAGCCCGGAATAATCTTCTTGGATATACAATGTTCTCGATGCGAATCGGCGGTTCGAGAACCACGCGGGTCGAAAGATAAAAAGCCTGCAGAGCAGACGCCGGGCTATTCGATTCTGCGACGCTCGCTGACGCAATTCACTTTGTTGACCGCTGCTTCGCCGCCTCTGTCTTCTTTTGAGTTGTTAGGGGAGTACAACTGCGCTCTAGTAAACGTGTTTCTCCTTCAAGACAACTGCGTCGTCCTTGGCTTCGTGACAATATTTAGGGAGGAACTACAGCTGCACGGGATAAGCTCATCGCAGCCTTCGCCTTGGCCATTGCGAAGCACCAGCCGCCGCAGCTCCAACCAAGCTATTTGTCGCTTGTCCGTCGTCACCCAATTGTACCGACTATTCCAGTGCTTTGTTTTTTGCCCCAGACCGATTCCTGGCCTCAGGCAGTGTACAGCAGCCCGCATTCTGGGCCTCGAATAGAGATTTCAGCTGGATGACAGGTGCGGATGTCCGACGTCTGGTGCACAAATGACAACCGGCCGCTATGTTTTCACTGTGGCGAAGCAGGCCATATCTACCGCTGCTATCCGTACTGCGGAATCGGGATTTCCTGATTCGCTCCCACGGCTCCACGCCCTAGCTTTGAGAAAATACCCACTGCTATTGAGGAAAACGTTGCTGCGAGACAAGACCTTTCGCCATGCCATCGACCCCGTCCACTATCGCCAGCAAACGACGTTTCCCCGAACCTTCAGAGCTTCGGCGGGATACTGCAAGGCAGATCATCATGCCCTATGCGGGCAAACTGAAAGCAGGAACCTCTGAAAGCAGGGTTGCGCGTGGTTTACCCATAAAACACCTCAAAACCCGCGATGTCTGCGACGGAAACGGATACTACAGAATGTCTTTCGCCGAAGCTGGAAGCGCCAATATCGTCATTTCTTTAGATGGACATCAACTGGTTTCTCATTGACACCAGTGCAAACTAGTATATAATTAGCTTGACCCTCGCAAACCTTTTAAAAAACTGAAGAGGCCGTGATCTGGACTTCAGTTTTGATCTCCTGGGGCCATTTCGTGACTCCTAGGGGGAAGTTCACCACCAGAATTACCATTGGTGACAATGATTTTGTCGGCAGTTTCATTGTCCTCGTGGAGTGCTGCAAGGATCTTATTTTAGGGATGGACTTTTTAAGGCATTACAACGCTGTTATCGACATTGGTACATGCCTAATTACATTCTAGTTGAGGCACCACCTACGAGAACTCGCACCACGCCGAGCGCCGTAGCGGGTTATCGACGAGGACGTTAACATACCACCGTGGTCCTGCATGCTAGTTTCAGTTCGCTGTTTAGCACTGTTTAGCACTGTTTACGGCTAACCAGAGCCAAGAAATTGCCTTTTACTTCCTCATGGCATCACAGTTGCTCGAGGTTTGTGGCACTTAACCGATTGCCGTGCAGCATTGATGCTTACTAACTTCAACAATAAACGCCAACATGTCGCCAAAGCATGACAGTTGCCTATTTCGAAGACATAGCTGATGGCGGAGAGTGCTTTGCGTTACAAGGTGCCGCACCTGGTTTAACGAGCTCCAATTCCATCATCCATGTCAACACAGGCTTGCCTTTCAATGAACAACAAGCACTGCTCGCGCTGCTGACCACCTTCAAGAACTGTTTCACTTCGATATCTGGCGTGCGTCAAATTCCGCTTAAAAAACATTGCATAAATGTTGAACATAATGTGAGGCCACTTCATCAAATCCTTTATCGTGTTTCTGTGAAGGAACGGGATGCAATTCGCCGCTATGTTGAGCACGTGTTTCGCGACAATGTCATCCAGCCTCCTCGAAACCTGTGGGCATTACCCGTCGTTCTGGTCAAAAAAGGATGCGCATTGCGATTTTGGGTTGATTACAGAAAGCTCAGTCAAGTGACAAAGGACGTGCACCCGTTGCCTCGGATCGATGACTCCCTCGAGAGGCTTCGTCATTCCCATTACTTTTCGTCCATGGATATAAAGAGGGGGTACTGACAGATCAAGGTGGACGAGGGTGACAGCGAGAAAACAGCCTTAATAATGCCAGGCGGACTTTAAGAATTTAAAGTGCTCACTTTCGGCTTTTGTGCAGCACCGACAACATTCCAACGACTGATGGACACTGTTCTTTCCGGTCTCAAGCGGCAGACGAGTCTAGTATACCTTGACGACGTTATTCTGTTCTCGTCAACCTTTGCAGAAAACCTCGAAAGAGTATCCTGTGGAATTCGTGCCGTAAGAACAATTGGTCTGGCATTTAAAGCGGAATAGTTTCGTTTTGGGCAGCAAGAACAACGCATCTTGGACCACGTTGTCAGCTACGGAGGCTTCAAGCCCGATCATGACAAAGTATCCGCCGTGTCCAGCTCCCCGACGCCTACCGACAAAAAGCCCTACGGAGATTTTTACGCCTATGCTTCTTTTACCGGCGATTCCTCTCAAACGTTTCTCACATGGCGCCCCGCTATCAAGCCTCACCCGCAATGGCATCACCTTCGTTTGGACCACTGAGCAGCAGGCTTCTATCGAGAACCTGCGGCATCGCTTACAGGTGCCGCCTGTGCTCGCCCATTTTGATGAAGATGCGGCCACCGCAATGCATACAGACGCCAACAACGTTGGCCTTGGAGCAGTTCTGATTCACTGGCAAGATGGCGCGGAGAGAGTTGTCGCTTTCGCAAGCCGAACACTAACCCGCGCTGAGTCTAACTAGTAAGGTACAGAGAAGAAATGCCTTGCTGTTGTGTGGGCGGTCTTGAAATACCGGCCGTACATCTATGGTCACCTAATCGAGTTGTTAGCGACCACCATTCCCATGTTGGTTGGCAAGTTTGAAAAACATAACTTGTCCCCTAGCCTACTGGAGCCTTCGACTTCAGAAGTTTGATTTGCCGGTTGTCTTTAGGTGAAGGAAACAACAATCTGACGCCGACTGCCTGTCTCGGGCTCCAGTTAAATGCCCCGCACCTGAAGATGATGACAACGCCGCGTTTCGTCGTGCCATCGACGCCACAAAATTGTCCGATCAGCAAAGGGAAGACGTTGTGTTGCAGCCACTTCTAGATTTTCTGAAAGGGTGAACTACGCACAAGTTAAAGCTGTTCATACGTGGACTCTATTTTTTTTTAGAGAAACAACATCCACTACAAGCAAACCTTTCCCCCGAATAGAAGACACTTTCTTCTTGTTTTTCCCGGGAGCCTCTGACAAGAAACACTATTTGACTGGCACGACGTCCCAAACACTGCTCGCTTAGGTTATGAAACAGAGCTGCCACTGGCCCAAACTTCGTTCGACAGTGAAGCCATACATCCGTAGCTGCCGTGACTGTCAGCGATGTAAACCACCACCGGGATGCCCAGCCGGCTTACTTCAACCTGTCCAAATACCGGAAAACGGTTTCAACAAATCGGCATGGACTTCTTGGGCCCCTTTCCTACGTCGTATGCCAGCAACAAGTGGATACTTGTCGCTACCGACTATTTTACCCGATACACCGAAACGAAAGCCCTCCAGCGTTCCACAGTTCTCGACGTGGCCCACTTTTTCTTCGAAAACATTGTTTTGCGCCATAGAGCACCTGCAATTCTGATTACAGACAGACAGACAAAATAAAGGGCTATAAAATAAAATAAAAGCCCAACCCGTACCACATACGTATCACGGGTGACGCCAATTAAAAATAAACAAACTGGACCGAAGTCAAAGAGTGTTTTTACGAGAGGACAAGAAGAAAGAAAGAAGAAAGAAGAGAGATCTATCACCCGAAACCAAGTCAAGGGAGGGAACGGGAGGCAATCAGTGGTATTTTTAAACTATTATGTGGACGCTCGGTTATGAGTCAACATGTCGGTCTTCATGCATGTGATCTTGATATGCAAACACAAATGCAGGTTAAGTGCTTCCTCGATGAAGAAATTTCTTGCGCAACGTTGGCTCTTTTTGCCGTCTTCGTTCTCTGCTGTGATCCGATCTTCATCTTCCCATCTTCCCCTGTCCTGCTGTCCCTTGTGTCCTGGTAGCCCTTCTGTAAAACTCAGAAACTGATTACTTCCCCAACCCCCTTCCCCGTATTTTTCTTCCCCTTTACATCATATTGAATCTTGCTGTTACTGATGTTCCAACCTGAACTATCTTGGCTGTGGTTTCACCTTGTTTCTGTTACTGATATCCCTACCTGAGCTATCTTGATTGTTGTTGCAACTCGTTTTTTACGAAAATTTGTTAGACTTCCACTGCTTTCCACTCCTTCAACTTATACTCACTTTATAATTTGTACTGCCTACTTTATTTCACCCTATTGGTCTTATGTCGTGTTTATCGCTCATTTTCAGTAATATATGATTTCTTGCACCCCGTTACGCGAATATATCTGCCACCTAACCTCAGATATTTTCAAGCGGGTGCGGCCACTATATCCCTTCCTCTGTTCCTTAAACCTTACTGTACATATACAGTGGTACCCTTTCACAATATTTTTTCCCATCCCCTTTGTAACCCTTCCTAAGTTCCTTTGTGCATCTTTTTACTTGGTCTTCTATTTTTTTTATAAGAGCACTAAAACACCAATGGGTCCTCAATTGTAATTGTGCCCTCCTGAGTGAGCAGCCCTGGTTGATATGTTCCCGTTTTAGTCGCTGCCCACCCTGTTTATAATACTTCTCACCACTCTACTACAATTCCATGCTCTTCTTGAACATACCTCCCACGGGGGAGGGTATTTGTCCACCTCTTGCCACGAAATGCACCTTCCCGCCTAGGTATGCCAGGGGGTCACCAACTGAGACCAACTCTGTGCTTTTGCAGTTACCTTCTTTCATTTTTTTTCCTTTTTCCCAGTTATCCCCAAGGTCTCCGGGCATTGTTGCGCATGCTCGAATTTGAGCATTGTTGTACCTTGTGCAGTATTGACAGCCTCAAGCTGTGCTACTGCGAAAGACACCTCCACCTCGAGAAGGAATAACCAAAAATCCACTGCCCCACCTTTATCGTCCTGGTGGCCACGTACTTGGTCGAAGTTTTGAGGGTGATGACCCACCCTGCGATAGAGGCTTATTCCTATTTGCTCCTTGTCTTTTTTCTCCCACTTCCTGACCCCCTGTGAGACCGCCACTGGAAAAATGCTTGCCAGCCGCCTCAGGAGTCTGGTTTTATTACTTTGATGTCATTTTTTTTTCAAGTGTGGATTGGCCTTCTTTCGGTGATCCTTCCCGTTTTATACCCACGTTGGTTGACGGATATAAGTTTGCCATGTCGAGCCCCTGGGTGGTCTGGTGGTTTTGTGCGGCAGTGAACCGTTCCTCACCCTCATGGGGTGAAATCAATAGTGACCACGGCGGAATACCCATTAACCTATTCCTCTTTAGTTATATTATTTTATTATTCTCTTCTACCATTTGTGCTAGGAACTCCGTTAGCTTTTCGTCTTTTATTATTTCTTGATTTTTTTGGATAACTGATGCTTTAGTGTCTTCTTGAATTTACCTCTAAGGGATTTCGTCCTTGGACAGTCGTCTAAGTAATGGTCAAAACTGTTAGCTTCTTTTTTACAACTGCATATTTTATCATCTCTAAGCCCAAACCTATACAAATAGTGGGGGAACCTGCCATGGCCCATCACTGCTTGTGATACAAAATGGTTCGTTGGGAAGTGACTTGGGATATTTTTAACATTGGGGACCCATTGGTATGCCTGAGTGCTTGAACCCTCCTTAACCCATTCTTTTTGCCACCTTCTAAAGCATCTGCAAATCATTGTTTTTTAATGAAATGCTTTGTCATCGGGATGGTAAGTTTTTCTCCTTGCTCGGCTGCTGTTTTTGCCAAATCGTCAGCTAATTCGTTTCCCGGATTGCCTGAATGATCCTTTATGTGTGCAAGTTGGATTATTCCCTTACCTTTATTGCTTTCTATTAGTTTTTTAACTTCCAAAATCGTGGGATTTTTATTATAAGGATGGCTAATGGCCTGTAATGCTGAAAGACTGTCTGTTATTATTTGTACCTTTTTACATTCCTTGGAACTGATATACTCTATTGCCTTGGTTAGTGCTACCACCTCCGCGTGAAAGTTATCGCAAAATTTCGGTAAACTATATTGACAAAAATCTACCATACTCAAATTTTCATTCATAACCACAAACGCCGCACCTACTTTGTCATTTAATTCGACCCATCCGTGAAAAGGTGAAATTGACAGTCCTCTTCCTCTGAATGTTCTCCATTGTAAGGGAAAGCTAATAACTTTGCTGGGTGCCTTTCCCACTTCTCTATCTTATTTATTATATTATTTCTATGGAATACCACACCTTCCCATGTAAAAGGTTTATCTTCTTTCATAATCTTGTACGTTTCTACCTCCTTCTCAATCGTAAGATGGATTGGCAAGATATTACTTACTATATTCAAAGCGATATTAGGCGCTGTTCGATAGGCTTTGGCTACTTTTAGTAGAGCTATCCCCAGTATCGACCTCAATTTCCACTTAATGTGACTTTTAGCTGAATACCAGAAGGGTGCTGCATATACAATTATCCTTTCAATAGCTCTCAAGTATATTATTCTTAAATGTTGACTTGTCATTCCTTTTTTTTCTAGATGTGAATTTCGATAAATTCACCACCAGCAGAGTAACTTTATCTTTGATATAATTTAAATGGCTCATAAAGCTTGGGTGACTATCTATGATGACTCCTAATATCTTTATCTCTTTCTCTACCTTAATATTCTTATCCTGCATCGTAACCATAGGTGGTCTGGTCTCGTATTTGTTCCCAAGGACTATTGCTTTATATTTTCCCCATACTAAAGTGCAGGTTTTTCGTGCTCGCCCATTTTGTAACGTTCTCTAAGGCTGCATTTGCTGCCGTTTCAATTTTACTCCTTGATTTCCCTTTAATTACTACCATGATATCATCGGCAAATGCCTGTACATGGCAACCAACCCCAAATTTCTCATTCAGCAGGTCATGAATCATGAAGTTCCAAAACATGGGACTCAATGGTGATCCCTCAGGTGAACTGATGGGTAATTTGAACTCTAGTTTCTTAAAGCCGGTGTCGTATATTATAGTTCTGTTTGTTAAAACACTTGCGGCAATCCTAACCAAGTTCTCTTTCAAACCTATTTTATTACAAAATGCTACCACATGATCAGCTCTTATGGAGTTAAATGCATTCTTAATGTCCAAATATATTAATACCGTTGTTTCCCCATCCAATTTTGCTTGATCAATTAGCCTTTTTATTTCTCTCAGTGCTTCTGATGTCGACCTGTTATGCATGAAGCCAAAGTGGTTTTTGGAAAAGTGATTTTTTTTGTAAAAAAAATATTACATCCTGGATTTCACAATTTTCTCCAACACCTTACCTAGTAGTGAATTTATTGCAATTGGTCTATACCGTTCGTATTCATCTGTTGGGTTGTTTTGCTTTGGGATAAAGATCACTCTGGATGTCTTCCATTGTTCTGGAAAGTATCCAAACCTATAACATCCTGAATATACCCGATGAAGAAAATCCTTAATTACCTCATAGATTCCTTCTAAAAAGTCTGTACTTATACCATCTGGTCCAACTGCAATATCTTTCCTCAAGGCCCAAATAGTATATATATCTAATTTCCTCTTCTGTTATGTTGTCGTCCGTCTTCTCAATATGTTCTACTGTGCTAGTGATATTGTCTATCTCCTCTGATTGCTGCTTTAAATTATAGAAATGGCTTACTAATTCCTCAACCGTTTCTTAGACTGATTGTGTCTGTTCCCCATTCTTCTTATGTATGCTCGGCAATACCACCTTTTGCTTAATCTTGTTCCTAGCTATTTTATAGGGCAATGTGAATGGATTTGATGTCATGTTGGCACAAATTTCATCCCAATTTTTCCTTTTTTCCTCTTTCAGATGTTCGTCGTACAGCATGTGAGCTTCATAATATCTCCTTTTATACTCTGCTCTTCGTATGTTATCTGATCTCTGATATCGCCTCCTGAGTGCCCTTACCCGTTTACGCTCCACCTCAAGTTCATCATTCCTTTGGCTCTTTATCCTTTATGACATTTTTCGAGTGTTTTTCGACTAGACCTTCGAATTTTATATAAAAGTTATCAACTAAACACTTTACCTCGTCTGCTGAGTTTCGCTCCTCTGTTTCCTTATACCAAGGCACATCCCGTAAATCGCGAAGTATCTTCAGCTTCCCTTTTTCGGTGAATCTGCGTTCTTTCTGTTTTTCTGTTTTAAAAATATTTATCATGATGTACTTCTGATCACTATTGTTGTGCTGTTCTAACACCTCCCATTTGTTTATTTCTGTCGTTAACTCTATGGATGCCGACGAAAGGTCAATCCAACTCTTCCCGCTTACCGTTTCAAATGTAGGGATTGACCCCAAATTATTTAGAATATTTAAGCTATTGGCGTTGATAAAACTAATTACTTCATCACCCCTTCTATCTGCTATTGACCCTCACCATAAAGGATTTTTTGCATTAACGTCCCCTGTAATTAGAAAGTGTTTACCTTCTCGAGTATGTAGCAGATTCTCAATTTCAACCATTATTGGGTTATGATCATTCTTTGGTGCACAGTAAGCAGTTATAACCATTATTTCTTTATCTCTCCATTGTATTCTTGTACATACTATTTCGCTCTTAACTAAAATTGGAAAAGCTAGGGTATCTTCTAAATGAACAAGAATTGCCACTTTTGGGCAATATGCACTTGGCACTATACGTGTTTTAATTGGAAAGCCTATTATTTTTCCTTGTATATGATATGGCTCCTGTACAACCGATATATGTATCATGTTCTCTCCTTGGAACGTATTCAGCGATTCATTCGCCTTGAAGCACCTTGCCAGGTTAATCTGTACAAACTTTAACTCTGCCTCAGGTACCTTGAATTTTTTTATTTGAATCGTTGTCATTGCCCGAGTTACTTATCTCTGTTGACCCTTTCTTTTCCCCTTCAAGATGGCCCTTTCTCACACCATCGTCTTACTTACTTAGATGCCTTTGACAAACTTGCCTTCTTGCATTTAGTCGTAGTTGGTTCTTTCCCGCATATTATCTTGAAATCGTTGGAAAGATGGACATCTCACGTCCATCATTGAGTGCCTTACATCTAGTACGTCCCGTCCGGCCTTGTGGTTGTACAGCACGCACTCTTGACAGAAGAACTCTGATGCCGGACATTCCCTGTGATGATGCTGCCGTATGCAGTCTGTGCATGTTGGGTTTTTTTGTTTGCACGCCACTGAGGGGTGCCCAAACCTGGGGCAGTTGTCACACCTCGGGATATACAGGTTTTCGTTTGCCCTGTACATTGTCCATCCAATCCTCACACGTCCTTGCCCCATAATTTTTCGCAATGCTGGACCTGGGACTTGAGCTATTACTGTTACTTCACTCCTCCTCTTTGATTGTATCTTGCGTTTTATTATTATCTGCTCTTCCTCCGTGTTTGTTTGTTTAGCAAGTTCTTTCTGGATTTCTGCCTCCTGCGTCTCGTTGGGCACCCCAAAAATGCAGATTTCCGGGTGTTTTCCTCGTGGGAATTCCGCTGCCAGTTTTCTTTTGAGCACTTCATGGGTGTCCAGTTCTGATTTGAGCCTGTCCAGTCCCTCTTTCTCATCGGCTAGGACCAAAACTCCTTGTCTTGTTTTCCGCAGTGTCACCTTGTTTAACCCAAATTGTGATGGTTAAAAGTTCTTTTTCAGTTCAGCTTCGGCTACCTTTGCTGCGTCTTTTTCCCCTGTGTCTTTCAGTTTGATGGGCAAAACACTTTGCTTCCACCCTTCTCCTTCCTCAGGGTCAGGGTCCGAGTGACGTTTTGCTTCGCTACTTCTCGTTACGTCTGCGAAAGTCCTCTGTGGGATACTTTTTAGTGCTGTCAGTTCACCTTCCAATTCTGCCACCCTGGCGATGAGGTCTATTGTTAGGCCCTCATCTCCTGAATATCATCTGCCAATCTTCCCACTGCCCTTTCGTCTTCAGTTACTCGAGTTACCTTGATCAGGCTACTGAGAATTCTAGCGTCAACTTCTTTTACCTTCCTTTGCAGTTCAGCTTTGAAGGTTTCCTCCTCCTCGTTTGCGAACGGTTTCCGTGGCTCATCCTCACATTCGTCCTTTCCGAGTTGCGGGAACTCATCCTCATTCTGTTTGGCGGAATCCGCCTTTTCCTTCCTTTTCTTTCTGCCTGTTATGTTTTCGTCCCTTTCCTTTTTCTTTTGCTCTCCAAACTGAAGTCCCTCGCTCTCCTTCCTACCTCCTATTCTGCTTTGGGCTCGTTACCCGCCACCTGTTGTGACTTACTCGTACTGTCCCGAACATCCTTCTTGTTTTCAGTTTTCTGCTGAATTCATTACCAAATGGGTCTTCGTTTTTGCTAGATCTGTTTCTGTCAGGCTCAAAAAGAGGTTATAGATTTCTGTAACCGACTCAGTTGCTGAGATTTCTGTATATTACTACTCGTCTGGATTTCCAAGTTTTAGGCTCCAATTGCAGCAGCCCGATATGAGAAATATTAGAGAATAAGTAATATTGAATCTCTCTGCTAATTTACAGCTGAATTCCTATCACTTTTCTGCTTTTCTGTGTGTTAGAAATGTATCCTAACCATGCCGAAGGCAAAACTCAGCTCTCTTCTTTTTTACATTTGTTGGTGCAGTCCTTGTTGCACTGGAAAATTCTTCCACACACAACGGCACCCGAAGACTCACCTTACAAAATTTTCGTTAATTTCACTATTACACACACATAATTTGTGTTCCCTTATGCTAGAAAATTTACTGAACCCAATGTTATACTTCTTTTTTTGAAGAAGCCGCGAACAATTTCTTAATTTAAAGTTTAATTGGACATTTTTTCCAATTAAGCCTAGCTTTCGCTTCGAAATTTTTTCTCCTGTTTTCGAAATGAAAACTTTATTTTACGAACTGAAGATTCCTGCCCCGTAGTCTAGAACTGTTCATGGACTATTTATGCTGTGTTTTACCTCAGGAGCACCGCATTCAACGCAGATTTGGCGCTGGCCGTCATGAGCCTCGCCGGTAGTTCGCACCGGAAATCGACAGCTTACCATACGCAGACAAACGGACTGACCGAAAGGTTAAACAAAATAGTTGTAGACATGCTAGGTACGTACGCCGACGAGCAACACAAGAGTTATTACTAAGATCTACCATGCGTTTTTTTCCTTACAAAACAGCCAGACAAGAAACCACGCTCATGATGCCATTCACTCTTGTGTACGGGGGCGAGGCAACCACAACTTTAGATGCCCTGCCCCCTCACGACGGTGGGGGTGAAGACACGACTGCGCAGGAGTTCGCCCAGCGCGCGGGAGAGGCGCGTCAGCTCGCAAGGCATCGAATCAGGCAAGAACTTCTGCATGATGCTACTGTTTACAATGCTCGCAATAGGCACGACGTTTTCCAGCCTAGTGACAACATTTGTGTATGGAGCCCAATCAGACAAAGAGGGCTATGCGAGAAGCTCATGAAGCGGTACCTCGGGCCATACAGAGAATTAAACTACTTAATTACGTCACGCCTGTCATTATTCCGGCGGACAGCGTTTCCACAATGCGCCATCGCCGTCGGCCCGATGTCGCCCACATAGTCCGCATGAAACCACTCTTCGCGAGGACAAGATGTGTCACAAATGAAGTCTTGCTCCTTCCCGTCTTAGCATCGGGACGATGCTACCTTTGCAAGGGAGGTACCCACATACCCACATTTCTCACGTACCCACATCTCTGACAATCCAGCCAAGGCGACGACGACGACGAACGTGTGCTACCCGGAAGGCATCATCATCAGTGTTTTGCTCTTGCAGCTCGAGTGCTTGTCTGTCAAGAGCGTTCTTTTCAGCCGCTTCTTGCATTAGCTTCTTCTAGTAAAGCTCACCAACACGTTTAAACACTCATTTGAATACCCGACAATAACCCCTTTATTAGCAACTTATTCTTCCTCGTACACTAATATTTCACCGCACCGTCTCATGGTGGCTAATCTCCCATTCCGTCCAACTCCACCGCACCTTCCATCTGAGGGACGTCACATGCTTCCACCTTCCCCCGAGAGAGTGTTAGGCGCAGAAGGGGATAATATCGCATTAGCCTCGCCAAATGAACAATGTCAGTCTGACGACCGAGTGGAGCCACGCTGCGGTCAATCTTGTAATTTACCACAGAGATCTTGTGTAGAATAGTATACAGTCCTTCTATTATCGCACAGAGTTTGCCGCGTTTGAGATTCTACGATGCCTTATATAGGCGATCATCTTTATTTCAAAATCAACAACTACAAGAGTTCTCGATGCTGGGGGAACAATCAAAAAGCCGTGTCTCGGCTTGACTGGGAGAGTGCCCCGTATACATGGCAAAACACACAACTAAGTAAAAAACACACAACTAAGTAAAAAGTAGCAATCGCACGATTCAAATAAATGCGTGTAAATTTTGCACAACTATACAAATTACACACAACAAAGTAAATTTCAAACGGCAGTTCAAGTAAGCGTACTTTGTAGATACACAGATGTACATCGGCACATTCACTTTTAATTTAACGAAAAAAAAACAGTCAGCAACTCTCAATCTGCGCGTAGGTTTGCGCAAACAAAGAAAAAAGACGAGAAAACAGTCTTCCACACACAGTCTTCCACCTGCAGCTCTGACAGAAGGAACTTCTTTTCGTAGATTACCTTATTCTTCTCGGGATAGGCAAGGGAAAGGCGGATATCGTTTTCGCGATCTTCTTTCAGGATTTCGGCAGTGTTGGAGATGAGACAGGGGTATGATGGTGTGCCATACGTAAGAAAGCCTGGTGGATAGCTGGTGACCTCATGAGGTGTCTTGTGTACTCATTGATATCCTCTGGAAGGAGGCGTGTCCAAGGTTTTCGCGGTTCATCGTTCATTTTGCAGCGGAGGCGAGTGAATATGAACTGATTATAGCGCTCGTTTTGGCCATTACGCTCCGTGCGTCGTGAACTTCTTGAGAGTTGGTGAATGTTGTTGTTAATGAGGCACTGCTTGAATTTGCCTGGGGTAAATCCTGTGCCGCGCTCGGAGAGAAACTTCTGAGGCTTTCCAGCAATGAAGATCCTCTTCAGGACGGAAATGTACACATCGCATGTCTTATTTCGGTACGCAAAAGCCCACGCATAACGAGTGGCATGATCCACTACCAAGTAGATGAATCTTTCTGGGAGCCGTAGTTCGCAAAACCTCCTATGGTGTCAATGGCCAAAAGATCAAATGGCTGTTCCGGTGGTGGCAGGGACTCTAGGGACCGAAACACTGGGTCTTCGCCTTCTTGCAGCGCTGGCATGTGGCACAGTAGCGAATGTATTTTGAAACATCGATGATGATGTCAGGACAATAATTCTATGGAGCCAGAAGTCGCAACGTCTTTTTGACTCTGGCGTGACAAAAAGTGTCATGAGCCTTCCGAAGAAAAGAACATTGCAGAGCAGCACGAACGCAGACTTTTCGAATCCCTCTGCGCGTCTCTATGGCCATTTTGGTCTCAATGATGCGCTTTCAAGGCGGTTTGTCGTTGGGATTTTCTTCCAGTTGCTCAGCTGATAGAAGCTGAACAATCGAATTTCGCGATAAAGCATCAGATTCGATGTTGTCAGTGCCCTTTTGATGCTTGATATTGACGTCGTACAGGGAGAGCCTTCAGGACCATCCAAATAAACGGCCTCGAGCATTTTTGATGCTTTAAAGCCACTGCAGAAAAGCGTGGTGGGTAGTCACAGTAAAAGGTTTTCCGTGTAGATAAAAATGCAATTTGTCGATAGCCTCAATATTTTTCAAGCATTCAAGCTCCGTGATGGCATAATTGACTTCATGCTTGAGCAGCTTGCGTGAGTTGTACACAAGTGGGTGCTCCGTGCCTTCATTAACGGCTTGCTCCAAGACGGCTTCCGATACCTTTGCTGGACGCATGAAAGCAGAGCACGCAAGGTCTAGAGGCATCATATATCGACAGGATCGGCTCTTTTGTTACACATTTTTAAGCTTTGTGAAGGCCAGCTAATAGTCACGGTCCTTTTTCCACCTAGCGTCTTTGCTGAGCACGCGTGTGAATGGGTGAGCAATTTCACTGAACTGGGTGACGTACCGACGGTAGAAATCGATGGTGCAAAGAAAACGCTGTAACTCGTTTTGGCGTAAGGGCCTGGGGAACTGCAGAATCACCTCCACATTGCTCTCTTTTGGCCTGACTGTGCTATAAGGCCCCTGTGTCCCAGATTCTCAAATGATATCTGGGCAAATGGACATTTCTTCAGCTTCAGCATAACGCATTCGCTTTTCAACGCTTTGATGACGGCATCGAGGTGCTTCAGAAGGACAGAAATTGTGTCCGAGTACACCACAATGTCATAAAATTAGTTCGTGACCTGCGTTGATCGATGTTTCACTTAGATGAACTTGACTGCCCGTTCGAAAGGTGCTGGAGCATGTCGCAGACAAAAAGGCATGACAAGCCATTCGTAGTGACCGGTGCCTTTCACAAAAGCAGTGTTAGGGATAACTTCTGGGTGCATCTTGACGTGCCAGTAACCAGAAGTGATGTCCAATGTTGAGAAGAACTTCGATTTCTCAAGAGAGTGAAGAACGTCCTCAATGCAAATGATATTCTTGTAGCCGGGCACCATCGCCGCGTTAAGCTTGCGGTATTCTATGCAAAAACGTGTCCGCCCTTCCCCTTCCTTCTCTGCCAGAGGCCTCGGAGTACCGGGCTGTGCGGTGGACAGCCGTATTACCCCTTGCGTGAGAAGGTGGTTGACTTGTCTGTCCATCTCCAAGCGATCGGCTTCTCAGCACGGAGAAGGGGCCCTGCGGATGGGGACGATGTTGGTAACAGCAATCCGATGCATTTCAGTAGCGATACATCCAATTTCAGCTTGCGATTTTGAAACAAAATGACCTCGTACTTGTGGAGAAGCTGCTTAAGTGCAGGCATCTGAGTTCCATTGAGGTGGACCAAATCGGAAGCTTGAAAATCCTGTAAACAAGCGTTTTTTTCAGTCGTGTGGCGGATGTATGGGTTGAGAGTAGAGGACACAACTTCCTTGAAGCAGGGTAAGGGTGGGAAACAAGTTTAAGAGCCAGGCGCTGTTCAGGCCAAACTTAAATTGCTCTTCAATCCTTTCAGAACGTGCGCTTGGATTTCCTTGGGAATTTTTCCGAATTGTATGTTTAGATTGACGGACCCAAAGTTTTGGTAAATGATATTACTTTGTCTACATTGATGCAAGGATCTCATGTCATTTG
This sequence comes from Haemaphysalis longicornis, assembly GCF_048455015.1. Taxonomy (NCBI): domain Eukaryota; kingdom Metazoa; phylum Arthropoda; class Arachnida; order Ixodida; family Ixodidae; genus Haemaphysalis; species Haemaphysalis longicornis. The sequence continues at coordinate 128,901,279 of NW_027526407.1, forward strand.
CAGGCGAAGGGTTGTCAGCACTGCTTTGCTGATACACGTAAATGCAGCTCCGGTATCAAGAGTTGCGCTGACTGGGTGCCCGTTAGTGAGTGCCTCAAAGTTAATTAACATAGTTTTGATTGATTGATTGATTGATTGATTGATTGTAGGGTTTAACGCGCAGACGCAACGAAGGCGATGAGGCGCGCCATAGTGGAGGGCTCCGGAATAATTTTGACCACCTGGGGATCTTTAACGTGCACCGAAATCTCGAGCACACGGGGGTTTTTGCTTTTCGCCTCCATCAGAAAAGCGGCCGCCACGGCCGGGAATCGAACCAGCCACCTCGTGCTCAGCAGCGCAACGCCTTAGCCACTGAGCCACCGCGGCGGGTATTAACATAGTTTTGGATCGCCCTTCTCGTTTACCTGGTTGGTAGCGAGGACGGAAATGCTGGCGCGTCGTGGTCTTTTATTGTGGCAGTGCATCTGCCGTGGCAAGACAGCCATCGCGCAATGCCTGCATTCGGACATGGGTGCTCGTACCGGCGTATTAGGCGGACGCTAATGGCAATTGCAACTCGGTGCATTGACCTGTGCGTGTCAACCTGGAAGAACGCGCTGCGACTTAGCTCTGTGCATAGTGGCCACTAGTTTAAGCGAAGATGAAAGCGATGCTGCTTGGGTGGATAGAGTTCGCGTAGCAAGAGCCATTTGCATTTCAGCAAGGAGACCGTCCACGAGCCCCGATATAAGGTGTGCATCATTATGGTCAGCAAGGCGTCCCTGCCGGATTTTTTTGTCGTAATACTCTTTGAGGCTCTGGCGAGATTTCAGGCGACAATGAATGAACTGACGGAATGGCTTCAAGATGGCGCTTGCGAAGCGTTGAGCCATGGATGCAAATGTGCCCTCTTAGCTGCGCCAGTGTCAAACACCTCGGTAGGGTACAGGCGGAAGCCTCACTTTCAAGGGAATCGGAAAAATGCTCAGTCCATGCAGCGGCCGCAGTCTTCACCTCGATGAGTCGGGCCACTTGTCAAAGGGAACATCATCACTTGCTCCCAAGCACGCCTTCTTGCATGTTGAAATGATGTAGGTTTGGACGGTAAATCCTGTCGTCTAGTGTATGCAGGAGACAGGGCGTCCATCTAAGCAACATCTTTATTGGCAACTTCGTCCTTTTTCCCTACTATCACACCGCACCGTCTCTTGGTAGATATTCTCCCACTCCTGCCAAATGCACTGCAGCTTCCATCTTTATATATGTATATATATATATAAATATAAATATATATATATATATATATATATATATATATATATATATATATATATATATATATATATACGTCACAAGATGATGCAATGGGCCCGGTGAAAATACCGTAGAGCGAACAGACGAACGGGTAACAAACAAACTTTATTGACGTTTCGGCCTGGGACAGGCCTTCGTCAGAATAAAACACAAGCGCATGAGCATAAGCTTTAAAGGCTTCAAAGGCCAATCACAGCAAAGAGGGTTGCACGTGCTGCGTGGTGCGTCAGAACAACTGATAAATCTTTAAAAATGATGTGCGATGCAATAGCAAAACATAACTCGTATTCACATTGACATATCATTCATGGCTGTAGCGAACAAAACAAAAACAGAAAAATGGGAGAGAGGGTGCAGTACAACAGAACCAGCATCCAATTACAGTGCAAAGTAGAAAGAGAGCAACCGCGACATTCGACCAATGCGTCACTGTTACACAATATAAGGTGGGGCCAAAGAAACTGATAATAGAATAAAAACATTAAAACTATACCAGTGAAACTGCGAGCACGCGCGCATTATCATACACGAATGCCCATGCACAAAGATGTGTAATCAAGATGTGAAAGTTCACACAGACGACTATGAGTGCGCCAAAAATGTCAGCGCGCCGATGTTTTCGTTTAAGCCTGATGTCATGGATTTGAATTTATGAATAAGATAGGATTCTCTGACTTCTCTATCATTGTGCGAACGGAAACCGGATTCAAGAATTGTCACTTTAATTTTATCAAACGAATGGCCAACTGCGTTTATATGTTTGGATAACGGCAGATTGGGAAGGGTCCTAATGTGTGACTTATGATTGTTGAAACGTAGTCTGAAAGAGTTGGCGGTCTGGCCAATGTACTGAAGACGGCATTGCGCGCATTCTAGCAGATAAATAGAATTTTCTGTGTCACAAGTGAAATTTCCTTTGATATTAAGCTTAAAATTTGAAGCTGTACTAGTGGCTGTTGTGGTGGTCGTCATATGGGGGCAAATTTGGCATCGCGGTTTTTGGCAGGGCCGACAACCGATGTAAGATGGGCGAGTGGTTTTAGATGAAGTGGGTGAATCTCGTAGGTTCGTGGAACGCCGATAGACTACGCGGGGCGGATGCGGAAAAACGCGTTGAAGTTTTTCGCTTTGCATGAGAATATTATGGTGTTTTTTAAGAATTGAAGTAACTTTTGGGGCTGACGCTGAATAACTTAGAATCAGATCAGTAGTTGGTTAGGCAAGAGGCGGCCTAGTTGGGAGCAATAGTTCGTTCCGATCAAGTTTGCTAGCGCGTTTTACTGCGTCATCAATAATCTGTGCCGGGTATTTCTGCTTTGTAAGGGAGTCACGGAGTACTGCGCAGTTTTGGTTAAAGTCGGCTTCTTGCGAGCATACTCTTTTGAAGCGAACCGCCTGACTGTAAGGTATGCTGGTCTTGTTATGCTTTACGTGGCTGCTTTCAAAGTGTAAATATTGATGGCGATCTGTGGGCTTTCTGTAAAGCCCACAGCTCGCTTCCAGCTTCCAGCTCGCAGGAATGCGCACCTTCAAACACGCCACCTCCACTACTTGAAAGCTCGCACCAGCAACGGGCCGCGTCGGGGGATTCGCCACAAGTCGCCCACGCACCCCCTCAGGAACCAACCAGCCATCCTACGAAACAAACACCAGCCTCCAAGTCGTCCATCAACGGACCCTTCCACCAACCGCATGAAAGCAGGCTGCCAAGCCCGCAAGCTGCCCCAGGCCCTTCTTTAACCAACCACACTACGAGCACCAGCCACGGCGCCTCCTCACTGCTCTCCAAAACCCCACCTACTAGGCCAACTGAAAACCCGGGGGAACACTCGTCTGCCCGTGGTACCAGAAGTCCCACACCAGTGACCGCCCCCGGACCACATGCTCCCAGTGCTTCCTGCAGCGCCTCTAGCGCTCCCGAGGGCCCCAGGTACCAACTCCGAAAGTACGTTGACGTCGCTAAACCTTCCTCTCAAAAGTGACAGGTAGGGCAGGCATCAAGCAGTGCTGTTCCCCGAGATGTTTCCCGCCAATTTTTGTGCTTAAGAAAAACAACTGACAAACGCATTCGCTCTCAGATGCATGCCGCTTCTCTTAAAAATTACGTAAAAGAATCTAAGGTTCCCAAAGGCCTCCAAATTGTGTTAAGACCAGCCACGTCCGGAATGTCGGCGCGCCATATCGATAAATGGGATAATGTTTTGAAGAATGCATCGCTTGAAATTACAAGAATACTCATTGATCACTATGAGTCATCAGAAAAAGCGTTGCGCAACACTGAAAACCAGCTCAAAAAGTCGTCCCGCCTTGCCCCGCTTGAACTACATTTATTGCAGGAATACGAGGAGAAAAGGGTTCACGAGATTGGTTTGGTTAAATCAAAAAAATTTTTCCGTGATGGTGTTCCACAACCAACCTATGCTCAGCAGCGGACAGATGTTGAAGTCGTCGAGAGGCGCGAATCAACACTGCATCCAGCCAATTCAGATCAATCTTGCATTGTAAACCTGTCTAGTGCCACTCTTTCTCCTACTGAAGTTAGTCTTCTATCTCGTGGTCTCAGTTTCTGCCCAGCAACCGGTGGTGTCAACGATTTCGCACTCTTTAAAGACTTAGATAACTTTTGCCGAAATATACGACTCAGGGAATATTTCCATGATCATCCCAGCTCTAATGAGACCCATGACCCCTTGCCCTCCAACAAACACTGGACTCCCCCGACTCAACGCGACAAATACCTAGATATGTATATCTCGGCAGTCACGCGCGACATTCTGGATATATATAAAAAGCAGCTCCCATACCGGAAGAACCTTTCGGCAGAGGAAACCAATGCTCTTAAAAGTCTTGCGACGCGAAGTGACATTGTTATTAAGCAAGCTGATAAGGGAGGCGCAATAGTGGTTATGAATAGAAGTGATTATGTTAATGAAGCCCTCCGACAATTGACCGACAGCTCTTTTTATAAGCGTGTTCATAATGATCCCACAGAACAGTTTAAAACTCTAATTAAGGAAACCCTTCAAACCTTGGCAGAAGGAAAAAAAATAGCAGTTCATGCAGTAAAATCACTTGTCCCTCTTAGTCCTGTCGCCGGTAGGTTTTATTTATTGCCCAAAATACATAAGCAGAATAATCCAGGTCGTCCTATCGTATCCGGTATCGGCACGGTAACGGAAAAACTGTCTTGTTATGTAGACTCGCTGATAAACAAAATGCCAACTAAGTTTCCTTCGTTTGTAAAAGACACAAACCATTTCTTGAGTGACATTATTGAACTTCGCGTCCCGCCCGACTCGCTACTCGTCACTTTGGACGTCGCTTCTCTGTACACCAATATCCCTCACGACGATGGTGTCCGAACTGTCGTCGAAACGTATGACGCCTTTCACGAATCCAATCCCATCGACAGTGAAACACTGGCAACGCTGCTCAAACTAATTCTAGAGCTTAATAACTTTGAATTTGATGATATGCACTATGTTCAAATCAACGGAACGTCAATGGGCACGAGGGTCGGACCAAGCTAAGCTAACATTTTCATGTGCTCTCTCGAAACCGCATTTCTCGACAAACGTTCTCTTAAACCTTTCTATTACAAACGCTTTATCGATGATATTTTTCTGATCTGGCAACACGGCGAACAAGAACTTCTTTCATTCATTAGAGATTTCAACAACTGCCACCCACAAATTTCTTTCTCCCACCAAAATTCGGCTGAAACAATCACCTTTCTTGACGTCTCAGTGTCATTGCATGACGGAAAATTAACCACAAAGCTTTACAGAAAGCCCACAGATCGCCATCAATATTTACACTTTGAAAGCAGCCACGTAAAGCATAACAAGACCAGCATACCTTACAGTCAGGCGGTTCGCTTCAAAAGAGTATGCTCGCAAGAAGCCGACTTTAACCAAAACTGCGCAGTACTCCGTGACTCCCTTACAAAGCAGAAATACCCAGCACAGATTATTGATGACGCAGTAAAACGCGCTAGCAAACTTGATCGGAACGAACTATTGCTCCCAACTAGGCCGCCTCTTGCCTAACCAACTACTAATCTGATTCTAAGTTATTCAGCGTCAGCCCCAAAAGTTACTTCAATTCTTAAAAAACACCATAATATTCTCATGCAAAGCCAAAAACTTCAACGCGTTTTTCCGCATCCGCCCCGCGTAGTCTATCGGCGTTCCACGAACCTACGAGATTCACTCACTTCATCTAAAACCACTCGCCCATCTTACATCGGTTGTCGGCCCTGCCAAAAACCGCGATGCCAAATTTGCCCCCATATGACGACCACCACAACAGCCACTAGTACAGCTTCAAATTTTAAGCTTAATATCAAAGGAAATTTCACTTGTGACACAGAAAATTCTATTTATCTGCTAGAATGCGCGCAATGCCGTCTTCAGTACATTGGCCAGACCGCCAACTCTTTCAGACTACGTTTCAACAATCATAAGTCACACATTAGGACCCTTCCCAATCTGCCGTTATCCAAACATATAAACGCAGTTGGCCATTCGTTTGATAAAATTAAAGTGACAATTCTTGAATCCGGTTTCCGTTCGCACAATGATAGAGAAGTCAGAGAATCCTATCTTATTCATAAATTCAAATCCATGACATCAGGCTTAAACGAAAACATCGGCGCGCTGACATTTTTGGCGCACTCATAGTCGTCTGTGTGAACTTTCACATCTTGATTACACATCTTTGTGCATGGGCATTCGTGTATGATAATGCGCGCGTGCTCGCAGTTTCACTGGTATAGTTTTAATGTTTTTATTCTATTATCAGTTTCTTTGGCCCCACCTTATATTGTGTAACAGTGACGCATTGGTCGAATGTCGCGGTTGCTCTCTTTCTACTTTGCACTGTAATTGGATGCTGGTTCTGTTGTACTGCACCCTCTCTCCCATTTTTCTGTTTTTGTTTTGTTCGCTACAGCCATGAATGATATGTCAATGTGAATACGAGTTATGTTTTGCTATTGCATCGCACATCATTTTTAAAGATTTATCAGTTGTTCTGACGCACCACGCAGCACGTGCAACCCTCTTTGCTGTGATTGGCCCTTGAAGCCTTTAAAGCTTATGCTCATGCGCTTGTGTTTTATTCTGACGAAGGCCTGTCCCAGGCCGAAACGTCCATAAAGTTTGTTTGTTACCCGTTCGTCTGTTCGCTCTACGGTATATATATATATATATATATATATATATATATATATATATATATATATATATATATATATATATATATATATATATATATTGTTGTTACGTGGCGGCAGATGACACGGACCATGTAGCGATGAAGCGATGTATTTACATAATGGTTAAAGAACTATTTGCTTAATGCCAAAACGGAGCCCGGCCTGGCAGCGCGGCGCACACAGCTCTTCTTCGTCGTCACCATCCTTGGTGGTGGGCCATGGCGCCACGGGCATTGTCCGCCACGTCCCGTGACATCACACCGCAGGTCAAAGACGACCGTCCCGGTCGACGCCGACACCAGTTGGCGAATGAATACGGATGGGTGTGCGATGAGAAATGCAAACGAATCGCTTGCCGCCACGAATGACGATGATGGTGTTGATTGATGCCTGGCCCAGCAACAGCAATGGCTTCAGCCGCGACGAAGCGCCAAAGGTCCTAAGGCCACGTCGGACGGAAGGGCGGGGGAATCCATCTTCGGCCAGTATGGGCACGGCTCATCTCGGCTTGTCTTCACTTGGGTCTTTCGGGCTGGGGACACGAGGCGGGGGACATCGTCGTGTGGTGGTCTCTGCTGGGCTGGGGCTGCGCGGCGCGGCTTCGATATCCCTGGCGGCAACGCCCATACCGATGCGATGCGATGCTGGGACGAGGATGGGGATGACGAACCCGCACGCTCCACCAAATGTTACGTGGCAGCAGATGACACGGACCATGTAGCGATGAAGCGATGTATTTACATAATGGTTAAAGAACTATATACAAAATGCCAAATCGGAGCCCGGCCTGGCAGCGCGGCGCACACAGCTCTTCTTCGTCGTCACCATCCTTGGTGGAGGGTCATGGCGCACGGGGATTGTCCGCCACGTCCCGTGACTATATAAATATATATATATATATATATATATATATATATATATATATATATATATATATATATATATATATATATATATATATATATATATATAATTAGGCAAGATAACCGCTGGTCATTAAGGGTAACAGAGTGGATCCCTAGAGAAGGCAAGCGTGGCAGCGGGCGGGTGGGCGGTAAAAATTTAGATGAGCAGATGATATCAAGAAGTTTGCGGGGATAAATTGGTCACAGTTGGCGCAGGACAGGGGTAATTGAAGAATAATGGGAGAGGCCTTTGCCCTGCAGTGAGTGTAGATAGGCTGGTGATGACGATGATGGTGATTAAGGGTTGGCAGTTAAGAAAACCTCAGGAAGCAAAGGGGAGAATGTCGTAGGTCTTTGAAACGGATAAAGAATTTGCAAAAGCAGCAAGAAAGTGGAATACACGTCTGGTTCGATTACCACTTAGCTACCGGTGGAGTTTTTCACCCTCCAATTTCTGGGGTATTTATGGTAAGGTGTATTTGTTTTCTGCGCTTGGGGCTGGTAGCCAGCCCGATTCGACCAGTCGGGGTGAAGGAGACCTTATTTGAGCCCCCGGGCCGGGGCACGAGTGTCTACGACAAGTCGAGAGTGGTCGGCCAGTGTTGGACCCTCTTAAGCTCCCTATGGAAACAAAGATGCCAGAACAAATGCCCTCGCTATGCATGTAGCGAATCTGGTCATCGCACCAGACGCGTAATCTGGAGGTCATGGGTACAGCTCACATACGGCGGGCATTTTTGTCTCCACTTTCTTTCCGTCTTTCCCAATTTTTAACTTTAATTATGACCAACTACATACTCTCCTTTGATTTCTGAGGTTATTTTGACTGCCAACCCTTAGTTCTGTCATATCTCCTCCTTTCATATTCTGGTTTGCTTTACATGCATACCGAGGACCTCTGTTCGGGCACTCTTGGTGCCATAGGGAGCTTTAGAGGTTTCAACGCTGGTCCACCACCCTCGACTTGTCGTATACACGGGTGTCATGGCACGGGGTTAACAAGAAGGTCCGCTTCACCCCGAGTGGTCGAGTGGCGCTGGCTACCAACCCAAGTGCAGAAAACAAATAAACCTTATCATACATACCCCACAAAAAGAATGGCAAAAAAGCCCCTCCTGGAACGTAGTGGTCATTGCAACAGACGAGTGTTCTGATGTCCTGGGATCGGAGGGATCTATTCAGGCATGCATGAAGATTTTGTTATTGGGGCATACCAAAAGCACAATGTTCATTCATGCCTGTATGAGTCCCTCTGAAGCAGTCTCCCCACCCACTGAATACCTTTCTGTGTAAATCTCCCTTCTTTCTGAAACCGCGATTCTCCAGTCTTCCGCATTGTATGAACACTATGGTCTGAACTTGCAGCCCACGCCACGTACGTTGCCCCGTCATGGTGCAACCTTGAGAGCTGCCTCTTAATACGACCATTTTTCTCTCTTTCCCTCTCTCCTTGCTCTTTTTTTATGTTGTTGTTGCAAGATAGGCATAGCCCAACTGCATGCATATTCTCCGTTTCCGAAACATCTTCCGCTCTTTCTCGCCTCGCGGCTTTCTGCAAATCTAAATCAGAAATGTGTTCGAAATGTTTGTGACCTTAAAATCGTGTAACGACACTCTGCTGTAGGCAAGTCTCGTGCGTTTACATGACTAAACCATATTTGTTATTGTTGTCGCTGTGTATGCGACTCCTTATTTATAATATTTCTGCGCGATTTGTGTGGTATTATTTTTCCAAATTTATAAATATATATATATATATATATATATATATATATATATTTACATATGTAGCGAATCAGAATGGGAAATGAGGGGCTCGTTGTAATTAGGACAAATAAGAGTTGGCAGTCAAGAAAACCTCGGAAAGCAAAGGGGAGGTTTACGGTAGTTCATAGAAACGAATAAAGAATTTAGAAAGAAACAAAGTGGAGAAAAAATGCCCGTAAGGTGGGTTCCGAACCCACAACTTCCACAATACCGGTCTGGTGCGATAACCACTACGCTACCAGCGGGACGATTTTCCCCACCACTTTCTGGGGTATTTATGTTAGGGTAATTTTGTTTCCTGAGCTCGGGAGTGGTAGCCAGCGCCACTCAGACTACTCGGGGTGAAGGAGGCCTTCTTTTTAACACCCGGGCCGTGACGTAAGTGTCTACGACATGTCAAGATTGCTCGACCAGCGTTGAACCCTCTTATGGTTCCTATGGCGCCAAGACGCCAGAACAGAGGCCCTAGGTATGCATGTAGCGAATCAGGATGGGAAATGAGGGGCTCGTTGAAAATAAGACAGAAAAAGAAGTTGGCAGTGAAGAAAACCTCGGGAAGCAAAGGTGAGGATGTGGTAGGTCATTGAAACAGATAAAGAATATAAAAAGAAAGAAATCTGAGAAATATATATATATATATATATAGATATATTTAGAGAAAGATAAAACTCACAAAGCGCGCAGAAATAGTATAAGTAAAGAGCCGGATACACACAAAGGACAATAACCAACAAGGTTTACTTACGTAGATGCAACGGGACTTGCCTTCATCAGAGTACAGTTACATGATTTTGCTGTCCAAAATCATGTAACTTTACTCTGATGAAGGCTAGTCCCGTTACCGCCACGTAAGTAAACCTTGTTTGTTATTGTTCTTGCTGTGTATCCGACTCTCTACTTATATATATATATATATATATATATATATATATATATATATATATATGCGTGTGTGTATGGGTGGTTGTGTGTGTATGCATTTGTGGGTGTGCAAATCACGTGTGTAGCCAAACGCATAGATTTTATTCTTGCAGGTGAACTTAGGAGCAGGTTTGTTATATTCCTAAGAACAATTTATTATATATTTTATAGACTTGGGTTCTCGGTATACTTATCTTGCGTAGTTATATTTTCTTGGAGTTATGATAGGCTTGTTCCGATAATCTCACGTAACAAAATTTGCGGCATGAGTTCATTAAGAGCGTGCAATAGTTACAATCAATTATAATGAGCATTGTACACAAAAACAAAACACCAGAACAGAACAAGATATTGAAGGTGATGCTCACAATCCAGGGCATCTGGTTCCTTTTAACGGGAGAGCCACCGGAAATACGGTCGAGGGGTGCGGAGAGTCCACAACCTGAGAAAGTAGACAGCAATTGTACTTGCCTAAATGACAGAATTCTTATATAAGGTCGGCCGGGTGTCACATCCGGCAATCATCAACCATGATGTGTCTGAGTTTCGAAGCCCGGAAACTGAAGTAAAATATTGTTGGGGCTTCATTTTTGGATAAGCGATATCTGATATTGCATTGAATAAGTGTCGTCTTAGCTTTAAACCTGTGGGTGGCTGTAGCAGCAACTTTTGTGGTGGTTTATTCTCAGCGCCATAGGGGATTAAGTGGGGTTTCTGTAGGTAATTGCTACAGATCCCTCAGACTCAACTATCTAATAATAAAAATTGTATTGTTAAAGCATTTTAGCAGTAATAACATTCGTTCACAGTGCTGAGGCAGGTATTACAAGTGCTCTGTATAGGTCGTTGTAAAGAAACATCATGTATGATAGAGGTGTCTCAATTACTCGAATCGGCATTCTTTTCATGTTATGGGTATGCTCACAGCACGCAATCGAACGGGCATTCTTTGATGTTATTGTACTCTCCACAGCGCATTTAAAACTGTGCCAAACGTTACAAAAGCCGGTTTAGTTGTGAAACTACATTAGAAGTGCTCGTTCTGCAGCTGAAATTCTAAGCATTCGTTTGACAATTTTACCTATAGATTTTTTTGTCTTCTTTTTTAATATCTTACAATTAGCGTGGCACAAAAGCCTGTCGTCATAACTTTTCAGTATGTCAGAAAAGTGGCACAAAGTAAAAAGCACCCTTTCATAATTGATTTTAAGGACAATAGAAGTGAAAATACCGGTGTTTATCAAACATTTCATCAACAAGTTAAACTTTTGGGAAGAATTTTGTTGGAGCTTCGTAGATTAAAGCAACGCGCATCAAAGTATTGGCCGTGTTTACACATATGTTGTATGGAAATATATACTCACCACGCATATTAAAAGATTCCGTCGCTTCGCAAAGGTTAAAGTGCGCCTGCAACGGGGCATAAAATTACCGTTGATGCACTTTTGTCTTGAATTGCGTATAATAAGCTGCTACACAACAAGCCACCTCTATCTTCCCTCACGTATAAAAACGTTGGCTATGTAGTTCTTCGTTATAATTAATGACGATAGTTTTAGAATGCTTTTTCTGTAGTATTCCATCTTCATTATATTTAAAAGCTCAACCAGCAAAAGCATTTTCAGAGTTTTTCATAGACAAATTATTCAGGCTACGTTTGTACATGTACAACTGATTTACTAGCACACTTATCGCGTTGATGTCAAACGGTCTGTCCCTCTCACTACCAGTACGGGAGGGATCCCTTCATTTTTCCTAGCATTTTCTCTCACTTTTCACTCCAGGTACCGATAACAGACAAACGCAGTATAATTGATTATTTCGTTTTTTTAAATCAAACACGATTATGTTTCCAAAATAAAACATGGGCGGTAGAACAAATCGTTTGCAAAACGACAAGAATAAAAGCACGTTTTCATACAAGTAAATTGTCATAAAAATGACATCTATATGGTAAAAATAAGGCCAAATAGTTTGTAGGTACAAATTTTGAAATCCCTAATAAAAAGGTAAAATTATACTACTAATACAAAAAAATACTTGCACATTTTAGAACAAATAATATCACTGCTAGGTGGACGCCCGCCAATATTGCCATGTTCGCTTGTTATGATAAATAAAAAGACGCGCACTGTGCACTGTGAGTAGCGCCCTTTTATAGCACTTCTTAGCGACTAATTTCAGTCGTAATTGTAATCGAGGTATAATGCTGATAAAAAATCTCCCTTAGTAACAGCCACGGGAGAACCTTCAAAAGTATAAAAGTGCCAGCATGGTTTAGCTGTAAGTGCTTGTCGAATAATAAATTTTTACGACGTTCAGTTTTTTATTACATTCTAGCCATGAACAAAAAGTATTCAATTCGCTAATGGGCTTTGTTCATGCAGAATATGGTTTGAGGCTGAGTCTACAGTAATTGTAATAAAACCGCGGTTTTCGTAAGCATGCGATTTTTTTTCGTATATTTTCACAGAAATATCCACTAGACGGTATTCTAAAATGAACACAATGTTTTGAATTTGAATTATTGTGAACATGTAAACTCTATTTCGGTGGAATGAAAAGCTCTAATATTTTTTTCCGTTAAAACGCACCCTAATTGTGATACGTTGGCAGAATTTATTCTCTTTGTAGGTTATTATTTCGTTTGCGGAAATTTTCTGAACATTGTCAACCTGGCTAATCTCTGTTAGACAGGAATCTTACCAATGAATTCTCGCAGTTAATTACAAAATATATTTATAGTTTCGGGATGATTGCCTATAGTCTTAGAAACAAGAAAATGAAAGATACCACATATACTACCTGCTAACAAAACATCCGCTGACACCACCGGAAAACTGTTTCGTGCTTTATAGCTAATTATTTCTCGAGACACCTAAAACTGCACTGGTTTATTGTGGGATCTACAGTTTCTAAATCGGCCAGCGACGCCAATCTTAATACGTTTTGCCCAATAATACGTGCTACCATTCCTTTCTTGTGTTTCCATTCTTCGTCTTGTGGCATAAAACGCTTCGTCATAAAAAATTCCGGAGCATCACACTATTGAATCACGTTTCTGTTTTCCCCCGTGGCAGGCTCCTGTTCACATGACTTGCTTTGCGGTTCATGTGTCATGCAACAAGGTGTAGGCTAAAAGCTGTTGCGCAGCGTGCAACTCGCCATGATGGGACATTAGACAGACCGGCGTTTATCGCCCGCACGATTTGCAACTATTTTCTCTGCTCATCACACTGGCGGCCATTTTTGTGTAGGAAACAAGAACATCTACATCCTCAGCATCTGCAAACTAATGGTACAACTTTAGGACTTGGCAGTTGTACTGAAACGTACCGAGAACTGTTATTACGTATATGGTACCGCAAAAATAGGAATTTAGGAGGAAACATTTAGTGGGAAATTTTTTCACACAGCTACCCAGTGTCTTGCTGGAGACGCGAGTTCATCGCCATAGGTTTCTTAAGGTAGTCATGAAAGTGTATTTTTGTGACCATTTTGCATCTTTGAGCTGATTGAGTCCTTGCCATTTACGGACAGCGAGTATGTATAACGCCCTTTAGGAAGCTTTGGAATTAGACTTCAGTGAAATGGCTTTGCTAGTACAAATGACAAACTGTAGAGATTTACCCTGAGACGTCAGGCATTTTTGTCTTCTGACGGCAAAATCGTAGTCTCTCGGGTAACTCTTTCACTTTCCGCTCAGGCATTGTCGGTGAATCAGAACTATCTGAAATATCTAGGCAGTAAAACTTAAACACTTACACTAACACTTACGATAATAAAAAACTTGCAAGTATGAAGGTGGAAAAAGAGACATTAAAATGGAGATTCCCGGAATTGCACTAACCCTTTTTAGAAAAAAATGTCAATGATCTTTTCTCTGAAATTAGCGCCTACAAAGTCTATAAAAAATGTCTTCGCGCAATACCATGTTCAGAAAAAATTAGGAGGCAGGTTCATTATACCTCCGTTGCTGTTACTATAGTTTGGCCAGAGTGTTTTTGAGGGGGCCCCTCACTAGCCTTAGGCGAGGGGTTTCTACAGGAATGTTTATATAACCTAGAACACATGGTTTTATCAGGACAGTTTCGAACTCTTTTTTATAGATTGAATCTTACTACTGCTCGTTGAAATCCCAATTCAACCATTTCATGATAAAGCTTCCATACCTGTAATTACACTGGGCTAGTTTACCCTCTACAACAAGTGGCTCCTTGGCACGCATAGACAAAAAACGAGAATGGTTCAGATGTGCCTTGTGCAATATCGAGCATGCCTAATTATATCCGAATATAAACAATTTTATGTTCACAGAGAAGGCGCACCAAGACGTCCCTTTCTCGATTGGGTCTCGGGTGAATTTTGAACTGAGTGAACGCCAACTATACGGAAACGTTCGCTCCCACTGGTTGTGAGCCGCATCAGAGAGCACAAAATCGTTTGACTTCATATGCATGGCTTTATAAAATTGTTGTGGATTAGTTAAGGCATAATTATAAAATCACCGTTCACTTCTCTAAGAAAAACACTTGGATCCCGACTGAGCCTGTTTTGTAGATCCTGCCCATATCATTCGTGATGCTAAAAGCACTATTTTAGAGACAAGACAATCAATAGTCCACGTCATCCGGAAACATCTTGGTAGCATTTTCGTGCACACGCATGAGTGAGACTCTCCGAAACCCGACCTGTGCTGTTCTCAGAATCCTACACCACATCCCCTAGCACCTCCTTATCGCGCTAAGCAAGGGGTATAGGTTGATGTTCAAAAAACTGACAGGTATATCACGCCTTCCCCGTACACATTATGTGTTATCCGCTCGACGTGGTGGCGCTCCAGGTTTGGTGGACATTATTAGTCACCGCAGGATTTAAAGCACCGACGAGCGCAGCTGCTGAAGATCAATAATCATTGCCATTAGCCGGCTGAGGGTCGTCTGTCAGCTGGAAGCTGCGAAATCTTCCCACGTTCACGGCCCGGGCTGAATCGTCACGCTGGCAACGAAAAAATGTGCCCACTGATCACTACGAAGCCACCTGGCGTGGAAAAACTGTACCCCCCGTTCCGGCCCCCATGCCGCTGTATGGGAGGCTCGAGCCATTTGGGTGTGAGGGGTCCAACTGGCCAGTATATCTGGCACACTTCCGTGTGTCTTTCCTGGAAACCAGGTAACCGAGGACAAAACAGCGTGACGTTTTTCTGGCCAGCTGCAGGACCGTGCGTTCGGTATTCTGCTCGACCTTCTCAAGCCGGCCACATAGCAATTCAAGCGTCTGAGCAAACTGCCTACCACACTGCGTGTGCCCTTTAGCCGGCACCATTCCTATCCAAGTGTTTCCGATTAAACAACAGTAACTGCTGCGGAAGAGGGACATCTTGCAGTTTGTCGCTCTGCTAGGAGGGTTAGCATGTGCTGCACCTAAGGGGAGTAGCTCGACTTGCTGCTCTGGGACCGTTTTACCTGTGGAATGAAGAATCCTACAATGCTGACATAACCCTTGAAGCTTGCCGTCCAACCCTGGACGACACCGCAAACGCAGCACTGCCTCTATATCCTGCGCCAAGGGATACTGGAGAGATTGCACATGCTTCCGTCTGCCAGTCTACGGTAAACGGCGTCAAACGGATGGCGACAAGACGCGGTACATGCAGTCGCTGCGGCGGAACCACTCCCCCTCGCCGCGCCAGTGCTCCGAAGCACCATGCTTCACGTGGGACAGCTGGGCACATTGCATTGGCTGCCGATTTGAGAGGACGTGCAACGGGTAGAAGCAGTAGCCTGGATCAAGCCGAGGGTTTACTACAACCCAGCAGTTGGGGTAGTCCCAGCAAGCATGGGGTGTGGAGACATCGCGAAGCAGGTACGGGTACCTCTACAACCAGGCTACACGTCCTGGGCGAGCACTCTCCGGTATTAGACGTTTACACAAAGGCCTTGTTCCGCGGTCGGGTCACCGTGCGTTCTGACTATCGAAGTCTGCGGACACCTCATTTTTTTATATATGGCCAAAGGGAGAAGCGCGTAGGTCCTGGCCAGGAAACCGTTCAAGCCTACTTTTTTGACATATTCATCGAGGCATCGGGCGGTATGCTGAGCTGCTACACCGGATGGCTCTCCTTGGTCCAACGTAATGCTCAGGTGAGCGTTTGGTTTCGTGCCTTGGAGTCAAATATGCCTCTTTATTAAACAAAAGCCGTCACCGAAGCGTCGTAGCGATTCGGTGAATTATGTAAAGATGCGTCGGGTGTAGGAAGGAACCGGATTGTATTAGCTGTACTGAAGTTTGTTGTTGTCTGAAAAGGTCATGGTAGGGCGGAATTAGGTTGTCTCTGATGGCAATATTGCTGCGTTATGTCGCTTAACGAGACAAGCTAGAGACTGTCCTCGTGCCGCTATATAGCCATCGGGGTAAAAGCGCTGGTTTGTTGGTGGGCGTATTCGTAACTCCAGGGAAGCCTGAGCGGGTGTGCAGATGAGCAGAATGAAGCCGTTTGGATAATGGGTTTTTGGCACGCGCAGTGCATGCCGGACACCCAGCACCACTGGTAATTCCGGTAGGCTTGTTGGGAATCGGTGATTACCTTCCGAACCCTCTCTGAGTGAAAGCTAAGGCGGTGACTGCCTCCTCTCCTGCTGTCATCTCTTGGGTCTTGAGTGAGGCACACGTAAAGAGGTTGGTTCTGGAAGTAGCCTTAAGGATGGGGTGCTGCTGCCCTCAGTGTTGGAGGCATCTGTGTAGATAACTGGATGATCTCCACTGAGGGTGGTGTTGAGCGCATGAGCTCGTGCTT
The DNA here is from genome assembly GCF_048455015.1 of Haemaphysalis longicornis. Taxonomy (NCBI): domain Eukaryota; kingdom Metazoa; phylum Arthropoda; class Arachnida; order Ixodida; family Ixodidae; genus Haemaphysalis; species Haemaphysalis longicornis. The sequence goes on from NW_027526407.1 coordinate 128,918,182, forward strand.
GTCGGCGACCCTCGTCGTGTCAGGTGTTCACATTTCTAAGCGAAGAAAGCATTTGTAGTTCTTGTCGCCAAAATTCCGTGAGTGCACCATGCGGGGTGACTTTCTGTGCTGCCCACCCGATGTGGTGGAGGACGCGGCGACCCGTCAATGTTCTGCTCATTCGGCGCTTCTGGTTAGAAAGCTGGCACTTTATCAGCCCTCCCACCATGTTGCGGAGCCTCGTGCTAAGCAGCCTCTCTGTGGACGCACTCATGCAAAGACCAATGGCCTGTTAAACCGCCTTTATAATCTATATATAAAGCGTATTTATCTCCGCCTTGCCGAGAAGAAGACGTTTGCGTCACGAGGTGAAGTGAAAACGATAATGAAGACGCGCGGTACACGATACGCTCCAAACAGCCCGAACGTCATCATCGTCGTCTCCAAAATTGTCCTCACCACCTTGCCAAGCATCCAATGACAACATGCCAGCAACGACGCAGGCATGCGATGACGGGAAAGGGGAAGAAAACAGATGTGGAATGCTGCCGTGACAGCTGTCGGGCGTTCGGACCGGAGCACATAGCAGCAGTCATCGACGGGTGACGTTCGCACCTATTGTCATCCGGTGAGCCACTCAAACATCGGAAGGGCTCGACAAGGGCCGCAGTTGCTGCCACCGTGAAAGCCCGGAACACGGTTCACCACAGAAAACCTCCATGCGTGATCTGGCCCACAGAACGGCGCCATTCCGCGACTGGCCCATACCGACGCCGGCACGCTCTAACCGGACTGAAGGTGCAACCGGACAGCAGACTTGGGAAATGGTGAGCCATGCGCTGTACTTTTCAGTCTAGTTGAACTTTTGTTGTAGTCTTTACCGCATTGTTACGCTGTCCTCTTTTTGGTTATAAGTGTATAGCTCCGTGTGTCTGTCGTGGGTTGACCGGTTTATAAACGCGTTTGTCTCTGGTGCTTTTCTCTATTACTTCGCTTCGATCAGGAACCTGACCACAACATGGTTATCTAGGAAAATACTCAGATGATACCGTTCGAGCTTGTCTACGGAAGAAGGCCGACTACGATGCTTCAACTCATGCATCCCTACGTGGAATACAATGACCTCAACGCCGACGTCCAACAATACCTTCATCGTGCGGAGGAGACCCGCCAGCTTGCCCGATTTCGCACAATGCACACGCAGCTGGTGGATGCGAGATGCTACAACCTCCGGTGCCGAGACATCGAAAACCGCCCAGGAGATCGTGTGTGGATTTTAATTCACTTCCCATAACGTGGACTCAGTGACAAGCATCTAGGATGGTATTTCGGACCCTACCGGATTCTATAACGTGTTGGCCAACTTACCTACGAGAAGATCCCCGATGCTGACTCCGGAACATTAAGACGATGTACGCAGCCAAGTCATCCACGTGATTCGCCTAAAACGTTTCTAGGCACGATAATAGATATTTATTTTTTATTGGTTTGGACTGGCGCTTATTTTATCATCTGGTCGATGCACTCTTAGAAGGGGGTAGTGCCGCGAACCATGCATTAGGTTTATTTATTTATATTTTGCTTTTCCTCCCGGCTGCGCCGGTCTGTGTTATCGGGGTTACCCGTGTGCAAAGGGAAGCGCGTGTTGCATTCTTTCTCTCTATGCCGCATGTTTTATCTCTTATGACAGGAACAGCGTTCCGAACTAACGTGAAATCCGTTGAATAATCGTTTTTGTCCTGGATTTAATTCGACGGTTCCAGAAACACTTGCGTCTAAAGGTAAATTCCCGCGGAGGCGACGCCACGGCATTCGATTCGCCGAGACTCGCCTACGTACGTGACTTTGTTGACTGCTGCTTCGCCGCCTGTGTATTCTTTGAGTTTTAGGGGAAGCACAAGTTCGCTCCAATAAACTTGTTTTTCCTTTGAGAGAGCTGCGTCGTCTTTATCGACGTGACACTATTGTGACTGAGTGAGTGAAAGGGAGAATTGTCGATCGACAAGCGGACTTTACCTCGCTGAAAGTACCGAAAATGCTTCTTACCCAGCATTACAAAACAAAATGAGTCACATCGCCACGATGTCTATATGCTTGTGTCTTTAAAAACTGGAGGACAAGGTGCAGCATGTTCTGCTCTTAGAGCATACTTGTAAATGTGGTCGCCAAAGTGACTTGCAATGATCCGTGATTGTATGCTGAAAATGCACTCTTCATTTGGCATCACAGTTAGGGATTGCTATATTGAGAGTGCTTCTCCTGTGAACTTAACAGCTTTTCTCCGAAAAGCCCTTACATCTGAAGGAAGCCACAGGCTGGGAGCCACAGATTTACGCTTCATTGTTAGCGGCCGAATGACACTTACGCAGACGTGGCATGTTGTGTCAGTGGCAACTTTATGATGTAAAATTTGAAGGGCCGGAATAGAGACCATCTTAATGGCCGAATAGAAGACTCGAAATTACTTATATCAAGGCCGCCTCAGTCGCAACACCAATCACCGTTGTGGGTGGTGCAACGTGGTCCAAACGAGCAGCCCACGTAACATTCAAAGGTGGGTTAACAAACTTTCATGGGCTCATTTTAGGTGTTGTCAACACAATCGTCTGTGAGCAAGAGTTTGTTGAGAATTTTCCCGTCACTGTGGGTTCGCAATCACAACATTTTTTGCATACAAATCGCCATAAATCGGCAAAAACGTCCCATGTGTTTTTGGCTTTACACACTGTAATATTATATATGATACGCCATTTTACCCCAGGATCTGCCAGCGTAAGCGATGTCAGCCGTTTAGAGGCGCGTTTTGCTCGCTTCTGGGATTCTTGTTGAAAACACGCAAGCGATATTTTTTTCGAGGGCTGAGACGTTATATCTTCACTACATGCTTTACTGAGATACAAACATGATCTCTGTGATTCTAGATATACATGAGTGTGATATTAACAGCGATAGTGCCTATATATGCCATCTGGTAATATGTACAGCAGCACCTAAAACGGTAACCAACCTTTTGTTTAAAACAGTAAAAAAGCATTTATTTAAGCATTTTCAACAGCCTTCTTGTTATTACAGATGTTTACAAACTTCATCGCTAAACGTTGCGTTTGAAACAAACATAACTAAAAGGCTTGGGGGGCATATTAACACCACTAAATCGCATAAAACCCGGTAGAGATATTGTTTTCAATGGTGCGCAATAAATCCTAGGTTGGCAGTGAGGCAGTTCGTCGATCACTCAGATTATGAATGAGTTACCTCAGCAATAGAATCTTCCTTGGTGATCGGACAAATTTTGCTCAGGAGAAAACGACTCTCAAGCGGTATGTCATCTATACCTAATGGCTGTACTTAACCTCGCCGACTGATTTGGCAGCCGTCGAATTCAACCACCGCGCGTGATAAATTTTGACCAGTTTTGACCACGCGCCAAAAGGGAAGAGAGAGAAGTTTATTTGAGAATTATAGCCGCTTTCATAGCTATCTTCATTCGCTTGCTGCCTGAACTCTCAAATTTCCGCCGGTCTTTCCTTCATTCTAAAGGAATCAATGAATATCTGTTGCAGATTTGCTAAGCATGCACAAGCACGGATATGGTTTCTGAAATAAGTAATTACACGGTTATTTTCAACATGCTCTTTTGTATACTGGTGAGGAATGTTTGTTTGAAGTTGATGCCGATTTCACGCCCCTACGACGTAGCGGAAGTAAATAGAATACCGGTACAGCAAAGCGGAAAACCTGACGCTGTAATTACAGTATAGAAAAGCGGAGCAATTCAGAAAAGTGCGAGGAATTTTTCTTCTCGGCTTATTTTTAAAGCTACTCTACGAACACATGAGAATTTAAGCTGTGCGCCGCGTGAATCTTTTTATGTGTCTTGCTGTGGTTTCAAAAACTGCGACTACCTACCGTTCTAGCAAACAGTGCTAGTCATGGCAGGGTTGTATAGTGTTTTGTGTGTTTCGAGCCTATGTCAGTAGCGTGAAGAAACTGCGCAAGCGGAACGTCAAGGTTAATGCACACAGCAGAAGCTTTGCTCATGCCAGGAACTAGACACAGCCGCACCCGGCCTGTTGTGCCTTTCGGCCAAAGGTACACAACTGCCTGAACCGACATTTTCAGGGTTTACTAAAGGGAGTGAAACTTAGAAATTATGCGGCGGAAAAAGGGGAGCGCTGCGTACAGACCCTGGCATAGAAGATAGCTTTAAACGCTTAGAGAAGTAATAGGTATTAGGGCCAAGCTCACACTTAAACTTTGATAGTCAAATTCGTGCAAGAGTGCTTCCAATATGTAGAAGAAAACATTGTGAGCATTACTGTAATCACCAAAATGTTGTAATTGCAGTGTCTGTTAATTGCGTGTGCAAAGATGGAAGTCGTTACAGAACAGAAGTAGTGTGTAGGGGCATGGCCAGAGCCGTGCTGGAGGGATGGGAAGTGACGAGTGTGGTTCCTAAAATGGCCACATCATTTTAAATAGCGAGTAGTGGAAAGCTTAAAAAAATTTTGCCTTTTAATAGGTGTCTTTACAGGGTGCTTCTTAAGTAGAGACCATATCAAGCAAACCAATGAACGTACTAAAGTGTTAAGACGGGTTACCTGGTTCGTGTTAGACCTAAATAGTGCTTGCAAAGGGTTAAAGTATCAAGAGAACGACAAGCATAAGCGCTCAAGTTAGGTAAAAATGGATTTACTTCTTGCCAGTATTATAAAAAAGGCTAAAACGAACAAAATATAATTGCTGAGGGCTTAGATGCACGGGGTCCATTTTTAAGTAGCAAATAAAGGCATGGTCACGCAACTGCCAGGCCACTGCTGAGCAGGAAACGCCAACAGTTTCTCTCGCTTTTTGGCCCCGGCATGAATTTTATAGGTAGGCCTGTACAAAAAAAGCCTGGCACCCGCCTAAAAAAGCACGTGCACAAGAGTTCAGCAAGTACAAGATTATTAATCAAACTACTCGTGAAGGTGGTCGTTGACAGGCCATCCCATTGGCCGTACATAGAGTTGCCCCCCGAGAGGTTGTCTCTTTGCCTTGCGTGCAATCTGTGATTAGCCCGGCATGGGTCTTGTAGAACATGCTCTAGCAAGGCCGAACCTGCCGGTATTTTTGAGGCCAGAAAAAACTACCCACACTCCCCAATGCTGAGCCATCTTCAGTTTTTCAACGGTGCTCGACTGTTTCAAAAAACTGTTGTGGTCTCGCAGTTGCAGGAAGCTGTAAACATCGATTCCGCAGGCATTCTGGAAACTAATTATAACATATCGATGATTTCACTGACTGTGCAAGGATACACTCCGGAAGGAAATAGTAGCTGCTCTGTCGGTTGACAAATACCTCACGGCCAATGGGCAAACGTTATTCAGAAACAAGCATATGTTTAAATATGAGCTCAAGGACCGACTCATATTGGTGCGCTCGCACGCTACCGATTCTCAAGAGCGTGCGTAAAATTCATCCCCCCAATAAAAAAACTTCCAGGGGATGAACCCTAGCCGAATACTTCTCTTCACGCTGCACGTACGATTCTTCACCAAAAGCTGTAATGTAGATTGATTTCTTTTCTTACGTTGAGTGCCTAAATCTCGCAACAGTGTGACATTGTGTACACAGCGCTTTAGGCTTTTTGAAAAGAGTCGACGGAAAGTGAGGAAAACCAACTCGTCCGAAACACAGACCTCTGGAGTTCATCTAAAGTACCTTATTTTCTAGACAAAACATTTTGAGCTTCTTTTCCAGAGAAGGGACGACAAGGTCAGTGCGGTTAAGATTGCTAAATCCTTATTAGCCTATAGCTTATGTTGGGTGCCTCCGAATTGTGTTTTCTGTAGAAGAGGTTTCGGAGCACAGTTACCCTTCGCCCTGAGAACCGCTTCTTAACATCAGGAAATTGTGGATTAAATTGTTATACCACGGCCAAACAAAATGGAAGAGCACACTAGCCCAACAGTCCAAAATTTTGTAGAATATAGCTTTTGGTAGAACATAGTTCAAAGACGAGTTTAAACAAAGAATTTTTGGAAACTTGTTTTGGCTGCGTTACGAGATAAAATAAAAGACACAAACTTGCCCATATTCTGCACCTGTTTTAATCTTATTACTACTCGAATATACGTCTGATTCAAAGACATTAACGTCAATGACCAACAAGTATGATTATTGGACTTTATTGTGAAACGTTAGTGTAAAATACAAGTTTCATCTTGTTGCTTTTATCGCAATCCTCGCTTCTGGACTTCACGGGCACCACATGTATGCTGTGAGCGTTTGATGAAATCGACACATCCGCAATATAAACATGCCAGTCATGGTAACAGTTCTTGCTGGACAGAAAAGTAAATGCATTTAGTTGGACAATTATGGTTCATTCAGTATGCTTGAGTGCTGTAATTCACACCTAAGTTTCTCAAGAGAAACTGATGCGTTTATATGTGCTCAATGCTTGTATCATACACCACGACAAATACGGTTTTCCATGGTGTTGCCGGCACGTGTGTCGGCGATGTCACACACCGCTCTCGAAACATTAAGCCCTCCTCACCTGAGCAAAACAGCGGCAGTAGAACATCCTCTTACCTAGAAATAGCAGCTAAAATCACCGATGCACAAGGAAATTATGTAAGAACGCACCGCTTGGCGAAGTGTTGCAGGTGAACTTAAGCTTTAAAATGTTCCTTGTTACACAGGGCTCAAAAAGACCATGCTTTGTAAATTTGCACATGCCAAAGCCATTTGGGCTAGAGAAATTCCTATCAGCTGTATGCTTGCCAAAGAAAGAAATGCATATCGCGAACAGAATGGACCTTGCCGCTGGATGGGGGTTCGTAAAACCCGGTAAGTAAGAATATATTTTGACTATTCAGTACCTATCACCCGTTTCCCAAAAGAATCAAACCTTCAAGGTGTGCACAATGCTTAGTTTGTTTTTCGCCTTTAAACTGGATTTAGCTTAGTTCGTCGCTTTGCTGTGTGCATTTTTGTGTATTCTTTCCGGAATAACCTTCTGTTTTAATAAACATTTAGGCCAGTTCTACAATGGTAAAATCTGCTGAAACAGCGTACGTGAGGTTATTTTGCGTCGGCTCGTTCATCAACAGGCGCTCGCTCGAGGACGGAAGTGCCATACCCTGCAAATTCTACGGTTCCCGCTGTGACACGTTAGCGGTGGCAGGCGGCCTCCCTTCTCCCTCCCCTAGCGGGAGGTGGAGGAATCTGTCCCTGCGAACACTGCGTTCTCTATGGATTTGTCAGAAAATCGGTTTCTGGCAGGCCACTGCGGCATCTTGTACGCTGCCCCTACCTATGCTGGTATTGCTACCAACAGCAGATTTACGAAACGGCGTGACCTACTACAGCTGCTCCACAAAATGTCCATGCCCCTCGGTATTTATATGCCGCTGTAGCCTGCGTCCGCCTCCAACAAATGAGGCAGTATAAAAATGAACAGGCTCGTTCCTGCGAACACGCAGAAGTCGTGTCGATGGGGCTACTCGTCTAAGGCCGCTTTTTCCAAAGTGTGCTTTCAAATATAAAAGCTTGCTTGGTTGCTGTGGTTCAAGGTGCTATTATTGAAAGTGTACTTCGTTGGAGAATGATTTCAGCAAATACACCTGATATACGACGATACTGGAATTGCTGCCGCTGAGTTGTCGCGGTTAGCTGCGCCGTGTCTGACACATTCTGGATGTGTCAGTTCTTTTGCCGAGAACTTTATTAGGGATTTGTTTGCATTACAAACGAAACGTGAATTATACAGGCAGCATTACCATGGCACAGGTCGTTGATGGGGAGTATTTTGTGGAGGTTGACAGACCGTGACTCTTGCGATACTGTTGGTTCGTGTAAGCGCGATAATGTGTTCAGGTGCTTCTGCATTTGTAAATCCGTACTGTTTTGGTGGTTGCGGGAGCGAACAGGCTGCACAAAAACAGGGCCCATAGAATTGTCCTTTATTATCATGCTGCCTTTGGAATTTCTGCTTTGTAGTATTTGTAGGCAATTGTGTAACCTACAAACATGACTAGGTGCAGACTTGTGGGATCTTCTGACATCACAAACTGCGATACAAATAAGTAAAGGTGCGAAAAAAGTGGGCCAGGGTAAGGAGTGTGTCATAATCAAAACCTGTTAGGCTGCGACTTTTAGCTCGTATTTTACTTCATGCTGTTTACTTGACCGTCGATATTTTGTGTGGATGGCACTGAAAGGACATAAAATTTGGGAACACGACAACAATAGTAAGACATGTCAGAAGATTATGGTATAGGTACACAGATAAATGTTGTCCAGAAAACAGTCAATTTGGTAATAGGCAAACTAGCTCTTTTTCGTGTTAGGCATAGTCGCACTGATTTTGGGGGGGGATTTCACTCGTTCAACGGTAGGCAGCCAGCTCGGGTAAGGTGGAGTAGGCTTAGTACGTGATGTTGCTGGAGAATTCTGGTACCATTTTCTGGTACCAAAGAGCAGGGCTTAGATGTACTGATGGTGCATGAGTTCTACCTGAGCCTTTCCTTTGCTAGTGTGACCTGAAAGTCAGAAGGAAGCATCTTTGCTCAAGTTTTGAAATGGACGTGTGGTCCCGTGCTTAAAAGCAATATTTCTGTCAAACAGCCGTGATATCGTAGGTAGTACTGTGAGTATATATTTCGAACTGTTGAATATCTATGTCTTTCTTAAACAAACATTGTTTGAGCTGATATTAGAAACTACGATTTATAGGTGGTGCCACCTTGAACAATAATTTTGATAGGGCAGGTGCAGCTTTTCAAACACTTTGTTTTGGGTTTTTCTCTAAAGTATAGGGCGTTTCGTAAAATACAATGCTGACTTAGGTGGCTATGTTGTCGGTTTTGTAAATCAGGAACTTCAAAGAAACAATGACATAATTATCTCCTTAGCTGGCCCTGCAGCAACCATGCTATTGTCTGCAGCTTTGCGAGTCCTGCTTGAGTGTGAGTGTAGGAAAGTTTAAATACAGCGGGGGATTGTATCCCAAAGCAGCCGTACGTTTGCACCAGAGATGAACGGAAGGGCACAGACATCTGCTTGGTAAGATATCATATTTTGGTTAGAACAGGCATGCAGATGCCAATTTCTACGTTTTCGTCGGCATGATACTTACAATGTCTAAGGGTTTGGGATTAGGATGGTAACCTGATAAAGCATTCGACGACAATCGATTTCTCAATAATAATCTGCTTGTAAAAGCTGTACGAAACAGAGGTCATATATTTTATTCTTTTTGACTCGAATTTAGGCCTTGGTCTTAAATATATACCATTTTTAATATACTTCGTTTTATTTATTTAAAAAACTTCGTACTGTGGGCTGGCCAGTTGGCACGTGTAAGTGATAAAACGCGCGGTAAACGCGGAAACAGAGACGATGGCCCACGGATAGAGCGTGACTAGCAACACAAATTTATTGTCGTTTTACAAGAAAAGAATAGAACACAAAAAAACACGATGATGATGATAGTTGGGTTTTATTGGCGCAAGGCCGACTGTGGGCAAAGAGCGCCAAAGAAGAAGTTACTGAATTGTGATGAGACCGTAAATACTAAAACATGTGACTAAAAGTAAAAGTAAAAAAACACGAGACTTGAGAATACAACGATTGAAAATTGAATAGAATGAAAAACACAATCCCCATTTCCCTCACGAGGAAACAAGTGTTGTTCTATGAAAGCTACACAAGGGTACGTATGGTGGAGCTCAGATTGCTGAGGAAATGTGCTTACAAACCAGGTATCTTTATTTTGTTTATGTGTTTGATTTTTTATGTTATATACTCTATTCGCTTTTTCAGTGTTTTTTGCTTTCTTGTGTTTTGTAGTACGTAGTCCGATGTTGTCTGTATTCACGTATTTATTGCTTGTCAAGTGGAAGTAAATATCCGGTGTTAATGAGGGCTGTGTCTGGTTGGGCCCGTGTTTCTCCGTGTATGTCATGGTAGTTTATGCTCAGAACACAAGTAGTAAAGGGCGGGTCACAGATAATTGCTGAGGGGAGTTTAATTTAGTGGAATTCTATCGAAGGCAAACGAAGTCGTCGAAGCCATTCTGCGAGTCACAGAAGACCGGAAGTGCAAGTATGCCTTAAACAGCACTCCACTACTGGTGTTCTAAAGTAACGGCAACAGCGCCGAAATTCTTTATTGCGTTGTCACCTCATGCTGTTTCGTTGGTGTTGGAACCACCCTAAGATTTCCCCACAAACAGCGTTTCTGAATATGCCGAGTCCCATAGCGCAAGCCCTAAACTGGATTCCGTATGTTGAATACTGAACGTTGAATTCCGTTGAAATCAACGACCTCTGACGTAATTCCGGAGCGCTTGCTTACGTACGGAAATGACTGCGTATGGCCTGGCAAAGTACACCTGCGCGCTGTTCTCGAGGCCCATCCCATTCCACTTATAATTTGAAAATAAATCAGCTTCTTAATCGTCCAAATTGAGAGCCTCATGATGCGCTTACCAAAAGGAATGCAATTTCTCGTACCTGATGTTGAATCCCGCAGGTTCGTGCGGATCTGCTTTGTCTACGTGAGCGGATCCTAGAAGAGTGGTTGATTATCAGCGAGGTCCCTTACAGCGGTTTCTCTCCAAAACTCACAGTGGTGGCGTAGCGCCTTCACGGCCGTTGGCGACAAGGCAGTTGACCGGGTGGCCCTGGCGCTAGCACAAGCAGCGGACAGCGTTCGATGACGAGGCTCACCGAATTGGGTAGCTTTTAAGGGAGCGTAGGCCTAGCGTGCTCAACGACGGCATCGAATCAGGTCAATTCTGATCGCGGACTCAATCTGCCGGGTTTTGCCGCACCAGAACGTCACTAATGCGAGGCAAGAAGGGAGCCCGACAGCTGGTCGCTTGTTCGCCGGGCTCGTCACGAGCAACAGCCCAGCGGCTAGCGCGAGCTAGGTCTGTGGCCACGTGCCCGTACCCGTGGCCTCTTCATTGCAATCATAAACACATACTCCCCTGCCGCCAAGGTGCGCAGGTCAAGCGCGAGGAAACAGCTGATAGGCGGTAGCCGATCAGACAAATGCACTCATGTTCAACAGAGAAACCAGCCGATTATTCGCAGTTTTAGGACGTTCGGGAGAAATTCTATGAAAATCCAGCAGCCAAACGCGGGAAAAATTGCATGTAAAGCAGGAACGTCTCGCTGCCCAACATAAGGGCCTCCACGGAGCAAGTTTATCGTGGAGCACTTCGCGCCGGGCGTCGCCTGTGAACCTGCGCTGAAAGGACAAGCTGAAAGAACGGGGCCCGACGGCCCCCTAGCGATGCGGTTCTCTCACCACTTCGTATTCATCGCGCAGATTGTACAAGGGGTACCACTTCAATCCTGCACTGGAATCACCGTAAAGCCGCTGCCTGTGAGGGACGATGGAATGCAACGACGAGCTACGTGTTCACGACTGCCGCATGGAACACCCAAGATTATCAACGCCACCAGCCATCGTCGACACGGACAGATCTCGAGGCATGCGTCCAGCCATGGTCGCGCCTCCGGGATCCACCTATAAGTTCGCCACTTACGGGCGCGGCGGCCATAGGGTGTGGTGGCACCCTAGCGATGCGGTTCCATAACCACTTCGTCTTCATCGTGCAGGTGAGGAAACGTTTTGGTAAATGTATCCGCTCACGGGGCCGCTGTTTGTCGGTGCTGCCGTTCCCTCGGCTTTGTGACTTGGCGTATGAGTGTGCATTGTTTATCGAAAGGCTGTTGTTGCTTGGAGGCTACGTGGAGACCAATCTTGCACCGGAACTTACTCAAATTTGGAAACAACTGAAAGAAATTTCAACGGATATAAAGGAATTCAAGGAAAAGAGACTAGTCAATATCGACAACAATCTAGATCCTCTAGGCGCCGTCGAAGAAAAAGGTATTTCCTGCCAAGACCAAATTTTTCTTTCAGTAGCACAATCCAAACGCTTGAACAACGCATTGAGGAGCTTGAAAACCGCAGCTGACGGTCAAACCTACTCGTTTACGGCCTAGCAGAAACGAAGGATCAAACAAGTGAAAAACTTCAACGCGTTGTCAATAAATATATCACAGAAAGTATTCTTGAGCTGCAGCCGGTTCAGATTGAAAGAATTCTTAGGCTGGGCAGGCCTGCACCCACCAAAATAAGGCCAGTTATTATGAAGCTTTTCGATTGAGGCAAAAGGGGGCGATTATAAAGAATGGCTTCAAGCTCAAGAATACTAATTTTTTTATAGGAGAGGATTTATCTCGTAAAACGCGTGAAATCGACAAAAAGCCAACCGGGAAAAAAGGACCAATTATATTAACAAGATCGGTTATGTCTGGGAGGATTTAAAGGATGAGAGCGTACAATTGTAAAAAAATGACGACGCAGCAAACCGTCCAAAGACTAGACGAAACTTTCAATCAAAGAAATACTAAACACTAACTGTAAACGCCCGCAGCATAGTAAATAAGTCCTCGTGCCTTAATCGATTACTGTTAGATCAAGAACCACACATAGTAACTATCACTGAAGCGGGGTTGCCGCCTGATATCTTAAGTGATGAAATCGCCCCTCCGGAATACGCAGTAAACCGGAAAGATCGGCCCACGCGCGGTGGTTGCATAGCCCTACTGATAAGCACGACTATTCCTTTTGTGGCTCTTCCAGATGGTATGGGCGCTGAGGCAGTATCCTGTAAATTAATTGCGATGACATTACCATAGTTACCGGGTGTGCTTACAGAAGCCCCTCTTCCGGGAATGATCCTATTATAGTGGTTCAAGAATATCTTTAAAGTCATTATCACAATTCTCATCTTGTTATTATAGGGGACTTCAACCGTCCTGATATAGACTGGAACAATATGCAGTTCACGTCACAGTCATCAGAGTCAACCATTGACTACTTTTAAATATCAGTCTACAGCAGATCGTTTTAGAACCAACAAGAATAAGAGAGGAAACAAAAACAATTGGTGGCCTTACTTTGATTAGTGGCAAATTTCCTTCAAATAAAGCAGTCGTAAAGTCATCCAAGGGATTTCTGATCTACAAATACCAATCTGTAAAATGCAGCTAGGACTTAGCATATCATCGCGATCAACAGCAACAACTGTCCAAAGTTTCCATAAAGCTAATGATCCTCGCATTCTCGGTTACTTGGCTCGCGAATTTGATAAGTTTTCAAGCTTGGCTGTCGATCCATTGACTGATGTGAATCGCATATGTTCGAGCTTCAAGGATTTTGTCCCATTTTGTATTACCAATTTTTTTACCCTAAAGTCTAAAAGGCAACGCAAACACAATCCCTGAATTACACGCGAAGTATTGCAGGCCAAGCACAAATTGAAAAGGCTACGTCATGCAATGAAAATGAAAGGGGAAAATTTCGTCCGCGTGTCTAACCTGGCAAGTACTATTGCCGGGTTAGACTATTACTATTCAGGCGAAAGGCAAAACTTGTTAAAGAACAGTATTTCACCCCAACCCTACCAGGCAACATTAAGAGCAACCCTTATCGATTCTGGAAACACATTCAGCCCGGGACAGGAGCAACTTCATCTCTAACCGATAGCGGAAGAACGAGTCAAGCCATTATGTTCAACAATTATTTTCAATCTGTTTTCACTGATGACCAACGCATCACTCCTACAATCATTCCGGTAGTCACAAAGCCAATTGAACCATTAGTTATAAGTGACGCAGGTATTTTTAATTTCTTCTGAACATAGACCCCAAAAAGCATGCGGCCCTGATGATATTGCCAACAATTATCTGTTACGATATTCAGAGTGGTGCAGTAAATACCTCGGAATTATATATCACAACTCTGTTCATATTGGTAAACTGCCATCCGAATGGAAAGTAGCGAAGGTTATTCCAGTACACTAAACCGGAGATACAGCTGTTTCCTCTAATTCGAGTCCGATATCGCTCACCAGTACGTCAAGGAAGATACTCGAGCAAATAATCGCAAAGCAATTAACCTTTTTTCTAGAAAATACAACCGTCTGTCTCCCCACTAACACGGATTTCGGAAAGGGTTATCAACTGTAACCCAGCTTACTGAGGTTGTTCACGATCTTGAGCTTGAACTGTTCCCAAACAGATATGATACTGCTTGATTTACCGAAAGCGTTCGATCGTGTGTGTCATAACCAACTGATTTGAAAATTTGAAAATAATTGGGGGTGGAGACATTAGGAACTGGGTGAAAAACTTCGTCAGTGACCGCCAACAGTTTGTGGCTAATGAAAGCGCATTAACAGGGACAGCTTCTGATATGTCAGGTGTGCCCCGTCTTTGAACCATTATTATTTCTTATTTATATACATGCCATCACAGCCAATATAAACCGCATAATTAAACTTTTCACGGATGACTGCGTTATTTACAAGGAGATTAGAAACAGAGATGATCACAAGAACTAAAGATTTCATTGAAAAAATATTGTCACTTCTGTGAAAATGGCAAATGTCGATAAACTTAACAAAAACAGTCTGCATGACGGTGACCAGAAAAAAGTTTACCTACACAATAAACAACGCACCATTAGAAAGAGTTCGGCGGCAGAAACATCTCGGTGTCAAAATAACTTCCGATCTGAGATGGGAAGCGCACATAAACAACGTTACAGCCGCGGCTTTGCATAAGCTGTTTTTCTTAAGAAGACGTCTGCCACTTGCAACGACAAAAATAAGGCTCTTAACCTACACAACATTCGTCCGTTAAATTTTGGAGTACGCCAACACGGTTTGGTTTCCTCTATCTGCCACTCATATCACAAGGTTAGAAGGAGTGCAAAGTAAGGCCGTGAGGTTTATCCGTAAGGTTTATCCACAAGGCCGTAAGGTTTATAAGGTAGCCCACCGACTCGCCCACTAACCTTTTGAAACTTGTGGTCTTCCTACACTGGGGACAAGAGCAAAACTGGCGGGATTAAAATTTGTACGCAATCTGCTTCATACCCACAGCCGCATCGATGCATCAAAATACATCTCCCTAGTAGAATCCAGGGAACTAAGATAAAAACTTGTGTACACCATTACCTAAAACCCTTTTAACACGATTGCTTCAAGCATTCAATTTTCCCCCGTCAATAATAGAATGAAATAGTTTAAATTCCTCGATTACCACTAAGCAATCATTGTAAGAGTTCATCTCAAAAATCAAGGACAAGTTTTATAAATAATTTTCTAGTTTCTTACCTTTTTCTCTTTTGATGAAGCGTATTACCCGTTTCCAGGTGGTTATTTGTGGTGTATAAGTGTTCACGTACACGTCAGTGTAAAGACATTTGTTCTTCCGGTTGCAAAAATTACTTCTACGTTACGAAAGTGTATATTTTTCTTGTGCAATATATCCGGTGCTCTTGTGTGCAGGCAACTGGTGTTGTATGGCCTACTTGATAAGTAGAACTGTCTTATGTGCCTCGTTTAAGTATGTACACACTGTTCAGTGCTTGTATGTAATTATTGCCATTTTTCTAAACGTACCTTTTGAATTTTGTAAAGGCCTCGGGGCCCATTAGGCATTTATGCTTCCAGCCTCTGTATCCTCTTAAACGCTGTCTGACAGATATTCCGCTCCTTAGCAGGAACACGCTGCTTAGCAGGAAGGCTGCTCCTTAGCAGGAACACGCCGGTTAACACAACAGCTGATAGAAAATCAGCTTGCGGTGTCTCTATGAGTTTGCTCGGCCTCGAGCTCTACCACATAGTAATTGACGAAAGGATAGAGCGACGAAGAGCGCTGTTCTCAGGAAGAGCGGCCGGAAACAAAGAGGGCTCTTCTGAAGAGCAGCGGCAGGAAATACTGGCAGTGCAATGCCGGTGTACACGATTGAATTGTCGTCATTTGACGGCACGATGCTTTTCGTGCCCCTCATTCTGTTTGGCGGCACTTGTCCGGTTCGGGAGAATAATAATTAGAGAACGAAAAACCTTCGACGAGGCTAAGTTCTATTGCTCCAAACCACTCCAAATACACACAACAGAAATGGATGCAGAGATGAAAGTTTATTCTTTCATCTCTGCATCCATTTCATCTCTGCATCCAAAGGAGAGTGTGGCAAACAATTGGCAAAATGTTACTGTTCAAACAAAAGCAGAGAAAGTACGTGTTTGTCCCTGTAAATGGTCCGCCGCACCTCACTTCCCGCAGCACAGTCAGGGCGTGACAACGTGTGGCTGAAGGTAGGGCAACGCACTCCGAGCTCCCGTCGCTAAAGAGCTGATGTAGCTCTCTTGGAACGTCGCTGTCCATGTCCGACAAGACAACTTGCTTGTGTGTGAGGGCGTCAGGTATTTTGTTGTGAACGACCTCTTGGACGTAACCCGGGTCAGGGCACCCGACCGCCAGCGTTCCGGTCTCACTATACTCTCTTCTCGATGTTCTTCTTCGGCCACTTCTGCCGCCAGCTGCTGTTGCAGGCCGCGTACCATTAGCTGGTCGCCCGCGCAAGCTCGTCCCGTGGTCGCGAGCCTTCGGCGCCGTAGCCGGTGTCGATGACCTTCGCGCCGCGTGCCTTGCGTCTTCCTTGTTGTCTTCTTCTTTGATCGTTTCTTGTCGT
Source organism: Haemaphysalis longicornis (assembly GCF_048455015.1). Taxonomy (NCBI): domain Eukaryota; kingdom Metazoa; phylum Arthropoda; class Arachnida; order Ixodida; family Ixodidae; genus Haemaphysalis; species Haemaphysalis longicornis. The sequence goes on from NW_027526407.1 coordinate 128,934,718, forward strand.
GTTGGCTTTTTCTGTCATACGATTCCTCCGCATCACACGTCCCCCCACTTCAGCATTTTTCAGTCAAAAAATGTCTTTTCACAGTCCACTACACACGCATCCTCAACGGTAACCAGATTGACGCGGAACACCCATAGCCAGGTTTTAGACAGCACACGAATGCAGCATACATAACAAAAATGAGTTCACAACGTGAGGCTTGAGGTGCGGTCGTTTGCTTTCCTACGACGACTTCACAAAACTGTTTGCAGTCTGTAAAAACCACGGCACCAACTTCATTACTACAATGTTTACACGCGACACACAGGCGATGTACACGCACCAGATAACAATCGCGAAGTCAGGCTAGCGCAGTTTGTCCCGTTTTTTACAGTGACTACGGTTCCATACACGCGACTGGCATGGTCGTGATTGGGTTTCTTCTCGCTCTTAGCAGCTGACATCATATATATACATTCAAAGGAAGTGTGCGAACGCAGTGAGATTGAGTTCTTATTCCCACTGGGCGATTTTTTGCGAGACAACTGCATTTCATCTTAGTTCTTTTTCCTGCCCGGCCGGTTTTTCTCTTGGTTCTCTTGTCTCGCAACTTACGCCGGCCGAAGATCTCCTGCGGAGCTTATGCGGCCCGTCCTTTCTGCTCGACCCATGGACACTCTGGATGAAAATATGGTGCGGTGGAACGTCCTTGTCTGTGGTAAGGACTTCTTTTGGTACAGAGCTCCGCTTTTGAGACGGGCTGTCCTAAACACAGTTTGTGGTCAACATTTACCTCACCATCGCCGGAAAGATTCAAGTGCACTGCCGCACTTGCGGACTAAGTAAAAGTGACGTTTCTGTATCAGGTGATGGAAGGGGCACCTGATGTTTCACTGTTAAATCAAGTTCTCTGTGTTCATTGGCATCTTGTGCCACAACAAGAGGGGGCGACAGTTGATCTGCGTTAGAGCGCGAGGGTGAGAAAGCCTGTATTTTATCAAAGCTTCTTCCGCCATCCTTAGATTGACGGGCCTCACTTCGCGTAGCCTCAAGCTCCGCGAGTCGTTGCCGCAGCTTCAAAGTTTGCTTTTCAATTTCCGCGCGCCGTCGCACGTGCTCATCACGTTACTTTTCTATCTCGGCTAGCCTTTTGGCCGCCTCGATATCAGAGCTATTTCCTCACGCCAGAGCCTTTGCTGCTCGAGTTCCCACTCTGTCAGCTCATCGCCGCTGAATCGGAATCACTTCCCCAAATTGTTGTCAGGTTCGGGACAATAATAATAAGAGAAAAAAAAACCTTCGACGAGACTAAGTTTTATTGCTCCAAACCACTCCAAATACACACAACAGAAATACAAATACACACAAATACACTCCAAATACACAATACACTATACACAATCCAAATACACAAATTCTCTCCCAATACACACAACCGTCTTCATACACACAAAACGTTACAGTTCAAACAAAAGTAGAGAAAGTACGTGTTTGTCACCGTAAATGGTCCGCCGCGCCACACTTCCCGTAGCACAGTCAGGGCGTGACAACGTGTGGCTGAAGGTAGGGCAACGCACTCCGAGCTCCCGTCGCTAAAGAGCTGATGTAGCTCTCTTGGAATGTCGCTGTCGATGTCCGACAATACAACTTGCTTGCGGGAGAGGGCGTCAGGTGTTTCGCTGTGAAGGAACTCTTGGACGTGACCCGGGTCAGGGCACCCGACTTCCAGCGTTCCGGTCTCTCTTCAGTCTCTTCTCGATGTTCTTCTTCGGCCGCTTCTGCCGCCAGCTGCTGTCACTGGCCGCGTCCCATCGGCTGGTCGCCGGTGCAATGTCGCGCCGTGGTCGCGAGCCTTCGGCGCCGTAGCCGGTGTCGATAACCTTCACGCCGCGTGCCTTGCGTCTTCTTTGTTGTCGTCTTCTTTGGGCGTTTCTTGTGGTATTGGCCTTTTCTGTCATACGATTCCTTCGCATGACACACTCGAAGCGTGAAGTGAGGGTCGGCTGCTGCTGTTCTTGAGGCAACCCCATTTAGCTGCCATTCATGCGAAGGCCTCTGACGAGCTACAGGCTCGCGAGGGGAAGTCTCCAGAGCCATCGGCACAGGGTTGAAATTCTTGGTAACTTGTGATGCGTGCAATAAACTTTTGGGAACCAGTAACGTTCGCACGGTGGTCTTGGGCTCTAGCTACCCCTGGAAAGGCTTTGGCAGCGTAAGACACTTATTTGGGGTTCGATTATTCGGCGCTTGAGCTTTTGCGACCTCCTCTGCTTGCAACTCTCCGGAATAGTTCTTCTGGCTGGTTAACTCGACTTGCGTGGCTGGGTAGGCACACGATGAGTGCAGCGCCAGTTGAAGTAGGTGGAACCTGTGCCCGGGTATCTCCCCTGACTTCAGTCAGAGACCACGACATTCCTGACCGTCATGTGGGAGGCTGCGAGACTGTGCAGGCTTGCATCGAAGTAGAGAAAAGCTCACCTGCGGTTCGGTTACTGACAGCCCCTGTTCCTTGCAGCGTCCAACCAAACAATGCCTTTGGAGGCGGTGGGATTCGAAGTGAAGCACCAGATTCTTCTAGATGGCACCTTCCAATAGAGGTCAGAGCCTATCAAGACGAAAACTTGGTTCTTCGAGAAAGTGCCGGAAAGGTAACGGTCAAACGCGAATAGACCACGGAACTTCAGTTAGCGGAGAAGCACTTTTTGGCCAGGTGGACTCGTAACGATGCACATTTTTGGAACTTCTGAAACGTCGATGGTCACGACCTGGTCATCAAGCTGACCCTTCAGAATCCCTGACACGAGATTGCACTGAAGAGTTACCGTTGGGGGTATGACCAAACGTGATTAAAGAGAGCCGCTGGGCTCTCTTGTAGGGACAGGCTGGGCGCGGGAAACATGGCGGCAAATTAACGTGTGTTAGCGTCCGGTGTCGAGAACGACACGCAGTACCAGATAACCTGTAAGTCCTGTCAGTGTGCGTGTAGTCTGCAGGTATGCTGGGGCCAGCGGAATTGGGTAGGTTTCAGGGGTCCACATGTCTAGCCTCCTTGAACACTGCACTGCATCAGGTAAAGACTGCTCGTGGCCTCAGTCTCCCATGTTTAGCGGCTCCAGAATGTTGCGGATGCGACGTAAGAAGGGAGCCCGACAGCCGTGCATTTCTTCTTTGATGCTCACGAACAAGTGCCGCCAGCGGGAGGCGCGAGGAAGCCCGCGCGCGTGGTCCGGTGAAAGCGCCCTCTTTATTGGAATCATCAACAGCTTCATTAGCGAAAAAGACAAACATAAGCTTTTTGGAGATCTATACTTCTACACTATTTCTCGTGTACGTGGAAATTGCTAAACTGTCATCTGCGGCCGACGGACCAGACGTAAATGAAAACAGTGTGTCGCAGCAACACAGAACTGTTTGTACTGGTTCCCTTGTGGCTGTGCGTCGAGGGGCACCGCCGCAAAGGTGACGAGTAGAGAGGATGCACCATTGGTATATCTAGTTCCATAAAGCTAAGAGCTTTTATTGTAGACGCGCAGTCTGTGTACGCCTCAATCCTATTGGAGCTAGCCTGTACCGGCTCCATATTAAAAACACCACAACGATTCTTCTTGCCTAAGTTGGTGTCTGTGTTTTAAAGCAAAGATTTCGATGTGCGAAGAATTCCGCGTGCGTCTTCAAGAAAGCAGTAGAGAAACGCCAAGAAAAACGCTTCCCAGAGTCAGAACCGAGCCAGGGTTTCTTGTGTTAGGATTGCGACACCAATAAAATAGCACCATTCCAGCACTGTACACGCAGTTGGGAATTGGACTTGAGTGCATGGACGGGAGAAATTAGATGGTAAAATGTTTCACCCCTCCACCTAACGATGACGATAGTTGAAAACGAAAGTTTCTCTGTCTGAAATCAAAAGACTAAGGGGAAAACACAAAGTTGCTGCACTCAAGCCTCGTGAGAATATTTGTCAAGTGGCTACAAATCTCGGTACAAACCGTCCGCCAAGGAACGTCCAAGCTCAGTGGGACCTCAAGGACTCCCTCAAGAAAAACCTTGGCGTTAAATCATTTCTCTCATTAGATAGGGGGAGATGCATAAATTTTTGGTTTACTCGAAAGTGCACAGCAAATATTTTGGACCTTTGTCTGCATGGAAAAAAGAACGCTGGGTGCAAAATGGCATTAGGTTTTTCACATTTGGATGCAACTCAACCAAAGCGTCGAGTGGTTGTACAGACTTGTTTGGCTACAAATGCTAGATAATAAACGCCCTGAAGGATAAAGGACGCTGGAAGGAAGTGATGAAATGCTGCTCAAAAGAATAAAGTGTTTTGTAAGTTTTGTCTGGTGACAATTTTTGCAGAACGCGGAGGAATGACGAAAACATGCTAGCGCTTCTCCTAATACTGGTAAGTGTGCTAGTGACTCCAAAAACCAACAAACACAAATCAGAATTGCAAGCGTATGCACACCTTACCATCTAACAGCGCATTTTTTTTTCAGGGACAGCAAGGTGCTGTATGTTCATTGTTCTATTTTTTCTCTCCGACCTAACAGCCTTGTGCTCGAATATTACAGCAACGCGATCGAGGACAGGAAAGAAACTGGTTAGTTTTATATATTTTTGTGGTCTCATATATTCAAATTTTACTAGGAAGAAGACAGATTTTATTGTTGCCTTTTCTGCGCCATGAAAGATGCCGAGATTACGTATTCTTACCTACATGCGCCTTCCGAAAATAAAACAAAATAGCACTAGAGCACCATGCAAGCTGTGTATATTCTCCCCAATGCGTAAAACAACTCTTACGGGCCGTTCTTAGACAAATGCGTAATTTGTTCACAGATTGTGGCTAAAGCACCATAAAGACAACACCGGAACAAGCCAAGATTTTTTTGACGAGAGCAAGCATTGGTAACGTTCAGCCTTAATCATAACAAAGAAAGTTGACTTGTTTGGCCTTTATTCCCCCAGTTCCAAACCCGCAATCAAACTTTGATTACCTTCTTTCAAAGTCTTTCCTTTGTTTTAATTTTATCCATTTTGTTGGGCCGGAAAATTGCGGGTATAGTCATTTGAGTCGCAGTAGGGCTCTTGTACCTAGTTCCTCTTCGTGCATTTGTAATTTTGGTCATCAGCATACTAGGTCTCCATCAGGATATTCCCGCACACCCATATGGAGGTGCCCAAAATGGCATGTCAGCGGGTGTATCGGGGTTAGTATTTTCTTTAATTGTTATATTGTTGATTGAGCTCTTCGGCACAAGTAAGCTGTGGCTCTGTTTGTTTATTACATTCACAGATTGCATTTTTTGTGTGCTTTATGTGCTGTACCTTGGGACTGCATAATGTTTCTCTGCGCCCTTGCGCATAGCATTTGTAATTTCAAAAAAAGACAGGCACCGGCAGGATTCCAGCTTGTGTCTGGTAGACCAGAATTAGTGTCAGTCATCTCACCCATTTGGCTACGACCGTTAGTTTGTAGCCGAGAGTCAAACTGCTTATTCCCTTGCCTGTAACGGTGCGAAGTATCTTAGGACCTCCAAAGTCCGTCGGGGTCGATGCATGCGCCCACCACTATCAAGGGAAAATCAAGAGAAATTCAATCCGAGCCGTGAGTTGCAGTTTCATTTAGGGATTCATTTGGATGGAAGTATCGGCTCAAATCGAATGACGGTCGAGGAACAAATCGGATGTCACTCGGGCGAAACGTGGATGTTATTTCGAGTCTCCGTATTTCGCACCCTCGCCATCATCCACGGATTGGAGATGCTGCCAATTTCACCATTATTTTTCTACTCGCGTTCTGGGCCACTTAGCTACTATTTCCTTACTGCATGCAGATGTAATAAAACTGCTGACTTGAAATACACCAAAATTTTTATTCAGGCCCTCTCAATATATACAGCGAAGCTGTCCACATCTATTTGGTCAAACTTTTTTTTGCCTCTCCGTGTGGAGAATATTAGCGGAAACGAACAGAATGAGTGCAACTCAGATACTCTTACACCCTCTAAGATGATAAAATGTGCCTCCCCCTTGGTATTACGGAGAGGACGAGGGGAGTATATGAAAATAAAAAGAAGCGTATCTGGTCACAACTCCGCAAATCTCACAGGAAGTCGATAGTTCGCTCGTACCCTTGCTATAAAAAAGTATCTTTTTTTTCGCCAAACTCTCATGCTCTTCTCTCCCGTATCGCTCTACCTGCGATAAACGTGATGGAGGTTTGCTCAAGTACATTCTATTTCTCTAGTACCACGGCTCAATGGCCGTCTGTTATAATCTTTTGTTACTGGACGACTTGTTATATTGCGGCCACAAGGTCTTAGCTCGGCGGAACGCTTTTTCACTTTTCCGTGGAAATGTCTTTTTAAACACGTTTTCTCTTTTTATTAAGAACGTCGGAAATACCAGCCACGACAGTATTTATTGCCTCAAGTATTTCTACAATTTCATTTCCTTCTGTATTAACTACATGTATGAAGTTTGTTTTCAAACTGAGTGGTTTGAAAAACTTTTCGCAATATAAAATCGTCGTTCTAGAATGTTGTTGTTTTTTTTACGAGGGGGAAACGCAAGTGACATACAGAAAAACAGATATACTAATAGCAGAAATAAAAAGTTCGAGTTTAGGTCGTCCAACAAAGTATATCAGATTTAAAACAGAACATTTAGACCACATGCCACAAATGAATACCCAAAAAGCTGCGCATAACGTGGTTAACGGGAACTGGAAACGCACCATCAGGTTAAGCACAAAGATGACGGGGTGAAGGAGCACTGAGCGAGTAGTCTTGCACGTCAAAATTAGTCTGCGCATGACTGCCGTCACCTATCATCCCAACTAGCTTTCCAGAAAATTTGTACACTACATTAAAAAGTTTGTGGCAAGCACTCTCGAACGTAGTTAAACGTTGTAAATATCTACACCGTGATTAATACAGCCGTTGCGAAATGTAATAATTTTGCGGTGGGAAGCTCCACCGTTAAAACTCCTGACACTACATAAAAAAATGAAAAAAAGAAAGTGGTACATGCTTTTGGAGGACACTGGCCTTATCAACACGTTTTTGTAGAGGCTTCAGCACCAATGTAATATAAATCAATATCTTCTACTTGGTCAGTACCCGTTTCTTCCTTACCTTTAAATTGCTCCACCATGTTCCTATCGCATACGCCGAAGCACCTAATATTGTATTCAAAGACAGCCTTTCACAGATAACTTTCAGTTGTTTTAACGCAACTTTTTATGCGAAAGTTTAAATTCATTTACCTTGTTGAGGATGGAAATTCTCTCTCTCGAACTAATCAGACACCCTAGTTCAAATACCGCAGCCGTTACCCATCAGCTCATCACACAGACTCCGTGTGGCAAGTGGTTTTTTTATAAACAATTCTTCTTAACATCGAAAGAACGATGTATAATTTTTTTTTTTACCTTTGATGACTCCAACACCACTCGTTCGGAAAATTGAGAGCTATATCTGCTTTTTTTGTACCTAAGGGATGCGAAGTTGCGTTTACTCTTCTTCAAAATCATTTAGTGGGGCATATATCTTGTGCTGAAAACCTAAAAAGATAACCAAATCGTAATGTGTTTTTATTATACCCAGGCACATGAAACCACGGCCAGATAAATGTTTTTTGTGTGCATTGTTTATTCAGCACATATTCTCGGGAATTTTTCTGGTCAAATATATTATACACAGTTCCGCCAGATGATCATGCTTCAATAGTGGGGCAAAAATGCAGCCTCAACATTACAACTTTGCAGCCGTAGTTACAGGACGAGGAATGTCTAGTTACAAGGAACTATATTGTGAACTAACCCGCACTGAACATTTTTCATGGCTACGTGAACTGCGAAAACAAGCTGTGTTCGTCATAAAACCTTTGATATGTAACCGAGTCTTGTAAAATCACCTTTCTGTGAATCCTACATCCTTGAGTCATTCTCTTCTCCGCTGCCGAAGAATTCGACCACTTTTTTTTTGTATTCACCACTCTCGAACTATATTGCTGTTTCTATGCGTATATTGTGCACCGACCAGATCTTTTAGGAGAACTATTAAAGTTGAATTCGCATAAAACAAGCCTATTTATTCCGGAAACCACAGCATTAGGGAATCGAGTGCCCGAACATCGCTGTAACATTGCTTGAGTGTAAATCTTAGGACGATTGTTCTCTTCATCGCTATACTGGAAGATTTATCGAAATTCGTGAACTGTCAAGAGAATATTTTATCCATTTTATGAATATTGAGACACGTGTGTATCCAGATGGCTCCACATTTGGATCGCAGACATAAGCGGATGACGCAATGCAAACTTGTTCCCAACGTCGTTTCTTCAGCAGAGTCAAATGTCTCTGACGTCCCCTGTAGAGAGTAAAAAAAGTATCATAACTACCCAAAAAACCGATAATGTTGCGTTTACTGGGTATCACTGCTATGAAGCACCAGGCGTTTGCCTACGACCGACCCTCGCGCACAACAGTTGTTCAAACAAAGGAAAGTACTTTCAGTGGAAACGTATAATTTTTGTTCTTAGAACCGTTACCCTTTAACGGTCCTTCGAACCGTTAATGTATGGGCAATACATAAAAATGCCCTCAAAGGCTCTGCCGCCAGAATAGGGTTCATTAAATATAAGGGCTGCGCAAGCGACCACGAAGGATTCTAGGTCAACCAGTCCAAGTTATGTTTGTCATCCCTAATATAACAGAAACAAATTTGTGTAACAGTTCATACGTTATGGTTTATACACGGGTTATAAGCACATTTAAGCTCTTGGTGTTTTGTGAGAAAAAGAGTGCTTTCTGTGAAGAGACACGCTTCCCGTTGTGCAAAATGAACCTGGATCCCTCGCGTAATAAAGCTGACGTGTATCAGATTGCGCCTTTCTAAATTGGTGGATGAAGTTTGTATGTTCAGACGAGTGCATGAACGTGAGAAATTATACAGAACATTTGTCCGCGTCTAAAAACCTTAAATGAATGCGATGCTTTCTTCGTACGAAATCAAAAGAAAAAGATTAAAGTCAAAGCCACGGAAATCAAAAGTCTGAACTCCCAGTCAAACCTCAGAAAGTCACAGTACAAACTGTTTGCGAGACGAAGCCTGAACTCAGACGACAACCGAGGGTTCTCTCAAGAGAAAGCTTCGCGTTCAACCATCGTTGTTAGCGGATGGATGCATTATTTTTCTATTTTCTCAGAAAGGAAGTGCAAGTCTCATGTGGCAGACATTGCCTAGATTCCAGCAGGGATGCCGAGGCGATAGTTTTTGTTTCTGTGGATAGTTTCACTAAAAGTATTTCTCGCGTACCTACAGTGCAACTGTGGTGTGCCTCTGACTCCGTGGAAGAAGCAACATTGGTTGCAGATTAGCATTGTACCCTTCCTATTTGTGTGCAACTCGTCCAACGCGCCGCACAGCCCCGAGCAATTACCAGGTTTGAAGTAAGAAGACTTCAATTCATTTAAAAACATTGTAAAAACAATATCCGATTAAGACATTTGGCTTTGAAGAAAGGTAACGGGAGATCGCCCGAGGCATCGTTCGGGCGATTTCCCGTTCCCAGATCCCCAGCGACAGCGTGTGGAGTATCCCCGGGCATTGTGGCAAACTCGACATGCACCCGAATGTCCACCACCTTAGCGTCATAATCCCACGAGGCAACTATATTTGCCTCGAAGTCCTCCTCCCTAAGGCCATCCTCAATCTTCTGGTCGAGAGTCTACATCTCCTCATACCTCATGTTGGTGAGGTTCAGAGGCCCTTGAAAAGCAACAGCAGGCGTGGCCGGATCCAGAAGCCGGGATTCAATGGTAGCAATTCCCTTGGTTATAGCGCCCCGAGCCGCACCATGGTGGCGGTGACATTGTCAATGGCTGGGGACTGGCGAAAACCAGGCGACCGGGTGTCCTCAGCACGAGCAGCCCGCGGAATTACGGAACCTCCCAAGAACCCACGCTTTGCGTCTTCGACGTCTGCGCCACGTCAGGTCACGTCTTCTCGTGGCCTCAGTCTCCCGGGTTTAACGGCACCAGAATGTCGCGGATCGTGACGTAAGAAAGGAGCCCGACAGCCGGTCGCCCGTTTGATGGGCTCGTCACTGGAACTGCCCGAGCGCGAGGCGCAAACTGGGCCCAGGCCCCCGTTCTGGTGCAGCGGCCTGTTTATTGCTATCATCATTGTCGTTCGTAAACACTCAGTAGAGGTTTGCTACTAGTAGAAGGCGAGTTTTAAAACAAATTTCTAGTTTCTCTGATAGTCTAGTAATTATTTTTGCAGCTGCTGGTTTTTCAAACATTTGTAACATTGGCCTAACAATAACCGACCTGGTCGCAATAGAGTCTGGCCAGTCTGGCTGCGATGTTCAAATATCGCAACTGGTCTTCTCCTGTGCCCCCTGAAAAAAGAATCCTGGGCCATCTACACTTACGTAAAACCTGCGGAGGGGCGAGGCATGCAGTGTAGTAGCGTAGTCTTGGTGTCTTGTCCTTTTTGCACACAGATATGAAATGATTTCGGGGCAGAGGTATATAGCCTTGCTCTAAAGGTTTCGTGTCTTTGAAGCATGAAGAGGTATAGCCCCGAGGTGTTGGAAAACGCGTGTCCCAGTATGTCGCTTTAGTATGCATTTTCGCCCATAGAGAATACACGTTCTAGTGCGATGCGTTGGAAACAGTTTCGCGTTGTGTGCTTTTTATACGCATTACATTCATCTGCGAGGCGTTGGAGAACAAGTGACCAGGTATATCAGTACCGTGCCTACATAAGACGATGGCGACGACGACAGGAAACGCCAGCAGCCAGAACGCCTGAGGGCTTTCGCCCCTAAAAAGGCAATTATAGCAGTGCAACTTGGCCTACGAAGGTGATTTCAGTACGACGATTGGTTGTGAGGGTTGTTAGGACTGTAACTGTCCTCGGACAATGTTAAACATAGAATACAGCCTGCCCGACACTCGGGGCTAGGCGAGCACCGCATTGACTTCAATACCGAGCTGCATCAGGGAATGTTTTGTTTGATGTGAAGGACACAAACACGGCACAAGAAGACGTGCATTGAGCTATGACGCACTTTTGTAACGTCTCTGTATCTACTAATGAATGATGAGAGATTCCAGATGTTTCGAAAAGTGATCTCCCACATTAGGTCGCTTAGGGCTGCGCCTGCTGTTTCGGGTAGGGAGGAAGCAATTGTACCTTTAAAAGTAAATACCTTTATGTGTGGCAACAGTTGCCCAAGTATGTGAGACATCCGATGCTAACAGCACTGAGACCTCACACAAGTTATTGTTTCATGCGGAAAACATACCAAACGCAAAAAGTATGATGTGTTTAACAGAAACTGCTTTGTAGGTGCTCTACAGTATTGAATAAAGCACCACAGGGCATGGAAATCCCTCAAGCGCCGTCTCAAGTGGTAGTCGTGTTGACAGAAGTTCTCTTTTCGAAAATAAAGGAGTAGCCACGTGGGGGTAGGTGTACCTGCGCTACGGTGAAAGCTGGTATGACGAGTTAAATCTTCGTTTCCAGGCCGGGGGGAGCAGCCATGGTGAAAGCGAAATCGCACCAGGATAGATTACTATCAATTTGACATTAAAATCAAAATACCTCCGGTCAATTTGACAATAAAATCAAAATAACTCCGATATCATTATTTCACAGCGTTTTCTGGTTGCTCACACGTGGTCAACAATCTACAAAGAACGACGCGTGTTGCGGAATGCTACCAGTCAGTTTTCCCCATGACCACGACGGGGCGGTTTTTCATACGCGTGCAAAACCTTACTCCCGAAACAGCTGAAATTAGAACCCATCCAAACCGTCACTTTATGCAACTACAAGCTACGTATGTGAAGATGAAAATACACTCGCAACAAGGAGGTACGTAATGTAATGCAGAACAAAAAAGAGCGGGAAGGGCATTGCACATATTCATGTGCGGAATAGAGAGAGCGGCGAAAGCCGCAGAACTGTGCTTCCGTGCCTATTGAATTGCTAACGGCAATTGCAGTTATTCGACTTTGGCCGGTCCACTGACAACCAATAGACAGCGCGCTGTGCTGTTTTCTACTGTAGTCACTGCTTCAGCCGGAGTTTCAGGTAGAACCTCTCCTAGCCTCGACTCGGTGTCCCAATGGAAGAAGCTGCGAAGCGTGTAGTAGAGTCGCATCTCTCCGAACAATGATGAGCGTTGCATAAGGCGCTTAACGCGTTCCAGGTGCTCCCCGTGCTTGTTTGATTTATTGGAACACGCAAGCGACCGTTACAGACAAAGTGGAAGAGTACATCACTTTCGTCGTGGAATTACATCAGCTCCAGTATTTTACCAAGCGAATCTTTTTTATCAGTCCAAAAGAAGTGCTCATGAAAACTGCAGAGCCTGTGCAATATATAGGTTCTCAAGAAAGGACTCATAGGTGCCGCATGCTGGGAAAATACACATGCTTCATTGTTATTGAAACAAGCTTTCCGGAGTTCAAAACTTGCGTCAACATAGTCAACTTTCTTTATCATGACCTTCAGCTGAACTGCGCACCCGTTAACATGAAAACTTGTAAAACTGTCGGGTAATGCAACGACGTCACGTAGGGCTTGCATGTACCTTAAAGAAGTAATTCTAATAATACCCCGAAAACAATAAATCATACATAATTGTTAGGCAGAGAAAGTGTAAAACATCAAAAATTTAATTTGGTAATTTTTACGGAAACTCTGCTGCTGCCAAAGACCACTGCTAAAAAAACTATGCTGAGTACTCGTTCTCAACCAGTCTCCTGTCCGACGACCTAAAAGGGCGTGAACTGCCGTGCAGACCAGATGCTCTAAATTGATATTGTCGCGGCGAGCGTGTGGGCATTTTGGTAAAGAACCCTTCAAGCGACAGGTGCCCGGCTATAGCGCATCTAGCAGACGAGGAGCACAACATTAGGATACCAATACTATGATTGCTTCCGCAAGTGCTTTTGGTGCCACGCAGCATCCGCGTGATAAATTCACAAAAATGGGCCGCTTATCTCTTTTTTTCGGTTGAAATGTCGTCAACAGGCCGCAGTCGTGTGTGACGTCTTCCACGAAACTCCTCTATTCAAAGACCTCACTCTCTTGCACTTCCTACACGCTCCTCTTGTGACAAATTAAATGATGGTTTGGTTTGAGCTCTTCAAATTTCAAATGTTTGCATGTTGCGCGCCTTCTGTGGAGACAAGACTGACCTTTTGACTGAGTTATTGTTTCCGCGTTGGCGTCGAACAGCAGTTGCACCAGACCTCGGTTTTGTTTGGAGTTGCTTTTATCTCGAACGAGCTGTAGTCAACCTGCGTCTTTTTAAAATGTTAATTTTTTATTAAAAAGTGCCCTTAACAAAACAACCGTGGGACTTCGGAAATATGTACACATTTGTTGCCAGAAGTGTGCCTGAGGTTTTTCGCCCTATGAAGTGGAGACCTGTACGACTTAATATAAATGATGTAGAAGTTTGGAACAGTTCTGCAAATATATTTCTCTAAGTCCTGTCATTTGTGTTTGGTTACCATCGTGTAGCCATACCCGGCGGTCTTTTTTTGTTTCGACCTAAAGTGCCTATCTCCTCCGTTTTCGTTTCCATTGCACACACGCTATCTTTTGGACAGGAAGAGCGTTTTGCCATCCTGCCACAGCAGTTATATGTTCATCTTTGGTGGTTACAATTCTCTATTTAATTCGACCTTTACTATTAGGGTTACATCAAAAGGTAAATGCTGCGGCGCAAGCACAACTTTAGTTGATTAAGAAACTGTTGTCTGTTATTGTCTCTTCGATGACTGTGTACACCCCACTTTGTTTTGTTCAAGTTATTGCGACGAGCAATTTCGCTCCAAGAAGATTTTACTGGTACAGAATTTTCTTTCCTTTTTAATTTCATGACATCAGGTGGAGCTCCTGGGCACATGTTTCCTTGGTACGAGAATATCGTCAAATAAGCACAATTTGTGCCACCGCCAAGCGCACGGTCTTCAAACACAGTCGAAATGCCCTCGCAGAGAGTAAAGAAAGAAGACGTCGTACCGGGCACTACGTTTAACGAAGCCACATCTTCTGTTTTGCTTACGCGTGCCCCGAAGTCCCCATGACTCGAAGCATCTTCTTGTGAAGACTCGGAAGAATTGCTACAGCAGGTGGAGCACGTACGGAATTTGTGGTCCACCTGCTACAGCACGTGTTCGACCTGCTATAGCGTACGTGCTCCACCTGCTACAGCAGGTGGAGCACACACGCTACTGCCTTGCTTTCCATCTGATTGTCTCTGCTTTTCCAGCTGCCAGAATTGACAACAACTGGTTTTAAAACAAGTAGAGTTCAATCTCTTTAATGTGGGGAAATTTAAGGCGGAGTTTCTAGCAACGTTCCGTACAGTCAGGCGGAATAAAGCGCCGAGGTATTCCTGGAGATGCACACGCAGCACTCTAGGTGTGGGGCTATAATCTTTGTTGAATGAATGATACTTTTTCTGCGAGCTCTCCTACTAGCGAGCAAACAGAAAAAGCCGCACTGCCCAGAGTTTAGAGTTAAGGAGGAAAGTCTGGCGGTATTAATCGGGAATCCCCCGAAATCTGTTCCGAAGTGCAAAACACCGTCGACATGCGCTCAAAAAGGGACGAGTGTCTAGCCAATGTTTTCACAGCAAGACCCATGGATGTCGCTGCAGTCACATCAGACATCATCTAAGAGATCATCCGCACCATCGTTTCCGAAGAGTCGAAGAAACTTTTTCTGTCAACGCCCAGATCCCACGTGGCTTACATCACCAACGACTTTGAGAAGAAAGTTCTGAAAGATTTAAAGCGTCTCCCATTTCAGGCGAACACGGAAAGATAAATGCTCTGATCGAAAACAAGGCATTCTATTTGCCTTCTTACATCCGGCTTGTCGCTGTGTTGAATGTTTCCAGGCCCCTTTTCTTTTTTTTGTGTTTATTCGAAGCACCAGTTCGCTCCAAAAAACATACATCCAGACGAACTTTGTTTACATTTTCACGCCTTGAAAATATGGATACTGCTTTTTCAAGGATCGTTTTAACTCTGTCCGCAAAGCTCAATCAAGAGAAAGAGAGGCCGACATTTTTTGTTGAGGTTGCCAAACCAAAAAAACATATTGTCGTTGAAAAACCTATCACAATTTTGTTACAACCGTGTTGTGGGCCTCACTAATGTAGAAAATATGGAAATAAGCTGCCATACTAATGAACACTCATACAAACACAAGTCTGAACCCGTGCGATACAGGCACATCTTACACCACATTACTCAATCACAATAACTAACCGGCAGGCCTAATCACTCCACGTAACATTTATCCTCGCACTCGACAAACATACAGTTAATTCGGCGAGGATTATCGACACGAGTTGCCCAGTGTAATGTTTGTGCTCAGCAGGCTGCGGGAACGCATCAAACCACGATAGCCTCTGCGTTGTAATCACCATGTCATGTCTACCTGGTATTCTCCACTTTATGGCTTTTTTTGTCTGTTCTACGGTCCATTTTGTATTGGTCTTCGCCGCAAAGTTTCCGGTATATGAGTTATCAAGACGCGTAATCTGGAGTTGTTTGTGTGGCGTCGAAAACCGTTTTACGTCCGGTGATGACAAATCACCAGGATCCGCAAAAGCCTCTGTAAAAGGCTTGGGACCAGCAGTCCAAGGAAGGTACCTTAGATAAGCACCACTAAGGAACTCAGGGGGAACGTAACTGTTCAGGTCACATGTGCTTTTGGAGGCCTTACGGGGCAGTATTTTAAACATACATCGCTGATCAGACTGCGCGAGCATAATTCACGCTCCGTCGAAGAGCCTCTTGAGTGCCTAATCGCCTCCTTTGCCTTTTCGCAATAGCAACGCTGAGGGCAGAAATTATCTCCGTTCTTGGTTTGCAAGTTTCTCCTTCTAGCGGCGCCGCTCTTCTGGGGTCGTCCGCGGCTCACAAGCGTCCGCTTTTCTATAAAAGACGTACGTAATTGCGCTTGCTTCTGGATTAATGGAAACATTTCGGTGAAAGCCATTGATAGTTTGTCCTCTCATGCTCTCGTATTGTCATTTTGTTAGCCGAGAGTTTCCGCCTGTGTTTGTTTGTTTGTTTCTACTATTCACTCTTTCCGTCACTGTTCGTTAGCACACAGAGTCCGCAATTCTTTTTCTCAGTGGCGCAAGCCCATTTAAACATCGTTTTCGGCACCTTCAAATACGAAAGAAGTGGTGGACCAAAATTTTTGTGTTTCCAAAAAAAACACTTAGGTTTAAGCAGTTTCTTGCGGCGCTACTTATCTGTAGTTGTTGAACAAATAGCAGACGTATTTCTGTTTTTGCCATATTTCGTTATGGTAGCTCGTCCATGGTTCTGCGCAGGTCTGTCTGATCGGATGTAAGTTCATAGCAAAGCCGTGGCTTCTCACCAAGTCAAATGCACTTGTTGGACGTTTGTGATATGATCAAAAAGCTTTGGTCAGAATCAGCGCAATAAGATAAGCGTCGCATAGGTGAATTTATACGTCAAATTGGGGTATTTTACTTGGTCAGTGTTCGCAGCATTGTCAAAAACCGTATGTGTAACATTCTCCGCAATTATTGTGATTGTGCCGTCTGAGCACGTAAATGCTTCAGTGCATGTGCACAGACACTTCTGGTGTTTTCGTTTGAACAAGAACACAGCAAAAACCTGATTGCTTGTATGATCACTAACCTTAATGTCGTCGGAACAGGATCGTGTTCTTCCGCACGAGCACCAAAATTTCAATCCCTTATCCCGGCGCCTCTAATGGAGCGGTTGTCACGTCTTGTGCAATTCCCTATAACCTTTGCGCCGTCCTCTACAGGAGCGCCATCTGCTGGAATCTTTTGTTACTTTTCGACTTCAGCTTCAACCAGCAGTTTATTTATTTCTCTGTCAAAGGTCTTTTTCACGGGGAATTTTCAATTAGCTACCGCAGAAATAAACAGCTATGTATATTTGATGCACGAACGTGCAAGTATAACTGATATATCACAGCTTGCTCTGAAGTATGCCAAATCTTTTCTTTTCTGCAGCAAAATATTGCAAGTATCAGCTTTGCCACAAGAATATGTATTTTCGAAATATTTTGCCTAAATGAACGTCTCATTAGATGAATGTTTTAGCCATTGGGTGATCGTCCGAAGCAAGGGTCAAACAGAGAGATAGACAGTACAATATTGTGTGGTTGAGGATGCCCAAGAAACACTATCTTCTTTAAAATGAAGGTTCATCTTTTGTGTTTTGCTCAGAACATCCTAAAAACATAATAAAACTCATTGCTAGTCAGGGAAAAGATCCCAAAAGCGCCGATTTGGAGCAAACATTCCTACATGCTCCACAGACCACAGGCGTAGTTTTTATGGAGAAATCCTTACAAAGTTATTGCCAATACCCATCATTTTTATTGTTGTGGTGTTAAGTGTTTCTCTGATTGCACCCTGCAATAAAGCCGCACACTTCGCATCTACGCAGTTTTAGTTCTTATTATATGAAGTCACAGCTGATGCTCAATAGCAGAAAACGTCAAACACTGCCAATACTCTGGACCATTTTTGATAAAAATAGGGTTCATGCAGAAAAAATTATGGTTACACAGAAATCAAAGTCCTGTATTGAAAATAAAGAGCAGAAAATTTCGCTTTTAAAGTTTTTGTATTCGCAACGTAATAAATAATTGCACTTTAGCACAATGCATCGACTTTAACTAAATGCCTAAAATGAATTCGTCTGGGTTAACATTTATTTTACTAGGTGTATCCAGTGTAACCACATCCAGCTGAGGTGCTTACAGGCGGTTATTAAAAACACAAGAATTGGGTCTTTTCAGGAACATAGATTTTATACTTTGTTTCAAGAAAAGCTTCATCCCTGAAATCGTGAAACTTACGGTATTCAGCAGCTCTTTGGGAAAGAAAGAATTCAATACAAGCTTTTGCGGGACCAAGCTTTGTTTCTTTGTTAGTTGCTTAAATCATCGTTCAGGTGCAAAACACAAATATCCTTTCACAATTGTCCTTGAACTCACCAAAATTACTTTAATAATATAAAATACCTCATTCTATATTTTAGGCTGCGCTAGTTTCGTAGAAAATGGAGTTTTTATCGAATAACAGAGATGCGCTAGCGGTGTCTTGCTCATTGTTTGTGGGAGCGTCACGCCTTGAGAAATGCGGCGACATATTTCTTAGCTGTTTGTTATCATAAATTGTGGATTCCAAGCTACTTTCAGCAAATTGGTGTTCACACTGTAGCAAAGCAAAAACAATACGAACAGAATCAAAATGGATGGGAGGCTTGGCGCAAAAAAGACGGGAACGGTGGCAAACGTGACAAGCGCCTGTCACGTTTGCCACCGTCCTAACTCGCCCAACTGCACGTTTTCATAAAGAACAGAATCAGTTGTCGAAACATTTTCCAAAAGCTTGGTTGATAAAAGAACAATAAAAGATGCACATTAAATTAGGGTGCAAACAAGGGTGGTGGCGCAAAGATTGTATTCTGTTTGCTCCAGTAAAAAAAGCGTCGTCTTTCTAGCTTAGGGCTCAGTGTACTTACGTAATAACAAACATTGACTTTTTAAATGGGGCTATGTCCCGATGAGAACGCCTTTTTTTGCTCATTTCTGAATTTGCGGTTTGTATGATTTTCAAACGTAGTATCTGTATTGTGGTGGTATTCATCCCGTCTGCATATTTATCCCGGCCGGTAACTGCAGCATCCTATAAAAAAGTATGTGTTAAAGAAATGAATAAAAAGATATCCCTATATTCTTCAATACAATTTCAGCGCAGAAGTTCGAAAATACAGGTACCTTGGTGTTACGCTATCTTCTTAAATAAATTGGTCCGATCTTGTATCCGATATCTTTATATCATCTCTTTGTAAATTCTGGTATCTGAGGCGGAAGCTCAAAACCGCTCCAGCAAACACTAAGGTACTGGCGTACATTGCATATATCCGACCGAAATTGGAATATGGTTCAGCGGTTTGGGGTCCCTCTGCTAAAAAAGACATTTCTCAGCTAGGCAAGGTGCGCCGGTAACTGCAGCATCCTATAAAAAAGTATGTGTTAAAGAAATGAATAAAAAGATATCAACGTCATAATAAACTTTTCAGTTAATATAGCACTGAAAATACACGTCATACAACCTGCAACTAAGTCTCGCTGATTCCCCTTCCCAGGAGTAATCATCGTAAATACAAACCATTGACACAGGATGTCTTCGTGAAGATCGAGGTTTGAGTAGTTACGGTATGTTGCCACCCCTGAAAACACAATTTAAAAAAAAAACACCGTTTAGTCGGTGTGACATTTTAAGAACTCCCTAACATTTCAATATGTTCTGCTGAAAGAATGATGTTCTTTTTGGTTGTTCAAAAGATAGCCAAGTTTTTAACATGTGGTGAATGGTCGTGAACCCCAAACTAAAGCTGGGGAAACAAAAACTTACAACGGAGAGAGAATCCACAGTGTATATTCAAACTTTATATGGTATCTTTGAGTTTGATACGTAAAATGTTATCCAAAGACAGTTTGTAAGGCTGATGCTTTTAATCTTTGCGTTAACTTTAGGAGACATGTATGACCCCACAAGTGTCTCTCGTATAGTTTGTGTGGGCTTTATGTACCCGCTGTAATTCTTCCAGGCTGGTGCTTTCTATAGGCAATATTCTTGGTGAAAACCGCAATAGGAAATGCTGGATGTTTTAAAAAAAATAGTAGTCATGTGCAGGCCACGAAGGGGACAGAAGCGAATATTTTGTTACAATCGGTATGAAGTGAATGCTGCAACAGAAGACCATGTGGACGTGACCGTATTGGCTACTGCTGCAAAGCTTGACAAATTGGAGAGAAATTGTGAGGTGCCGCTGCAAGAACCTTCACAACAACCTAAGGATCATAGTTATGCGTACATTATCATGTGGTATTGCCCAACCGGCCTGTGTTGCCCAAGACGTCCGCATGAGCTTGCCAATCCTGCTTTTTGTTATATAATATGCTCTTCGATGCTCCAAAGATAATAACAGAAGCACAACAGCTTTTTAGAGTGAAGCAGGCGTTGAACCAACCCACCAAGGTTCCGTAGCAGGTTGTACCAGTGACCAACGCCAAGTGAAGAAGGATTAGTGCCAATCCCTAGGCGATACAGAACATCTCCGCAAGAAAACACGGGCTCCATGAAAACCCAAAGAAGATCTTCTGGTAGCAAAGGAGTGCCCTAGCTATGAACGTGGTGACTGTAACTTTCCAGGGCAACATATATCTTGTTTGTGCACGGATAGAAAAACTTTATTCTTGTTTTTCTCGAATCTATTTTTCGCACTTTTTGCTCTCGAAAACAGTGGTAACTTCGAAGTGAATAAAGCTTATTCAATGCTTTTTGCACGCCCGTTTTTTTATTTCTAGAATTCCTAACAGCTAGAATTTTAAAATTACACTTAAGTTGTGATGTAATCATTATTTATTTGAAGGAATGCCGAGAAAAACGTCACATTGTCTGGTTCTCTTTGCTATTTTCCCTATACCTCGCTTCAAGGATTCAAGGATTTATTAAACCTTTTTCGGTACATACACATTGCACGTAGTTATTAGTACAGAAGGAGGTCCCAAAATAAAACTGTCCGGGGGACCTCCTGTTAATAAATGCGAAAATGTTGTTAAAGAATATGTAGTAGTCGAGGTACGGGTCAGTTTAGCACGCTAATTAGATATGCAAACACTATAACAAAAAGTTCTGCAATTATATCTCAGGAAAAAAAATGTTTGAGTACTATCAACAGGGGAAGCACACAAAGTATTATTCAGAAAAATAATAAATAAAAATAGAAAAATGTCAGCAAGCATGGTCCTAAATTACTGTGCAATGAAGAAGCAATATTTTGTACAAGTACTAAAATTTCGCAGTTAGGTACGGATCAGTGCAACACGCCAATAAAATATGGAAGCACTAGAACAAGATATTATGCAATATTAGCTCTGGAAAAACAGGATTAACTACTATACGAGACTTTATTATTTGGAAAGATTGTTACGCAAAAACGATCTTAAAATACTGTTGAATGAACGCATAGAATAAGACAATTTAATTGTTATTGGTAATGAGTTCGATCGCTGAATGGCTGCGAAAATGGCTGCTTGTTTGCCGTAGTTAGTGTACACCTTAGGCAGCAGTACGTTATGGCCTTGTACAAATCTTGAGGGGTTGGTGTTTGTCAGGTAGGAATCTAAGAAGCTACTAATATTTATGCCGTGTGTGCGAGCCAGAAAGATGATAGCCCCCAGTTTTAGTTGAAAAGCAAGTTTTAGTGGTGGAATCTTCAGACTGGTGTAGATGGGAAGCGCCGATGCGTTGTAAGGGCTGAATGTAATTAGGCGAACTGCTTGGTTTTGTAAATGATGGAGACATGACAAATGAGTAGAATATGTGTTTCCCCATGACGATACGCAGTAATTAAGATGACTGTGAACAAATGCATAATATAGAGATATAAGGATATGTTTCTGAAAATAGCTTCGAGATCTAATTAGTACACGTATGCCAAAACCATTTTCTTTGTAAGTGATTTCCCGTTGAGACTAAATTTCATATGAGTGTCGAGTAGAACTCCATGGAATGTTACTGTGCGTGACACAGGAATGGCGGTGCGTTCCAAGCAAAGGCTTGGAACTGAAACTGGATGCTTATTAGAGGTATGAAATAATAAATATTTTGTTTTTGTGGGGTTTATCTGGATGCGTTTTTATTACACCATGCTGCAATATTTTCGACGTTTCTGTTTAGCCTTGCTGTTAGGGCGTCTAAATTAGGATCACCTGTTATTATTGTTGTGTCATCAGCGTAAAGAATACAAGTTTTGTTATTTAGGCCCGTAGGCAAGTCATTAATATACACTAAGAAGAGAAGTGGACCTAAAATTGACCCTTGCAGAACGCCTTGATTTACAGTTATAGGTTGGGAAGTTGCGTTTAAAAGGCGTACCACTTGGGTCCTGTCTGCTAAACAGCTCCGCAAAAGTGCTAGAGGTGGCCCACAAATTCCGAGTGATTCTAATTTAGAAACAAGGATTTTATAAATAATTGGTATCGAAAGCTTTCGTGAAATCAGTACATACTGCTCCAGCCGAGTGTCCTTTGTCAATGAGCTGTTTAATTTTATCTGTAAATTTTATAAGCGCAAGTTCTGTTGAAAGATTAGGACGAAAACAAACTGGCAGTTGGTTAGAAGGTTGAATTTAGCAAAATTGGCCATGAGACGATCTTAACTAAGCTTCCGGATTAATTTACTTAAGAACGGAAGAATAGTTATGTGGCAATAATTCGCTTAAAAATTACTCTCTCCTTTTTTGAAGACTGGAACAATTTTCCCACGTTTAAGTTCAGACGGGAAAACGCCAGTCGCAAATATGTTATTGATTATGCTAGCAAGTACGGCGGACACGTCAAGAGAAACAAGCTTTATTTTAAATGGGTGAATTATATCTACCCCGGGGCCAGTGTTTTTTAAATTTTAACTTACATTATGGACTTATAGGATCATAGGACGCAGGTTAAAAACTATGGGGACATCTAGGGAGGCATGAAACGTTACTAGCCGGTGTTACATTCACTTTCGAAAAGAAAGTGTTAAATGAGTCAGCAATGTCCATAGGACTCGTTAAAGTCTGCATACCATCGTCAATTTCAGTTATAGAGGATTGCTCGTCACCCAGCTTAAGGAATTCTCTGATTAGTTGCCAGTTTTTATGGGTGTTGTTACCGTTTTGAAGAAAGGCATTTTGGTAGTAGTTCTTTTTAGCTTGCTTCAACGTTGCATCGAGGGTTTGCGAATACTTTTTATGACCAATGTTAACCGGAATATTGAAGGGCCGAGCTTTACCTTTCTTGTAGAGGTTGTCTCTTTTACGAATGCTGCATAGGAGACCATTCGTTATCCATGGGTTCCTGGGGGCAGAGTATCGCTTCTGAACGGGAGTCAGTGACGTGCATAGGTTAATTGATTCTACTATTTTAGAAAAGAATAAGTTGAATCTTACTCCTGGGCAATGTTCCTCCAACACGTCCCTCCAGTCAATAAGCGATATGATTTCGGTAAATTTACTGGAGTCAAACGAGTGTCTTGTTATGGTCTGAGGTTTAGATTGGGTACGACTTTCGAGCAGTAAAAAAATAGGGTAATGGTCTGTGATATTAAAGTCGACAATTCCAGGAACTTTAGGGGAAACTAAGTTAGATAAGAAGTGGTCAATAAGCGTGTGCGGACCATTTGGCACGCACCGAGCAGCTGATTGTATTAAAGATTCTAAACCGTTACCAACGAACCAGTTATTGTATTCTGAGCATGCGCCATCCGTTACGTCAGTGATGTCAATGTTTATGTCACCTACAATAATGATGTTTTTGTTTTCTAGATTTAATTTGTTTAAGATTGGTTCTGTTCTTTGCAGAAGTCAATGTAACAGGCGGACTGTGAGCGGTAGATGGATGCTATGATAGTGTTTCTTGCAATTGGAAAGGCAACGCGGTCGAATTCAATCCAGACTGATTCAATTTTTGCTGTGCTAAAACTTATGTAATTGCGACGTTTGTAAGATAATGCGTTTGAAATGATTATAGCTGAACTGCCATGACGGTTATTCGGGCGGTGATTAAATTCCACATGGTGATTCGGCAAAGAAAACAGCCTGTCATCACTAGATGATAACCAGGTCTCCGACATGCAAATAACGGAGAAGTTGTGGTTGGAGAGTGTTAAAAAGTTGACGACATCGTCGTAGTGTTTAGGTAGGCTACGGATGTTAAAGTGAACAACGGATATGTGGGATGTGGCTGAATTTTTTAGTAGGGTATTTAGCTGGTGTACAGTGTAATAAATGATCGCATTAGCGACTTGATGCGCGATTGCGTTCATGCAAAGACGGCAAGATCATTGACCCCCGAGATTCGATAGAGGTGGCTATCCTTCGTCTTGCGCTTTGATTTTGCAGTTTTCGACCCAGAGGAACTGCCATTCTTGTTCTTTTTTGAGAGCCAATGCTTGCGCGAAGAGTCGTTTGTTCTAGGGAGTCAGGTAATCGTTGACAAAGACCGGCCTGAGGCTGTTATTTTCTGACGCGAATCCAATAGAGCCAGCCATGAGTCGTGCCTTTCTTGCCTTCGCTATGGACTCCGCTTTCTTTGTCCGCAAGGAGAACCGGGCGAGAATGTGTGGATCACCTTTTGCGGGTATGCGATGAACAACTTCAATATCAAACGCTGTAACAGGGCACTCAATTTTTTCTCCAATTTTCTCACGAATGCCTGCGCAATCTTCCCCCTGCGTCGAGGGTAAGCCTTTGACTTCCACATTGTTAATGCGGGAATACTGTTCCAGCTCTGCGACGCGCCGCGCTAGCTGGTGGTTTTCGCAAACAACTTCCTTGTTTTCTTTTATTAGCACTGCTTGCTGTGCTTTCATTGTTTCTACAATGGTGTTGAACATGCTGAGGCTCAGATTTCACGCTTTCAACTTCTTTGTGTCATTCAGCAACATCCTTCGCTAACTCGGCATTAGTTACCATCGCGACACACAACGCGTTAGAACAGGGCAGCAGTGTAAGCGGTAGTATAGAAAAGCAACCAACTCAAATCCAACTACTCAAAACAGACCTGCGTACGGTAGGGTGTCTGGATAAGGTGCTGTCACACTGCCTCAACCACAGCTGCCAAGTGGCAATCCCTGCGATGCGTCGTTCTTTTGTAGCCGAGAGGCACGGTGGGGACTGGTGGCGCTGGCGGTTGTCACGTGTCCAGGCGTTGAAGATCTTCTGCTACGTCAGACGTTGTTCGCCACACGTGTCGAAACGGTGATAGCTGTGTCGCTGTCGAGGTGCGTGGAAAACAGGAGCGTGCAGGGCCTGCGTGCGGTAGGATGTCTGGATTAGATGCTGTCACACCGCCGCAACCACAGCTGCCAAGTGGCAATCCCTCCGATGCGTCGTCCTTTTGTAGCGGAAAGGCACGGTGGGGCCTGGTGGCGCTGGCGGGTATTACGTGTCCACGCGTTGAAGATCTGCTACGTCAGACGTTGTTCGCCACACGTGTCGAAACGGTGATAGCTGCGTCGCTGCCGACGTGCGTGGAAAACAGGAACGTTGAGGGCCTGCGTACGGTAGGATGTCTGGATTAGGTGCTGCCACACCACCGCAACCACAGCTGCCAACAAATATCGGACGGCAAAGATCTTAGTTCGTTCCACAGTATGGTTATTTAACTACCTCAGTGCAAAAAGTTTGGAATTTCCTGTAATTCATAAATAGTTATGAATGTTCCCTCTAAAGCCAAGTTTTGGGGTATTTTTGACAGGTCGGAATTCTAACAATTTTCGAAAAAGGTGGCAACATACGTTAGACCTGAAGCGTAACGCTTTTGTTCTGCTTTGTGCGAATTGCGGGGGTGGTGAAGTCTGTAAAATAATTTCCGGTTCCTCACAGTTGTAAAATGGGACTAGTACTTCCTAGAAGTGCCGCGCTGATACACCGACCTAACGAATGCCCTGAAGACATCCCTAAAAATTCACCCTTTGTCGATGGGGTTCATTGGCATACTTTCCATCCCCATTTTCTTAAATACATTTTCTATATCTGGTCCAGCGCGAGTGAAAGTGTGAACGAGGAACGTTTTATTCCTTTTACAAAGACTGACGAAACTTCGAAAAAATACCTAGTTGCTCCACGGGAAACACCTGCAGTATCTTCTGATTTACTTTCCTAAATATTAAAAATAAAAGCTGAAACAGAAGGAATCACACAACACTTTCTGCATTTTTAACAAGTGTTCTTAAACACTTTTGAGAACATATGACTCCAAGCTTTTTTCTGTGTCGTCCGCTACGCATGGCCATACATTTGCCATTATAATGACCGCACTAGAATACCATGAAACTTACAGCCTAGTCCCACGATATTTCTACTACTGTTGAACATAATACACAAACCATACTGCACAGCTTCATTATTTTTACAGGCACCCTAGGCGAAGTATACATTTTGCCTTCACAAACACATACCTAGAAGATTGTTTTAAATCAACACATAAAATTATTAAGCCTGGTATACTCACAACGTGACCTAAATATTTTAGAAGTACGCAGAGTAACCGGCATTTTGCGCAATAAAAATTCTTTCGAGAATGCAGCCATGGCTACTCTCCACACTGCTGTAAATTTTACGAAGGTTTCCTGCCTAGAGATGAGCCCACTAGTTCGAAATATTCTTCAAAAGCTGACCGGCCGCGGTGGCTAAGCCATGCGGCTGCTGAGCATGAGGACCGGGGTTCGATTCCGGGCCGGGGCGGCCGCTTTTCTGAAGGAAGGGAAAAGCAACAAAAAAAACCCTGTGTGTGCAAGATTTCGGGGAACGTTAAAGATACCCAGGTGGTCAAAATTAAACCGGAGGTCTCAAATACGGCGCGCCTCATCGCCTGCGTTGTGTCGGCGTGTTAAATCTCCCAATCAATCAACCTTCACAAGCTTGCAGCTACCCTGGGACACACATACGCACAACAAACCGCACATGTTAAATACAAATAAAGAGATGCAAACCGGGCAAACTGAGAAGTTCGTTGAATTCTCAAAATGCAACTTATAACAAGGTACATCATAATCATCCCCATCGTTTTAATCATCATTATCATTACCACTGTCGTTGACCTGATCATGTGTACTGCAGAGTGATGGCTCTGTAATTCACCTCAACCCGCTTTTGCCCTGCACAGCTCGGAACCACAGTTTTCCCCGGAATTTTTCTATTTCACCCATACATTGGGTTAATGGTCTTCCCCTTGTTCTAGACCCATCCCTTGATATTCACAGTGTCACCCTAATTGTCCACGAATTTTCGGTTCATCTTACTAGATGGACCGACAGAATTCTTTTATTTCCTTTATTTGAAATATATCTTCAACTATAACTGAAATATATCTAGCCAGCTCATTCTCTGCACCGGAGTTGTATTCCTAACGTGATACTTTAAATGTCCCGTTGAGCCGACGGAAGT
This sequence comes from Haemaphysalis longicornis, assembly GCF_048455015.1. Classification (NCBI taxonomy): domain Eukaryota; kingdom Metazoa; phylum Arthropoda; class Arachnida; order Ixodida; family Ixodidae; genus Haemaphysalis; species Haemaphysalis longicornis. The sequence goes on from NW_027526407.1 coordinate 128,961,764, forward strand.
TTGCTTTCTAATTGTTTATTCCAAGCTTCAACTCCGTATGTCATCACCGGCAGTATGCACTGCTGGTAGATTTATCTTCTGAGATACAGACGTAGCTTACTTCTACTTCCTTTGCGGTGTCGGCGGAGTGCTCCCCAACGCATACATATTCTGCGCCGAATTTTTCTTTCGTGGTTGGGGTGAGCCCTAACCAACTGTGTGAGATAGTTGTATCTTTTGCTTTTTTTAGTGTTTTCTTTGCTGAGACGAAAATAACATTTTTTGTGTGCTCATTTCTCTTTACTTTATATTTATAAATGTTCATTTTTATTCCTATGCCATGCTTTCTGATTTTAGTTCCACAAGCTTTCTTTGCATGTGTTCTGCTGTCTCCCTCAGCAAGACTCTGTCACCCGCAAGCGTGAAATGGCTCAAGTTTTCCCCGTTTATCCTTAACCCTATCGTGTGCAGTCAAGTTTTCTAAATGCCCTTTCCAGTCATGCTGTAAATATTTTTGTCGATATGGAATATACCTAGCTTCCTCCCGTTCAGATTGTAAATTTATCGCTTTGCTCGTAGAGGGTTATCTTGCCTGTGCGTTCCTTGTATATTTCTTCGGGAAGTATTAGGCAGGTTTCCTCTATTCCCTTATCTAAGTGCTTCCAGCACGGCTGCGGTGTACACGCAATCAAACGCATTCTCATAATCTTTAATTGAAATGTTAAGGGATTTAGTGTACTCTGCGGAATTTTCTATCACTTCATTGGCGACTTAGCTGTAAAACGCGGGGAAGTACCCTTTCCTAAACCCAGCCTGCTCTGTGGGTTTTGGGATTCCAAGCTACCATCTATGCGGGTAACCATACCTTGAGTAAACAGCTTGTAAACAATTGCTAGAAGAGTGGTCGGTGTGTAATTGTTTCGCATCTTTGGGATCTCCCTGCTTATGAATCGAATTATTGTTTGCGTTTTTCTGCTCTATGGATACTTTTTTTTTTCTCTTCTAAAATTTTAAAGATATTACAGCAAGATGACGAGTAGAATATCTACTCCCTCCTTGAAACGATCGCCACGTATGCCATCGTCACCTGCAGCATTTTCCCATTTTCTTGCTTTGGGAGAGTTTCCAACTACTTCTTTTGTTACTAAAGGGAAAGGGTATGTTGAGCTTGTACTCTGAGTAGTTTCTATTGTGTAACGTCACTGGTATACAGCCTGGTGTAAAATTGTTTAACGACCTTTGTTGTCATTTCCGAGTTGCACGTAATGTTGTCCTGCTCGCCTCTCAGTGCGCGCGTCCTGTCTTTGCTAATGGTTATATTCTTCTCGGTTGCTTTCAAGACTCCCCCATGTTCCTGCGTTTTTTTGGCTACTGCAATGTTATATGCACGAACGACGTTATTATAACTTTTATTAATAGGTTTCAAAAGGTCGATAATACAATACGATCCGCCGTACCTTCCAATTTCGTCCTTGCGTTTGGGAATTTTTTTCTTGGTTTTCTTAGTTTCCAGGTTTGTTCTCCAGTCTAGATTTTGCTGCTACCACAGCTTCTGTTGATTCACTGAGAGCTGGGGCAAGGTGGTCAACTGGCGCCATCTAGGGATGCTTAGTTTTGTGAGTTTTTTTATTCTTTTCGGAACTAAGCCTTATCTTTATCTATCCATCCTGCGGTCGCTGCTTCTAGTCTTGCTTAGCACCTCTATGTCTTGCAGCAAGATACATGGGTTTTGAATAAAAATAGGTAAATTTCCTTTTTCGTTGCACGATAAAAACTTTTCCATACCCATTTTCTATCCTTTCGATTGTAGAAGAATGTGTTCATCAACCTCAACCTTTTTCTCTCTGCCAATGGTAACTGTGTATCTGCTCGACTCTTGCGATTTTCTAGTTTCAAGTTTCGGACTGACCTTTCTTTCATTTGTTACCTACCGTCTTCCACCAGAATCGTGAACTGGGTTTTTGCTATCTTCATTGCTGATTCGACGTCATCGTAGAAGTTGTCTACAGCTTCTTCATCATAGCTGGTTGTTGGCGCCCAGTCCTGTACTATGTTTAAACTATATCGCTTGTTGACCTTTGTAACAACTGCCGCTACTTCCTCGCTAATGCTCAAATACACCTATACATTTCCGAAAATTTCTCTGGTAAATATATTCCCGCGGGTTCTTTGTTTTATTGGGTACACTGTAGCACAGATATTGTCCATAATAAGCTATGCGAAATCTTTTCTTGTCATTCTAACTTCGCTTAACCCTATAATGCCCGGTTGATGTCCGGGAGCTCGTCTAGTATTACAGCTAAGCTTTCATCACAAGACAAGGTACGTTGGTTAAACGTTGTCAGAGTCTAGTTCTAATGGCAGCCTGGACGGACCAACAGATTTTTAGTACCCTGTGCTGTAGCGCTGTTCCGACCGCCGCCGAAGACCGGTACTCTACAGCTGCTGGGGACTAAAGGCCGAGAGTTGAGTTGATTAGTTATGGGATGTGGCGCCCAACTCTTACACTAGGGTGGCCACATCCTCCTTTAGGGAGGGAGTGCTGTTTATGAACCAAAGCACTTCCTAGCATGATTGAAAATTTCTTGTGTAGCCTCTTAGGTATACGGGATGATGGTTCTATACGGTGCCGGCAGCACTCCATACCAGCTTTGTTTGCTCGCAGAGTGCCGGACAGAAAAGAGAGAGAAAGGGAGACAATTTTCCAAGGATGACGTTGCCGCGCCCACCTGATTGGCTATTGAGCATGAGTTTGTCGGTTTTGCTTTTTGTACGCGTGATTCTGAAGAAATAGGCTGAGACGCTGGCCAACTGGTGAAATCAACTGACTTTTTGCCCGTTGGAAAGCTAAGCCACTGCCTCTCTCAAGTGTTATTATCATCATCATCATCATCACCATATTCGCCGTCGTCGTCATCATCATCAGCGTCATAATCATTTTATCTACGCCCACTGCCGGTCAAAGTCCTCTCCCGTGGGTCTTCATCTATCCCGGTGCTCTGCTTTCTGCGACGGATTTATCACGCCTGCACACATCCTGACCTCATCTGCACATCCACCTTTCTGCCGCCCGTGCCACACGTGCCTACTATAGGGATCCACTCTGTTACCCTTAATGACCATCATTCGTCTTGCCTTCGCAATACATGCCCTGACCACACCCACTTGTTATTTCTACTAATGCGTCCTCAACACGCGTTTCTTCCCTGACCCACTACCCTCACTTCTTTTACCTTAATGTTACACCTACCATCTTCCATTCGATGGCTGGATGAGTCGTCGTCAATTAGGTTGAACATTTTAGTGAGCCTCCAGCTGCTTCCACCAAGGTGAGTACTGGGTAGATGAAGCTCTCATACAATTTCTTCTTAGAGGATAATGATCGGATGCCATTCATTATCGGAGAATTCCTCCCGAATTCACTTCACCCATTCTTACCCTTTTAATTACCTGTGCCGCATGGGTGGGATCCGGGGTGACATCTTGACCTAAGTAGATATCATCGCATACCACTTCCACTACATCCTCACCTATATAAAACCGCTGCGCTCTGCCGAGATTATTGAGTATTACTTTTGTTTTCTGCATATGTTTGGGCCAACAATTCTACTTTGCATGTCCAGTGCAACAATCCTGCTGTGGTTTTGTTCTTGTGTTTCTTAGCAAGGCGACGTCATCAGCGAATGTGACTTTACTCATGTATTCTCCGTTAACCTTTACGCCCACTTGTTCACAATATTATGTCCTGAATACCTCTTGTATACATCCAATGAATAAAATTGGAGACTTCGTGTCTCCTTGGTGAACGCCCTTCCTCATACGTATTTTGCTGCTCTTTTGTAGGGCGACGGTACCTGAGGACCCACTGTATGTATCGTCTAGTACTTTAAGTAATACTCGTCGAGACCCCAATTCCGCAATGACCGAATGACTGCTGAGATTCCAACCAAGTCAAATTCTTTCTTCTAATCTATGAAGGCTAAATTTAGGGGTTGAGAACGCTCCTCATATTTGTGTATCACCTGATTGATCGTGTGAATATGGTCCACTGTCCCATAGACTTTTCTAAACCGTGCCTGTTCATTAGGCTGACTGAAATTTAAGGTGGCAGGAATTGTGTTAAGAATTACCTTGGTAAGTATCTTGTCGACAACTTTCAGTAGGCTAACTGGCATGTAGTTTTACAAGTTCTTGATGTCACCTTTCTTATGGGTTAGGAAGATAATGGCATTTCCTCAAGATTCAGGTATTCTGGCTGTCTTTAGGCATTCAGCATAGAGTTTCGCCAGTTTTTAATGCAATTTCCTTGCTATCCTTCTCATCTGATCCTCACATCGTGCTTTGGCCCCTTTTATGTCTTTTAAAGGCGTCGTCGTCAAAACAGCACACAACCGAAGGGCATGAGACTGAAGGTCACACACTTAACAGCATGGCGTCAAAAGTGCACGCAACAAACGAGTGCAGCGAAAAAACAACACAGGACAGAACGGCACAATTTTTTGGGACGCCTAAGCGGGTATTGTTTAGATTTTATATTGTATACATACTTTATATTGGGCGCATGTTGTTCTCAATGAGTTTCCCTTTAAATTTTGTTACTCTTCCTAGGAAAAAAATGTTTCGGCTTTAATTATTGCATCCTGTAGGACGTCTCAATTGAAAGCGGCAAAAGCAAAGGCCGAGTTTTGTTAAACCATTCAGACACCGAGAGAAAACGCACTTCCTTGGAACCACAAAATGCAAAAAAAGCGAAAGGTTGGCTGGTGTGAAATTCAAAATGGCTTTTGTTTCCTTTTCAACAGCAAGCTTTCTAGAAACAATTACTTACGCTAATGGTTTTTGAACAAGCCCTACAATTTTTGAGGATAACAATAGTTTAATAAAAATAAAAGTAATAATATATTACCTATAAAATTAATAATATATATTAATAACAATATATAAAATATTAATATAATAATGACAATGAAAATACTATTATTAAAAAAATATTTATCAAATAATCAATGTTTATTAGAGTGGCCAGGAACAGCCGAGGCCTTGGTTCTGGCGCACTGAGGATGACAAAATGCGGCACTAATATACAGCAGAAGCGCACAATATAAACAGTCAACGAGAAGGACGAGCGAAAAAAAAGCACTAAAAATAAACCCAAAGGATAATAAAAAGCTATTCCAACCAAAATTAGACGATTAAGAAACTCTAATAGTGAATCAATGGCAAAAGTATGTGGAACAATGCTCACAGCAGTTGGGTGAAGCAAGCAGACATAAAACATATTCGCAGATATACGCGAAAACACGAAGCTTCAATTAAACATGAATGTATGAAATAAAGTACAGGAACTGATTAATGAAATTACAGCAACAGAAGATGAAAAGTACCAGACACATCACTGTGGCTCCTCGCGGCACAACAAATTGTGTGCGATGGAAGGAAAGTATCATATCGTAGTACATGACACCTCAATAAAGCAATTATAGCCACAAAGTCACGAACATACAGGAATTACAAACAAGAAACAAGAACTATGAAGACATTGCACACATAAAAACGACATAAAACAACTGTGCCGAAAAAAGAGTAATTATTGTAATGCAGCTAACAACCAAGTCAAGAAATACCGAAGCGGACGTTGAAATATATCGAGTTTCCCAGAGTGACAGTTATAGAGACGCTGCACTCGTTTTTGAGAAACACAAAGGCTGACTAGTGCAAGTAGTTCCTGGCATGAGATAATACCATGAAACAGTTTATATAGAAAAAGAAGGTCTAGGCGGGTTCGCCGACAACTCAGAGAGCAAGTGATGGGGATCCGGATATTCCTAAGGCAGTCTCGGGAGGCCCAGAGGAAAAACGATGCCTGTATATTGATAGAAACTTGGTCTGAGCACCCTCTGTACGTTTGCTGTTAGAATACCAGATTCCACTCACACGACAGAGGCATTTTCTAGTTGAGGAATGCGAAGTGTTTTGAATAGTTTCAGGAATGAATATGGAGACCGAAAGTCCCGTGAAAACCTGCATACAGCACCAAGAGAGTTAAGAGCCCGCCGAGTAAGTTGATCGACAACTGGCGAGAAAGCTAAGGCGCTGTCAAAGAGCACTCGAAGGTCTCTGTTACCATGACCTCTAGACAAGGCGCCGTCGTCAATTGTGTAAGGAAAGTAAAGGATGTTTGTTTTTCGGCTATAAGAGATGACCTTTGTTTTTTTTTATTAAGATTTGTTTCATTCTCTGAACACCATTGAGAGAAGGAAGACACATCTTTGTGGAGGAAAACACAGTCTTCGGCGGACTCAATACTTTAGAATAATTTGATGTCGTGAGCATAGATTAGAAATGAAGACTTTTTGATTGCAGCTGGCACATCGTTTATAAAATAGAAAACAACAGAGGGCCCAACACAGAGCCTTGGGGCACACCACTTTTTGTCCTGTACATAGTGTACTTTTGCCGTTAACACTCACATAACAAAACTGATTGTGTAGATAACTCCACAACATGCAACGAGTGTGCATCAATACCAGACAGTAAAAGCTGATTAAGTAGCAACGAGGGGCAGACAACATCGAATGCCTTGCTCAGGTGGCAGTATACAACGCCCAACTGGCCCCTCTCTGAAACTGCTGCGGAGGCCTGCTCCATGAAGCGTGCGAGATTTGTTGTTGTGGTGCTTCCCGATATAAAACCATGCTGGTTAGGTATATGGACGTTTTGTACATAACTTGATAAGGCTTTGTGAAGCGCTTTCTCAAACGGCTTGGACCAGGCTAAAAAGGACAGCAACATCCCTATAATTTGTTGCGTGAGACGTCGTGCCTGTTTTTAAAATTGAACACACTCGAGAGATTTTCCACGGGCGAGGGAAGAATTTAGTTTTTAACAAGTATTAAATATATAAGTTAGAGCAAGTACAAAAATACTGCCATACGTTTTAACAATGGCTGGAGAGATTCCGCCAAGGCCACAGGACAAACATGGTTTCATGCGCTTTAGGCTATCAAGAACCAGCTTTTCGTCTAATAGTATGAGGCTTGGGCCTTGTACATGGTTTAACAAAACGTTCATTTCCGTCTCATCGCGCTGGCCATATGTAGCGCTAAATTGCTGCGCAAAATAGTTGGCGACGTCATGCACCTGTTCCCCAGACGAATTAACCAGGCCGATGCGATCCCATGAGTTGTTTTTACGAGAACGGATATACATCCAAAATTTGGCAGGCTTGGAATTCATGCTGCTCTCCACGGAGGCTAGATAGTAGCGGTTGTCACGCACATATAGACTTTCTACATATTTCTCGGTTAGAGCGAAAGTCCTCCTTCCATTTATTAAGTCCAGTGCTCTTTGGCTTGCTGTGGGCGCGGTCCTTTAATTTAGGCGTGGTACGAAGTTCTATGGAGAACCAATAGGGGTACTTTGAGCGGCTACGCTTGAACTTGGTGATAAAGTGGCCCCTACCGCTTTTGACAACTTCAGTAAACCACTGGAACTGCGCATCACAATCAGGAGGATCTTGTATTGCAGACCAATAAAAAGTACAAAAGAAGTCACACAAGCCAATGTAGTCCCCACGAGCATAACAGTAGCAAGATAATTCGTTATTCTTCAACGAGGCACTACGGCGTTGAAAAGAGATTGGAGTAGAAACTAAAAACGGAGAATGAAAAGTGCCGGGTTTAACGAGAGAAATACCAGACCTCGATACTCGCGCGTTCTGAATGTTTGAAAAGCAGAGGCCTAAGATGTTTTCTGAGCTATTTTTGATAATTTTACATTGCATCATGGATGTGAAGGCTACGAAGTCTAATAGCATGCTGGATTTCTGTTGCATGTAATAGTGTAGTGTTGAAGGGTAAGGCTATCCCATTGTACACCAGGTGTATTGCGATCCCCCAGAATAACATGCTGATGGTTTTGGTGAGATGCGAATGCTTGTTCTATACATGTAAGAACCTGCTTCAACGATGAAGGAGCAATATCAGGAGGAATATAAAGTGCCCCCAGTAAAAGCATCTCACCTACATTTAGTCGTATATCTAGTCAGGCAGACTCATGGTCACTATCCAGTTTGGTGGAAAATATTCCGAAGAGCTAATATCACCGAGGAGCCAGGTTTCGGAAATAACAATACAAGAATACTTGAAAAATTTAAATTTGAGAAACATTGAGACGATTTGGTGCGAAGACCGTGAGCTTTCTCATAAAAGATGTGTATTCTATTTCTACTTTTGCCATCATTCGCGACATCGGTAGTATCATCTCCGGAAGCAGCTTTCCTCGGAACGGTTTAAAAAGACAATCCTCAGTCCACAAGGAGGGATCTGCCAGACGCTGAAAAGAGTCGGCGCTTACAGTCACGTAGAAGGAAGAATAGAAGTCGTACTTTGTCTTCAGCCACTGTGAGGATAAAGGGGTGACGTCCACGGATGATGCGCGGTTAGTTGCGCAGAGGTGGGGCAGGGAGATAGCTTCGAAACGAAGATCCGCCTCGTGTGCTTCGGTCGCTGCACAACGGAGACTCGAGTTGTGTCTGCTGCGCCTACACATGCCGCACTCCCGTTCTTTTTGTTGGACTTCACCGAGTCGGTGCGAGGGGAGCAAGGGAAAGAGTTGTCAACCCCGGCATCCGCTGGTCGGGCGCTGTGTCCGCCATCATTCCGTTCGTATTCGCCACAGCACCGGCAAATATCGAAGAGGGCTCACGCTGTAGAGAAGCTGCCGACGCCGCCGCATTGAATGTGGGCGTCGAAGGGGGGAAGGCACGGGAAGAAAGGAACCCGCCCATCGTGACAGCTCCCCGCGCAAGCTGCGAACCTCCGCCCGCAGCGAAGCAATTACGTCTGCCTGCTGGGCGAAAGCACCGCCATTATCCCTGCACAGGCGCTCGTTCCCCTCCCGAAGCTTCGCCACCTCGTCCGTCAGGAAATAGATCCCCTCGTGGGCGTTGAAAAGCATCCGTTGGAGACCGGCCCAGTCTTCAAGGTCACCCAAACAGGGGGTGCTTTTCTGTGTGAGGCGTGGTTGCGTCGAGGAGTGGATGCTAATATTAATATTATTAATAATATTCAATCAATCAATCAATCAATCAATAATGCTTATTTTCGTGCCCAGAAACATCCAAAGGCCTGAGTACTGGCGCACGGATAGTTACATAAAAACAAAATACAAGAAACATATTGCAAGAAACAAACAAGCGACAAGACATAAATTGAAGTAATAAAATTTTTATAAATAAAGCACAGGCGTAGCCTGGGTACAGGTAAAAAAGAAAAAAAGAAGATGCCTTTGTTGCTCTGCTTGTTGAGGCCACACAACCAGCAGAGCCACAAAGTGTGACAGTAATACAACAAAAACAACGGCAAGAGTGTAGAGACAAATGATAAGACGAACAAACGACCGTAAATAGTTTCAAGAATAGGCAACTATCAGTTGGTTAGACACAACCGCAGAGAAACTAATTTCCAGAACAGAAAAAAAACAAAAAAACAAATGGCAGAGATATTATAGATGTTTAACTTACTGTATTCAAGAGCGCAGTACGGTAAATTGTAAACGATTTTTGAAAGATGTCAAGGCGTTCAAAGAAGCGGCAGTAACAATTCTGTATTATGCGCACAGGAGAATGATTGGAGTTGCGCGCAGCGGTCAAGAACAGGCGATGCGACCTGGTGCGCATTTGTGGTACACTAAACTCTTAACAGTTAGGCAGGTCCGCGCAAGAAAGGTCACCATGAAGAATTTTGTGAAGAAATGTACGATCTGCATGCATACGTCTGCAGTTCAAGGAAGGGAAGGAAGGGACTATGGGTAAGTCAAAATTAGCATAAAAATTGTGATTGTGATGACGGTGCCTAAATATGGATAAAAGCTTCTTCTGCACCCATTTTATTGATTCACTACTAGATTTGGAGATGTCGTTCCAGGCAACAGAAGCATATTTTCGCTGCGGTATACATATTGCATTGTACAGCATTAAAATGGATCTGGAGAAGAGAATTCCTTTGTAATCCGACACACATTTCCAAGACTTCGGAGCGCTCGCCGGGTGATGAGCCTAACATGAGGAGAAAAAGCGAGGGTACTGTCTAAAAGCACCCCTAGGTCCCTATTCTCCTCAACCCTTTGCAGAGGAGCACCCTCAACAGTGTAGGAAAACAGCAGACGGTGGGTTTTTCCGGTTGTAGGTGACAATGTGTGTTTTAGCAGGGTTAAAAATTAGACAGTTTTTCCTGCACCAGACCGTTAATTACGACACATCCCTCTGCAAGGCACAGCAGTCCTGAACACCGGTAATGTGCCTAAATGGTTTGACATCATCAGCATAGAGAAGAAAAGAGTTTGTTAACACTGTTGACACATCATTGATAAAGATAGAAAACAATATTGGACCCAGCACAGAACACTGAGATACACCAGTTGTTGCCGGGTAAGCACTAGCCTTTTTGTGGTTTATATCTACATAAAAGGACCGTTCAAGGAGATAGTTGGAGAACAAGGCAACAAGGCTTGCGTCTACACCGGACTTAGCAAGCTTGTTAATAATACCTGTTGGTTCACCACATCAAACGCCTTACTGAGGTCAAAATAAATAACGTCCAACTGGCCGTTTTCCCAAACTGCAGCCGAAGCCTCTGTTATAAAGCTTCCAAGATTTGTTACCGTCAATTGACCCGAGAAAAAGCCGTGTTGATTTGGTATCACAGCTTTCTTGACGCGGGCAGCAAGAAATTTGTGCAGAACTGACTCAAAAAGTTTTGAGGCAACACTAAGCAGTGAGATCGGGCGATAGTTAAAAACGGTTGACGTATCATCAGACCTAAATATAGGAAAAATTTGAGCGATCTTCCATGCACGAGGAAATTTGCCGAGAAGTAAGCAGTTATTATAAATGGAAGTTATGACAGGCAAAAAAATATTACCGTAAGCCTCCATGAGGGCTCCTGGAATTCCGTCTGCACCACATAAAAATGATGTTTTTATCCGTTTAGGGCTATAATTGACATTTTTTTCATCGAACATAAGTGTAATAAAATTAGACATATTATTAAACGATACGCGTTCGTCGTTACCATATGGCAGTTGAAAGACAGAATGAAAGTACAGAACAAAACTGGTGGCGACATCCTCAACCTCTTCACCAGCGGAATCAAGCAGGCTAACGTGTTCTTTAGACGCCTTAGAACGGCCGCGTACATACCTCCAGAATTCAGCCGGTTTCTTAGACGAAGCAGCCTCTAACGACTCTATATAGAGCTTGTGGTCACGCCGGTAGAGGCTTTTACAAAGTGAGCCATACCCACTAAACTCCACTTTCCACTTGTCAAGCCCAGAACGCAAGGACTTTTTGTGGGCGCTGTCCTTAAGTTTAAGCGAATTTCGAAGTTCTTTAGAAAACCAGTGGGGAAATTTGCAATGAACAGGCTTATAACAAGAGATGTACTTTTCCATGCCACTCCTGACGATTTCCGTGAAACGTCGAACCTGTTCGTCAACATCATTGACATTAAAAACACTAGACCATTCAGCAGATGAATAACATTGATACAGCCCAGCATAATCTCCACGCTTGAAAGCATATCGCGGGACTGCACAATTTTCAACACCGCCAGAGCGATGCTGGGTAGCGACCGAGACAGAGACAATAGGAGGGGGGTGAAACTTGTCGGGGTGCACAAGGAATATTTCGGAACCACACACTTGAACTTTTTTGAACTTCGAGAAACACACATCCAAGACATTATCACAGAAGTTTTCTATTCTGCAGAACTGCTGCAAGGAGGTCAACGATTAAAAATCTTATAACAGCTGCATTTCTGCGCTGCATGATTCTTTTTGTGCTGAAATGAAAGGCTTTTCCAATTAATAACTGGGGTGTTGAAGTCCCCAAGTATAATTACCTTATGGTTGGAGTATGCATTTGAAACATTTTCAATAGATGTGGGCTTTCGAATATATTCAGCAGGTAAAATATCCGGGGATAGATAGAATGCACCAATGATCAGATTCTCGCCCCTCTTGACGCCTACCTCAAGCCAGACTGACTCCTCTAGGGTCTAGAGGTCTGCAAGCCGCACACATTGCCCTGAGCGATAGGTGGCAATAATAACCCCGCCACCCTTTTGCTTAGGACCAGTTAACTTCCTGTCTGTTTTAAAAAGTTTATAGCTCGGAGGAAAATAGTCGAAAGACGAGATATCATTGCAAAGCCAAGTTTTATTATTACAATAGTAGAAACTTTGGAGCACACAACATTTCTAAGAAATTCGGAGGACTTAGTACGTAGACCCCGAGCGTTTTGATAATAGATGTTGAGAGTGTCGTTCTTATTGGTCATGGTCAGTAGTTTCGCAGCTCTGCACAATGCCAGGGTGGAACTTGCCTTGGAACGGCTCGAAGAGGCACCCCTTTGGCCACATAGACGGGTGGCCCAGGCGCCTAAAGCACTCTGCGTCAACAATTACGCAAAAAGAGGAATACGAGTAATCCTTGCTCTTAGGGCGTTTGCACGAGAATGGCGTGACTTGCACATTCGACAAATGGGCCAACAGTTGCCCAGATCTCGTGCTAGCCGACAACTTCGAAACAAAGATGGCCCTGGTGCTCGGTGGTCGGCGCACCACAACCAACTCGGAAGCTTCCGATGCACCAACGCGAGGAGGGCTTCTCTTCTTCAGTAAGCTCACCGGCGGGCCATTACTCGCAGTGTCGGACCGTAGATGCGCAGGCAAGGGGCAGTCCGAAGGGGAACCAAAATCCCTCGATGCCGCAGCTGGTTGACTGCTGAAGTGTTCTACGAAGGCCGAAGCGTTTGTAGAGGACCGGGGGTGGCCGCCTTCGCGAGCTGCGCCGGCGGCGGCTGCGGCGAGCGACGACCTCATGGGGAAGCCGGAGTTCGGTCACGTCACCGGTAGCGTGGAAACGCCAGCAGGTTTCGAAGAACCATTTGGGGAAGGCGGCGGACGGGCGAGCTCCCCTCGCAGGCAGCGAGCCTCATCACGCCCGGAAGCGACGATTGCAGCCTGCTGGGCAAGCCCAGCCACATCGTCCCGTCGCAGCAGCTGGTTCCCCTCGCGCAGCTCCGTGACAACATCCCCGAGAAAAGAGAGGCTGGCGCAGGCTTCAGAAAGGAGGTTCTTCACGGCAGCTATTTCGGCGCGTAGGTCCACCGAAGGGACGAAGCTTGCTCCGACAGGTGACGGCACCCGTTCGGCCGGGACGCCCGCTGGCTGACCGCCTTGGCTGGTTTGCTCATCGGAGTCGGTAGGCCTAGCGGGTGACGCCGCAGCCACACAGAGATTGCAGACGAACGGCTGCTCACCGGAGATCAAACACTGCAGTTCCTCGTCCGAAAGATCAATGCACTTTCAGTACGCACGACGTTTACATGCAGAACATCGAAAAACCTCTTGCCTGCCAAAGAAATCGAGGCAGCAGAGGAGACACTTGTCCTTACTAGGCGCAATAATTATAACAATAATATTAATCAATCAATAAATCAATCAATCAATGTTTATTATAGTGCCCAGGAACAGCGGAGGCCTTCGTGCTGGAGCACTCAGAGGGGGAAATGCAGCACTGTAGTACATCAACGATTTGCTGATAAACACTCAGTGAGCAAAAAAAAAAGAAAAGAAACAAAGACCTACAAAAAACGGCAAAGAAGATTAGAAATAAAATAGTGCAATCCAACCGACTTTACACAATCAAGTCGTGCTGGCGCACAAAAAGGTATAAGACAGCAATGAAATGCTTCAACAGCTGGTAAAAGAACAGTGAGTGAGCAAAAAATAAGAAGAAACTACAACTTCACAGTAGAGTAAAAATGCCATAGTGTAATTTTAGGCAACATTACACAATCAATAAAAACTGTAATGTCTGGTCAATTGCAAGAAGACATCTTACAATAAGCGTAACTATACGGAAGGGTGAGTGAAAAGAAGAAAGTTTTTACAAGATTCTGGAAGCGTACATTTTCAGTTTCAAATGGACGCATGAAGTGAATATGGCAACTTTTAATGATAAAAACGGCAGAAAAAGAAAAATTCTACGATAATTACAGTCGCAGTATCAGCACAATACATGAATAACCAGGAACAAGAACAAGCTCAGTGAGGTCAATGCACACGTCAGGACGATAAGTGAACAAAAAGGGCACTGCCAAGATGAACCTAGTGTGTCAGAGCTGACAACCCGGCCAAAAACTCCCGAAGAGGACGCTGGAAGATATCGAGCTTCTCGGAGTGAACATTATGCAGATGAATAATAATAATATAATTAATAATAAAATAATAATCAATCAATCAATCAATCAATCATTTATTTGCGTGCCCAGGAACAGCCGGGGGGGCCTTTGTGCTGGCGCACGGAAACAGAAACACACGAAACATAATGTACACATCTCTCAAATACAAAATAAAATACAAAATACAAAGGGAAAAAAACGAAAGGATAGCTTATGTTGAAGTTACGGAATGAAAGTCATTTAAGTGCATGAACTCAAGGATAAAAGACAAATGCAGAATAAGAAAAGTTGGCAGTTACGCCAATACAAACTCACAGACATGTTTGCGAAACAGAGTAGGGCAATCATTAAATATATCAAGGTAATCCGAGTACCGATTGTACGTGCATTGCAGTCGGAACACAGGGCACAAGACACGCAGACAATTGGGGTTGCAAAAGGTATCATGTTTCCTGGTCCACTTTTGCGGCACATAAAGACGAACATACTGTAGCAGCTCACCACAAGACACTATGCCGCGCATAATTTTAAAGAGGAAGAGAATATCAGCCTTGTTCCGCCTGGAAGTTAAGCATGATAGCGTCAATGAAGAGGGCGATCCAGGGTTATAATTACTACTATCGCCAAAGCGATGGTTGAAGATAGATATGAACTTATTTTGGACCCTTTCTACAAGCTTACGGTTTGTTTTGCTCGTGCTGTTCCAGACAACAGATGCATATTCAAGCTGAGGACGACATATAGTTGTGTAGAGCTTGAGAAGAGAAATCGGCTCCTTGAACTCCTTGGACACGCGACAGACAACGCCAAGCGATCGAAGAGCTCTACGAGTAATTACCTGAATATGTGGAGAGAAGCTCAGTTTACTGTCGAAAGTGACGCCTAGGTCATTAACCTCTACCACACGTGGGAGTAATTCACCGTTGATGTTATAGGGAAACAAGATGTTGTCAGTCTTTCTTGTGTATGTCATTACCTTAGTTTTAGATGTATTAATGAGGAGTTTGTTGCATGAGCACCAATGCGAGAAGGACGAGATTGCTCTCTGGAGAGCGGAACAGCTGGCAGATTTAAATATTTTTACATCATCGGCATATAAAAGAAAATTACGATCATTAAATATTGTCGCGACATCATTTATAAAAATAAAAATAATAATAATAATAATAATAATAATAATAATAATAATAATAATAATAATAATAATAATCAATCAATCAATCAATCAACCTTTATTATAGTGCCCAGGAACAGCCGAAGCCTTGGTGCTGGCGCACTGAGAAAAAAAAAAGAGAAAATGCCGCATTGAAATACATCAGCGGCTGACACATATAAAACCAGGAAAAAATGTGAGTGAATGAAATACCACAGAGAAAAAATTAAAAGTAGCATCCAAACTACATTATACGAAGTTATTGTACATTGCACAAACACAGCGTACAATGACCATAGCAATCGGCTGAAGCATCAATTACACAAAAACGTATGAAACAAAGTACGGGAAATGTTTGTAACTATTCACATAAACTGATAAGTTATAGAAACATATTTGTTTCTATAACATTTGGTTCGCCCGGGCCACTTAAACAGATGTATGAAGAGTTGACTACACAAGTATAGCATAGTACATACAACGATTACGCCCGCAGCACTAACATATATGAACATATGAACAACATATGAACACTAACATATATGAACATATATGAACAACATATATGAACAAATGAGAACAGACTCTGTGAAAACAACATACACATGCGGGAAATAACTGAAGAACACGAGAACTGTCGAAATGAAGTTAGTGCGCCACGGCTAACAGCCCGGACAAAAACCCCCCAAGGGGACGGCAAAAAATATCAAGTTCCCCTGAGTGAAGGTTATATAGGCGTTGCAGTCTATCAAGAGGAGAACATCTGCTAAGTTGAGCAGCTGTGTGGAAAGGGTGGTTAAGCCTTGTTGTTTTTTTCGGAACACGAAACCCGATTGCTGCAAGCAGTTCCGGGCATGAAATTGTACCATGAAGCAGTTTATATAAGAAAACAAGATCTGAACGGGTTCGCCGGTAACTTAAAGAGACAGTTATCGGGAGAGGCTCAGAGGGAAAACGATGCATAAATATGGATAAAAATTTGGTTTGTACACGCTCTACACGTTGACAATTAGATGTGCAGGTTCCATTCCAAATGACAGAGGCATATTCAAGTTGAGGAATACAAAGTGCCATAAAAAGTTTTAGGAACGAATGAGGAGACTGGAAGTCTCTTGAAAACCTACACACAGCACCAAGCGAGCGGAGCGCCCGCCGAGTCAGTTGAGTGACATGAGGCGAGAAAGTTAAGGCGCTGTCGAAGAGCAGTCCGAGGTCTTTGATCTCGTCGACTCTAGACAGAAAACCGTCATCAATACTGTAGCGAAAGAAAATGGGGTTCGTTTTTCGGGTATAAGACATGACCTTTGTTTTCGCTGGGTTAAGATTTAGTCTGTTATCTGAGCACCAGTTAGCAAAGGAGAATATATCTTGCTGCAGGGCATCACAGTCTTCGATGGACTTTATACGTCTGAAAATTTTGATGTCGTCAGCATAGAGAAGAAAAGAAGACTTTCTAATTGCGGCTGACACGTCATTCACAAAAATGGAGAACAAGAGAGGGCCCAACACGGAGCCTTGGGGCACACCGCTTGTTGATCTATACATAGACGATGTCTGCCCATTAACACTAACGAAACTGAACCGATTGCTTAGATAGCTACCCAGCAACGCCACGAGTGGTGTATCAATGCCCGACTGCAAAAGCTTATCAAGTAACAACGCGTGGCAGACTACATCAAATGCTTTGCTCAGGTCACAGTAGACGACGTCCAACTGGCCTCGCTCAGAAAGTGCAGCGGAGGCCTGCTCCATGAAGCAGGCGAGATTAGTCGTTGTCGACCTTCCTGACATAAAACCATGCTGTTTACTTGTGAGAAACTGCTGTACAGAACTTGACAATACCTTGTGCATCGCTGTCTCAAAAAGCTTGGAGGCAGCACAAAGTAGAGAAACTGCCCTATAGTTTTTTGCATCAGATTTGGTGCCCGATTTGAAGATGGGGCGCACTCGAGAAATTTTCCACTGACGAGGAAATGTGTTTGTGTTTAGACAGTGATTGAATACCGCAGTTAAAACAGGAACAAAAATGCTACTGAATGTTTTTAAAATAGCGGGAGGTATTCCGTCAGGGCCACACGAAAGCGACGGTTTCATGCGCCTTAGACTCTGGAGCACCAACTGCTCGTCCAATTGTACTAAGCTAGGACCCTGTACATTATTTAACATTAGGTTTATCTCGCTGTCATCGCGCTGGCCATATGTAGTACTAAATTGCTGAGCAAAATGGTTTGCAACATCAAGAACTTCTTCCCCAGAGGAATCAACGAGACGGATTTGCTCATGAGAGTTATTTTTACGGGATCGAATATATTTCCAGAATGTTGCAGGCTGGGAATTAACGCTGCTCTCTACAGAATCGAGATAAGAGCGCTGGTCCCGCTCATAAAGACTTTTACACGTTTTACGGTAGGAGCGGAACTCCTCTTTCCATTCATCAAGCCCGGTTTTCTTATATTTTCTGTGGCTGCGGTCTTTTGACTTAAGGGCGGTACGAAGTTCATTAGAGAACCAAAAGGGGTGTTTGGAACGGCATGGTTTACACTTGGGTATAAACTGATTCATGCCACTTTTGACTATTTCAGTGAACCGCTCGACCTGCGCTTCGCAATCTGGGAGTTCCTGAATTTGCAACCAATCGAACGAAGAAAAAAAGTTATACAAACCAATGTAATCACCACGGGCATAACAGTAGGGAGCGAATTCATTATTCTTCAGTGTAGCACTGCAACGCTGAATCGAGACGTGAGCAGACACTAGAAAAGGAGGATGATGCTTGTCGGGCTTGACAAAAGAGATGTCAGACAACGATACACGCGCGCTTTGAATGTCTGAAAAGCAAAGATCCAAGATATGTTGAGAGCTGTTTTCGATATTATTAAGTTGCACCAAGGATGTGAAATCCACGAAGTCTAAAATCATGCTGGATTTTTGCTGTACGTAGTAATTGTAGTGTTGATGGGTAAGATGTTCCCATTGTACACCCGGTGTATTGAAGTCGCCCAGAATGATATGCTGGTGATTCGGGTGTGATGAGCAGACTTCTTCTACAGATGTAAGGAGCTTTTTAAACGACAATATAGGAACATCAGGTGGAATGTAAAACGCCCCTAATAAAAGCTTCTCACCGCCAGTCAGACGAATGTCCAGCCATACAGACTCGGTGTCACCTTCCAGTTCATGACGCCGCATTGATAGAAACGCGCTATCGACCGCAACTAACACCCCCCCTCCCTTTTGTTTCACCCCAGAAAAGTCCCTATCTTTACGGAAAACTTGGTAATTTTTTGGAAAATAATCGTGAGAGCTAATGTCATCAGAAAGCCAGGTTTCAGTAATAACAATAATCGGAAAATTTGAAGAAATCGCATTTGAAAAGAATTCAGTCGCTTTAGTGCGAAGGCCGCGCGCATTCTGATAATAGATTTCCACCTTTTCGCATCTTTTAGTCGTCATTTCGAACATCGGTGGGCCAGAACATGTCGGCATGCAGCTTGCCACGGAAGGGTTTGTAAAGACAGCCCTTGGGCCACAAGAAAGGATCACGGAGACGCTGGAAGGTGACCTCGTCGACAGTCACACAGAAAGAGGAGTACGAGGTATACTTAGTTTTAAGCCGCTGGCAAGCCAGGGGTACGACATCCACTGTTGACAGGTGCTCCGTCAGTTGCTCTGAGGTGGTGAAAGGGGACAGTTTTGATACAAAGATGCGCCGAGGGCGTTTCGAGCGCTCGACCACAGAGATGCGGCACGAATCAGACGCACCCACACACGCCGCACGTCCGCTCCCTCTGTTGGTCAGGGCCGAGGCGTCGCAAAGTTCCTCGGGAGACACAGCAGAGGTTGCCGGTGCTGAGGTCAGCTGCTCCGGCGTTGAAGGTGTTCCATCTGATTTCACCACAGCAGCGGCGAACGATGCATGCAGCCCAAGATGCGGGGTAGGTGTCGGCGGCGCCCCGTCAAGCTCAGGTGTCGGAGGGGAGGCAGGCGGCAGGTGGCCGGCGGGGGGAAGGTGGAGGGGACGACGATCGGGAGGGAAGGGCTCGGCTCGTGGTAGCCGGTCCCCTCGAAGTCTGCGAACTTCCGCCCGCAGCGAAGCAATTACGCCTGCCTGCTGGGCGAAAGCACGTGCGTTCTCCCTACACAGGCGGTCGTTGGCCTCTCTCAACTTGGCTACCTCGTCGGTCAAGAAAGATAGTCCCTCGAGGGCGTTGAAAAGCATTTCTCGGAGTTCGGCTGCGTCTCCGACAAGGTCGCCCGGTCGGGGAGCGCCGTCCTGGGAAATGCGCTGGCTCTCCGGCACGGACTCGTCGCTAGGACTAACCACAGCCTCCGTCGCCGAGGACGCGCAGAAGTTGCACAGAAAGGGCCGCTCACCCGTCTTCAAAGCTTGCAGCTCCGTGTCGGGCAGCTGAATACATTTCGAGTGCGCACGTTTTTTGCACGACGTGCAGCGAAAAAACTCCTGTCTGCCGTAAAAAACGGCGGAGCACAGCACACAGACATCTGCACTGGGCGCCATCTTGTGCAGATAATAATATTAATATTACTACTAATATTATTATTAATAATAATATAATAATGATGATCAATCAATCTCTC
Source organism: Haemaphysalis longicornis (assembly GCF_048455015.1). Taxonomy (NCBI): domain Eukaryota; kingdom Metazoa; phylum Arthropoda; class Arachnida; order Ixodida; family Ixodidae; genus Haemaphysalis; species Haemaphysalis longicornis. The sequence continues at coordinate 128,981,740 of NW_027526407.1, forward strand.
TATATTGTAGTGCCCAGGTACAGCCGTAGCCTTTGTTCTGGCGCACTTAAGAAAGATACAGACGACGAAACAAATACATCCACGCGAGAGAAGAACAAAATACAAGCGAAGAAAAAAACTAGAATGAAGAATAAAGGTCATTTAACAAAATCAATGATTTCGGCACACTAAAGTTTGAACAATCACGAAACGATAAAACACAGTGTCATAAAAATTTGACAATACAAACGGGCAGATATAGATATATATGAGTAGGAACAGTAACAAAGGCGAGCAACATAAACGGAAATAGGGCAATGAAAATAGAATTAAAGCTGGTCAGAACCAAGTCAAGGAGAGACAGAAGTCAGAAGGTCGCACATGTAAGACCGAAGGGGTGCATGAAACAGGTCAATATTATGGGAGTAGAGATTGTATGTTTCTTGAAGGCGGTACAATGTGCAGTGTCTATTGCATGTCTTACGGGTACGAAGTATAGGAGACTAACGGGTAAGTTTCGACTGTACTCTAAGATTTACATTTGCAAGCAACTCCGAACAAGAAATATTCCCGTGTACAAGTTTAAATAAAAAAATTAGGTCAGCATTGGTTCGTCGTGAATTCAAACTTTGGAGAGGATTAGAAGTAAAAAAGTCTGAAACATTGCCACTGTGGCGGGAGAAACGATGTTTGTGGATAGCTATGAACTTAGTTTGCACTTTGTCAAGTATATTACTGTTCGACTGTCATGTGCCGTTCCAAACAACAGAGGGATATTCTAAAATAGGGCGGACAACAGACAAATAAAGCTTTAGTAGTGAGACAGAGTTGCTAAATTCTCTTGATATTCGACAGACAAACCCCAAGCGGCGAAGGGTGCGCTTAGAAATAGAATCAACATGAGCAGAAAAGTTTAGGGCACTGTCAAATACCACTCCAAGGTCCGATATTTTCAACACACGCGGTAGTGGCACACTTTTCACAACGTACGGATAATGTGTGGGGTTTGTTTTACGAGTGTAGGACATAACCTTCGTTTTAGTGCCACTAAGAGCAAGTTTGTTAGCGGAGCACCAGTTGCTAAAAGCATCCATATCAGATTGAAGAGCTATGCAATCTTCAGCGCTAGTAACTTCTTTAAATATTTTGATGTCATCAGCAGATAACAGAAAACAAGAGTTATTTATAGAGGCTGAGACGTCATTAACAAACAAAGAAAACAAAAGGGGCTCGAGAACAGATCCCTGAGGCACACCACTGGAAGCATAGTAGGCAGCAGATTCTTTATCATTAACAGAGACAAAACATGACCTATTATTAAGATAGCTGCTGAGTAACTCCACGAAGCCAACGGGAATGTTATAGGTTGACATTTTATGCAGAAGCAAGGAATGGTCAACTACGTCAAACGCTTTGCTAAGGTCACAGTACACGGTATCGAGCTGAACCCGTCCATGCACGGCTTCCGAGGTAAAGGACATAAAAGACACAAGGTTTGTAGTAGTGAACGGCCAGATAAAAGACCGTGTTGTTCTGGAAGAAGGATGTTTTTGACACTACTTGACAAAATTACGTGCAAAATTGATTCGAACAGTTTGCTTGCCTAGCAGAGGATAGAAATTGGCCTGCAGTTTTCTACGTTTGTTTTCACACCAGACTTAAACACAGGAACAATACGCGCGACTTTCCAAAGGCGCCGAAAGGTAGATGATTTTATACAGTTGTTAAATCTAGAAGCGAGAATCGGAGCTAGTATGACCCCGTAAGCTTTCAGTAGTGCGGAGGGAATTCCATCCAGACCAGAGGAAAGAGATGGCTTTAGCTGTTTGAGTGCCTTGAGAACGTCCTCTTGGCATATAAAGGTGATACAAAAATTCAAAGAAGACAGTTCGCGGGCGCGGGAGAGGGTATTGTGTCCAAATACTGAACTGAAGTGCTCAGCAAATGCATCGGCAACAGAAGCGATATCATTTCCCTTTTCATCGAGAAGGCTGATGTGTTCTCGGCCCTTCGTGCCGGAGCGAAAACGGACGTACTGCCAGAAGCATTTGGAACTCCGCTTAGCGTCATTTTCAACAGCAGAGATGTATAGTAACCGATCCCGCTTATAGAGCACTTTGCACAAAGACCTGTAATAGACACATTGCTGTTGCCATGACTCACTATTTGTCCGGCGTGCCTTCCGATGGGCACGCTTCTTATGTTTCAAGGCCACGCGGAGCTCACCTGAAAACCAAGCGGGGAATTTAGAGTTCCTGGGCCGCTTACGCGGGATGAATCTGCCCATACCTTCTTGCATAATAGAAGAAAATATCTCGACTTGCTCGTCAACTTCTCCAGCGTTCAAAACGTCAGAACAATCAAACTCCGACAGATAATTATAAAAACCTACTTAGTCCTCAGCGGAAAAGTTAAAGGCAGGACGGGCAGATGGACAGGAGCGAATGAACTGAGGGGAACACGGTAAAGAAAGATGCAAGGGGGGATGATATTGTCAGGACACACAAGATGAAAGTCGGGCTTGGAAACACTGAGAGAATGAAGATTGGAAAAGCAAAGGTCAAGCGTGTTTCCGTTGTAGTTTTTTACACCATTTTTTTGCAGGAGGTCAGTAAAAGAAATGAAATCGAAAAGGCAGGTGCCTTTCCGTATGGCATAGTGGTATTGATGCTGGACGGTACCATCCAACCAGTCGATACCAGGTGCGTTAAAATCGCCAGCGATTCAGAAGTCATGACGGGGATTTGAGGTGACGACGTTTTCGATGGCCGAAATGACTGACTCATACTCATGTGGATGAAGATTTGGAGAAAAGTAAAATGTAGAAAGTAATATATTCCGCTCACCTGTGCAGCATAATTCAACCCAGACCGATTCATCCACAGTTTCGATATCACTGCGCCTCAAGGAAGTAATAGAACGATCCACAGCTATGAGAAGACCCCCACCAAACCTTTTACCTTTTGTACAGTCCCTGTCACTGCGGTAAACATAACATTTCCGGTAAAATAGTCCCCGGAGGCAATATCTCGTTCAAGCCAGGTTTCCGTAAGAATCATAATATGAAAATCGGATGAAGCTACAGAATAAAAAAACTCACTAGCCTTTGTCCGTAGGCCACGAACGTTTTGATAGAGAATGTTCAGGCGCATCCGGGTGGATTATTATTAGATGTTTCAGATGTGTGTAGCATGAATTCATGAAGAGGGCCTAGAAACCGTTTAAAGAGACACCCGTTCGGCCACAACGATGGGTCTTGCAAGCGTTCGAAGTACTCATCGGAGAACACGACATGAAACGACGCATAGTTGGTGAACCTTGTTTTTAGCCGTTTGCAGGTCACAGGAGGGGCGTTTAAACTGGTGAGGTGGGAGGACATGATAATAATAATAATATTATTAATAACAATACAAAACAATATAATAATAACAATAATAATAATAATAAGAAGAACACAATCTATAATTAAATCAATCATGCTTATTTACGTGCCCAGGACCGACCAGAGGCCTGAGTGCTGTGGCATGGATAGTCTCGTTTACCTAAGCGAGCACCAGGTTTGCACATGTCATTTACAATTTCTGTATACCCTTCGTCTTTGTATCATTATCTCACCAGTTTCCCTGGAAGATGGCCGTTTTTTTCTTTATATTCACAAGTATTTCCAACTGAAATACTGTTTAAAATGAATTACTGTACACCAAACGAAAATTTTAGAGAAAGCAGTACGACAATTGCATTTGCGTAGCAATGCCTTGTTTATTGTGGAAACCGCATTATTTGGCAAATAAATGCACGAAAATAGCTGTAATATTTACTGAGAAGAAATGTTTCAAATTGTATTGTCTTCACCACGTTTATGAAAATTTCTTCCAAAATTCCAGATTGTTTATATAAAATTTTATCCAGTCTGTGAAGTTAGAGACACGAGTGTACACAGTGGGCTCATCATCTTCATTGCAAGACTGACCGGACGACGTAATGCCAACCTGCACCCAACGCCTTTCCTTTAGCAGAGTCAAAGGTCCCCCGGAGGCGCCCTGTAAACATAGAGAAAAAAATCAATAAAAAAATGCCGATCATGCTGTTTTGGCTGTCTACCAGTGCACTGAATAAAGAGTCTTTGGCAGACGATCATTCCTCGCTCACAAAAAGCGGAAGAAATAAAGCGCCTATAGCGCAAAGGAATATTGTTTGTTATTGGGGCTACGGTTAACAGGCGCGCCGACTGCCTTTCTGAGCAGACGCCTATGCCTGGCGATAGATAGGAAAGCACTCAATCGCTCTACCGCGAGAATAACTTGCAAGCAAAGTGTGTACAGCACAAGCGTCACAAAATGGTTCCAGCCCGACCTCAGACAACGAGACAATTTCCTGCCTCAGACTGCTTTTTTAACACCAGGCAAATTTTCGACACTGAAATCACTACCCCAGTAATTGTGAGCATCGCAGGCAAGTCCCCAAAGACACGGTTGGCGTGACGTGGCACCTGAAACAACTTCTATATCTCTATATCCATGGCTGACTGTTTTGATTTCACTGCACTCAGTTTCTGCTTCGCGATTGTTTATTAGTAGGAACAGAGCACTTGACGTGTGGAGCTACACAGCGAAGTAAACGTTGGCTGTAGAACGCTTACGAGATACTGGAGAGTATCCCTAATGTTCGTTCTCTCTAATAAGGTAAATCTTTCAAGAAAAAACAGTTTAAATTGCAGTGGCCATAGGTAGTAATTTCCCCATTTGGTGTACAGCTGGAATCTTTTCATTAAGGAGCTTTCAGGCCAGGTGCGCTCAAACAAATGGAGCGTATGTTGTATTATTATACGAAACAGATTCCATTTCGAATGTGTTGTTGGGTAGCTTTATATTCATAGTAATTGGCCGGAAAAAAATGGCCACACACAAGCGAGGACATAGCAGTTGCTGACTAGAAGGTTTGAGGGATGGTGTTGTACAATACAGAGTTCAATATTGCTAGGAAGGGCTACCACTTGTAGAGAACCAATAATTTCTGTCAACGCTACAACTGCCAACCACAGAAGTGGTGCACCACAAACTGAAGATTCTTGTTGGTGGATGACACAACTGAAGTCTGCTTTTAAAAGATGAAATCCGTCAATAGAGGGACGCTCCACAGACTCTAAATCACTACAACGGTTTTCTCATACCACCAGCCCTTTGTAGTTTAATGTCTTTTAGATGAGAATGCTTCTCGGTGCTGACTAGGCATAAATGGAACAGCCCTACCAAAATATATATTGAGAAAAAAAAAGTATCCCTGTGTTAAAACAGCATCCCTTACTTCAAATTTTCCGGGCACTGCCTGCGGGCCTTTGTCCCCGGCAATGAAAGCTTGCATCGATAAACTTCACAAAGAATGACAGAAGAAAGAAGGAAGACCGTCCTTCAACTCAACTAAATAAAGGACTGCTTGTGGACAGCTGGTAGCAAGCACCACCTTAATATTGCTGGAGAGCTAAAGATGATTTCTCTTTCTCACTGCGTACTGTTCTCCAAAAAACTGGGCTGAGACAACCGCTTTCCACATTAGCTTTGCTGCTCCGCGGGCACATATGCCCTGTACCCCGCGTAACTTAGGTATGCCATGTGTAGCCTGAATGCTAATTTATTTTTGTGTTACTAGAAGTTATACCTCGGCGTCATAACCAAAAGACTTTACAGAGTATCTCGCTCACAGTTCTATCTCCTGCTCATGGTAACATTCTTATAAGCTTTAGAAATGCCCCTCTTTCCACAGCGGTCTATCATCCTCGTGGGACACGATATAAAACTGGAGCGCCGAGCAGGAGCTCCTGCTAACGTCAAAGCGTTGCAATCGTCGATGGCCAGTTGGCGGTGTGAATATTTATGCCCTTCAACAATCACTGATCCTCTTTTTAATTGACCTCCTTTATTTCTAGGCAAAACCAGCATTAGAACGGAAAGTTGAGCCAGTTGGATCATATTCATGTTTAAAGAGCGGAAGAGGATACACAAGAAGAGATCAGCATGGTTGCTCGTGATGTCCTGTACTTCTGCATTGTCTGTCCGTGCTTAAAACGTGGATAACCAGCATGTCAAGAACAAATGGTTGTGCAAAATACTCTCTTCAATGAACTTTTTGTTTCTGTGAACTGGAAAACAGTGACAGCCCCCAAACACAAGGACAAAAATTATCCTCAAGGTGCGTAAGAATATTTCTGGGACAATTCAATTTTTCAGGACCTTAGTGTTTGCATATTCCTGTACTGCAAAACATTTTGTAATCTCGACAAGCTCTCTTGGAACTTAAGCCGTTCCTTCATGTGCACTATTCGTACCTGAGTTCACGTTACTACCTGATAGAGATAACCTACTTTTCAACGTAGGAGTGCAAATTCTGGCCCGCTATTGTGGAGAAACAATCCTCTAGGTTATCTTTTAAAAAAGACCTTTTTCCCTGATAAAAGGGGCCCTGAAAGTATTTTTGAACACAATAAATGAACTAGCGAAGTCGTTAGGCTGGGTGGTCAACATCATCTGTGCCAAGTCTAGCTTTTTTGCGTACACTGGAAACCTGACAATTTTATTCCGAAGTTCGGTTCGGCTTTCCCACCTTTTTATGAGTGTTGTTGGGCTTCGTAATCTTCCATTATCGATTCGCCAATTGCGTGACTCAGTAGAAATGTTCTGCTGTATAGTTCTGCTGTTTGGGATTGATTTTGTATAATTTACATCCGAACGCAAATCCTGCCTACCAATGTATGTTACCTGCCATTGGATTAAAATACAGTTTAATCTGATTTACGGCTTTGTTGTTTGCAAATTCCGTATATTGCATGTAAGTATATCATGTTCTGTAATGTCAAAAAAACAGTGTAGAGCTTTGATGTTGTTAGTCAATACTGCCATGTAACGATTTGCTGGGCCTCGTCAAGCTGCTATTGCAGCTTTTAACTCAGCAACAGGGCACACATTTATTGTAAATAAAAGAAGGCTACTTGTCGCCCCCCCCCCCCCAAAAAAAAGTCTTGGAAGTGCACGGCTGTTACTCGCCCATCAGGCGAAGAGACTCGGCATCGGTTCAGCATCGACGGCTCGCGGTGGCGCCTTTGGGTAATTTGCGCTTCCTGCAGGACAATAATGCTACCATGTTCGTCCATATTTATATTTTGTTACTCCATTACCACGCTTCTTGTTATAACGTTGGATAGGCCGACAAGACGACCACCCGATGGCGACGCGGACTTCCGAGTTGGCAGAGCGCCTTGTCACCCAACGCCGACCGCGACACGAACACGTCGGCCGATTAGAAGTCCGCATGGTGTGACTGGTTCGCTGGCCTAGCACTCCGACAATACCGGTCGGCGGAACAGTCATCAGGCCATCATGGTTTCAATTTAGTTTTGGAGCATCACTGTAATTAGCGAGGTCAATAACCAACCAGGGTAACCACCCCAGCTTCTGCCAGCAATAACCCCGACGGGAAACAGCAAACGGAAAAAGATTACGTTCGGTAGGTAAGGTGACCCTTCTTAGCTTCTAATCTGTTCTTTGAGTGCTGATGTTGCTATAACCAGAGTGCTTCAATGCCTTTCTGGTCATGAAACTTCGCCATCACGCTATGGGAGAGCTTCGTTTGCTGCCGCGCCACGGTGCTGGTGTTGATCGGAGGACCGTCGGGGGCGTAGTCAGAGCGCGTTTGCAGGGAACGGACCACGAAGTAATATAAAACCGGCGTTCGCCGCCTTACCAGCAGCGCGCTTTCGCTTTATGTATCGTGGGCCGCTCAAATGAACTTATCATTGCGTGAGTGGCGAAAAAGTTTCATGCGAATGGGCATGCTGCTACTGCGTTCCTGCCTGCTGGTCTGGCTACAGAGCATCGGCCGCCGCCCGATGCCTTTGATCTGCGGTGGCGCCACTCGAGGTAGCCTTTGTCGCCGTACGAAACTTGGCCGGGAGTTTCATGACCAGAGAAGCATTGAAGGACTCTGCTATAACTAAATTCCGTATATTGCATGTAAGTATATCATGTTCTGTAATGTCAAAAAAACAGTGTAGAGCTTTGATGTTGTTAGTCAATACTGCCATGTAACGATTTGCTGGGCCTCGTCAAGCTGCTATTGCAGCTTTTAACTCAGCAACAGGGCACACATTTATTGTAAATAAAAGAAGTCCGCGCTTGGTTCGAACCTTATCACCCGTGAGAGGCTCGGGTAAGTACGGCAGGTGGTTACCCGACCAAGTCCGAACATGGCTGCTACGGACCTTGGCCACGACTATTCGAGGCGGGGGCCGGGTAGCGAGTGTCTATTTCACGCTAGATTTGGGTGAAAGAAGAGGAGGAGCTGGACGTAATTGCCAACCGGCATGAGATGAAGGTGCCCGTCTGAGTGACACCGAGCCCAGCGGTTATACGTCGTCCTAGCCAGGTAGCCTCGCTTGCTCAATATTTGAAACAGAACTTGTCGCTTCCGAAGGAGGTTTTGGTAGCGGCCGGTTTCACGGCGTCCGGGTGTCTGGTGTAGGCGGGCACACCGAGTGCTCGGGCGTTCAAAACAAGTTTGTTGTTCTGTACATAATAAAAGTACAAGCAAGACTTCTCGACCGGACCATGGCGATGGGCTGACAAACGGTTGAGAAGTGTTAAGAAGACACCTGAGTAACGGAATGGAATACTTCAAATGACTGTGTACCGCACGTGCATGGCGTTAACTCAATACGACCAAGTTCGATATTGGCGCGAACGAGCGGCCAATTAAGCAATATATAAACCGACGTTGATTAGGAACGCATGTACGTGGTGCACTTCCAGCCGTGAGGAGAGTGCAGAATTTGTAAGCAAAACGATGAAACAATAACGGCATTCCACTGAATGTGAAAGCTGTCTGAAGTGCAGAGTAGTATTTCGCCATAATGGGCAGTTAGGCCGTTATCCGCTTACTGCTACCACCCCATGCAATTGAAATTTCCCGCCTTCGCAGTGCTCCCAAGCCCCCTTGCCTGAATCTGCGCCAGCGGTAGTTCTGTTCTCTGTGTGCTTTTCTCCCCGCACGCGGCGGCCTTGAACTACCAGCTTTTGCGCTTACTATCGTAAAAACCAACCCAACGGATGGTCTTATCCATAGGAACGCCGGAACTGCAGGTTAATTACCTATATTGTTCCTCAAACGTACCCAGAGTTTTATTTGCGCTAAACAACACAAAGATGTATTGCAAGCGCCAGCGTTAAACGACTTTCGGGCACTTATGACTATATAAACCGCTTGGCTTTCGAAGCCTCTGCGGTACGCCGCGAACAACAGCGTTACCCCGGACGCCGCCTTGGTTTGCTATATACGTGGTTCGACCGAGTGAGCTAGGACGACAAGGCGAATGCATAAAGTGCTCCGTACTTAACGAATGGCTCAAACGGAAGCAGAAAGTCGGACAGCCTCATCGCAAGAGTGATGCTGAGACGCAGAGTATCGCAAAACCAGACGAGGCGCGCCAATGGATATTCTTGTGGACGTCCCAGAGAAGCGAGGCATCATAGGAAGTCACGCTCGAGCGATGCATGGGAGGGCGGGAAATGAGGGAGAATCGCGGCATGGGCGAACATTCGCTGTTTTGATTTGCGTTAACTCCACTGATACTCGCCACTGTAAACCAATTTTTTAAATAGGTGATTGCTAGGGCACTGATTTACGTTAAAATGTGAACACCCTATCATTGGCATTACCACTTTCAGTGCCGTTTTAACCAACGGTAACTGTGAATAAAATCCGGAAATAACTGCTACCTATTTGCAGTTCTCTACTGTATAACTCGTAGTTTAGACTACAGCAAGGGTCAGCATTTACTCAACATACTCGTACATTTTAGATTATAAAATAGGAAACATGCATAATTGTTAAGTGTTTGCATATATCAACAAAATATAAAGGACATTTATGTTTAGATACCTATTTTCGATACCTTTTTTATTATATGGCGAATAAATGCAAAGGGGATCTC